>NC_137152.1:116682657-117180254 GCF_951394435.1 Stenella coeruleoalba
CACTTCAATTATTGCTCACGTCCCTCCCAAGAGGCACACAATCCCCAAGCACCAGAGGTTCTATAAGTACGTAATTCACTTAACACACGTGTATAGGAACGTGTATAGCACTGACTATCCTGGGGCCACAGGATAAATAAAGCCCACTCCCCAGCCTGGCAGAGCTCATCCTCCAGAGGAGGAGGCAGACATGGAAACAAATACTTATAAAACACTGTGCTTAGAATAGCAGCATTAACAGATTCTGTGGAAGCATGGAAGAAAAAAAAGTACATAACAAATTATTTCTGAAACCATAACTAAGATTTTCTGCGTTTATAAAAGTCTGTAATAATAAGAGAAACAGATGCATACGACTTTTCCCTGGATGATGTGCATATTTACTTGTTAAAGCACCTCTCTGAATCTTTAAATGCTGGTATATTGCTGGAAAACCCAGGCCCTTGACTGAAGAAAATGACATTCGCCTGTGTTGGAGACAGATGGTTCAGGCCTCTTTTAATCCATGCAATCTATCTAAATATATCTTTATTCTCAGTGTCTATGCACGCTGCTGGTTTATGGTCCTTGGTTGGAATGTTAGGCAAGTCATTTTGTGCAAAAAAGGAACTGCGTAGGCTAAAGCTTGGATGAGCTCACTAGAAATTACTTTCTATTTTGGGTCTCCAAGCGACTGTGGTTTGGGGATCATAAAATAAGATGGTCACAGCCTGTGTAAGTTTTACATACAGAAAAAATAGAGGAGGTTGTAGACAATAGCTGGAGAGAAACAGAAAAAGACCTATGGAAGAAGGGCCTTGGAATAGCTTTTGCTTCTCTCACTGGCCAGCTGGTAGTAAAATGTTAAACTGATCAAGCCCTACTTACAGGGGAAAATATACTGATTGTCATTTATCTTGAGAGTTTTGAATTAGACTTCCTATTTCGGTACTGGACAGATATAGATAAGCTAAGATAATCTATAGACTACTGATCCAAAGATCTCATCACAACAAATGATACAATTATAACAACGTACACGTTTAAATTCAGTTTTTTAAATTTTTTGTTTGCAATAACATGAAGCATGTTAAATAATTAATAATCGATATTCATAAAGTTTCTGAGTTGAGGATCTAGAGTGCATCATTTTCTTCAATCACAGTTAATAGAGTCAAAATAAGCTTCACCATGATTCATTATACAAAACAAAAGCGCCGCTATACTAAATCAGTTAAGTCTCTCTCGTGCACATGCACAGACTCTCCCTCCCACCCCCCTCCCCCTCTGTGTAAATCTTCTAACAGAGGCACTCACATCACAAGGGGTTTGGGTTTGTTCAGGGGCCACTGAAATCAATTCAGCACCAATTCCCACCTGCAACGTAGCAAATATTCCTTTAGAGACACCAAAGGGCTCGCAGGCATTCTGACCCCAAGCCACCAAGAAACAGTCAACAACTTTGCAACAGGTAGGAGTATCCCTAGAAGGGGTGGCAATTCAATGAACAACATACTCATTCCACATTCATAAATGTCAAGGTCTCCAAAGTCTGTCTATCTCTTTCTCCCTATTGAGACTCAGAAGTCAAACTCCAATCTTGATGAGGCATTCTCCATCAGACTTGCACTTGGGACAAGTGTGATTGTTAAGACTGAGTACATCACCTGAATCGTAAATAAAAATTTTTCTCTGCATGTGTGTTTATTTGAAAAAACACTTCTTTGAGTGACTGCAAAATTGATACATATCTTTGTGGCCACAGACTGACATATTCTTTCTGGTACTTTTCTTCCCTGTGGATCATATCTATTTTTTCTTTTCTGTACACAAGAATGAGGGAACCTGCTCAAATATACCAAATGCCAAGAAAATAGCCTCAGAGAGACAAGAATAAATTTAGTTTTTAAATCTTTACTAATAGTCAAGAAAAATATTCATGTATTAGGTTCGATAAATTCATTCGTGCATTCAACAAATGTTTATTTAATGCCTATGAAACTGCCAGGCATATTTTAGAATCAAAACAGTGAACAAAACAGACAAAGCTTATTTGGTTAATATCGACAATATAAAAAGTTACAAACTACTGAACTCAAAGTCAGGATTCTAAAACACTGTTTTACTCTGACAATCAAATATTTTGATGAGTACAATTTTTTTTTTTTTTTTTTGGCGGTACGCCGGCCTCTCATTGTTGTGGCCTCTCCCGTTGCGGAGCAGAGGCTCCGGATGCGCAGGCTCTGCGGCCATGGCTCACGGGCCCAGCCGCTCCACGGCATGTGGGATCTCCCCTGACCGGGGCACGAACCCGTGTCCCCTGCACCGGCAGGCGGACTCTCAACCACTGCACCACCAGGGAAACGCGATGAGTACAATTTATTAATGTATCTGAGTATGCTTGGAATTCACCAGATGGGACAGAAGATATTATCATATGTAAAAAAAAAAATTAGACAATACAAAAAGAAAACTACCTGGGTTCTTTAGAAGGGAAGTTGATTAGTTTTACTACATAATGTTGTTTTATGTTGTGTCTCTACTAGGATTCCTCCCTACACCCTGCTCATAACTGATCGACTACTACAATGACATCTGCAGATTCAACAAACCGCCAATGGAAAATATTCAAGAAAAAAAATTCCAGAAAGTCCCAAAAAGCAAAGCTTAAATTTGCTGTGCGCCAGCAACTATTCACATACTATTTACACTGTATTTACAAGCCTTGTACACTGTTGGTGGGAATGTAACTTATAGAAGGCTCATGAATACAAAACCTCTGAGTTGTCTGAAGGTACAAAATCACCAACAGGGAACACAAAAGCAGAGGGTTCAGAGTGTTAACATAAAAAAAAATAGCACCTGTCTGGAAGACAGAGGGGGGATCTCCTTAAGATTTGTTGTTAATTACTCACAACAGAAGAGAGTAAGTTGGGGTACCAGTTGTCCCATAGGTAAAGCAGCACAAATGTTTCAATGCATGGTCTCTTAAAAAACAGAAAAAGAAATCAAGCCTGCCATTTTGATTGGCTCAAGGGAAAAACTGTGGAAGGAATTCTGGGATTCCACAGTGTCTCTTATTTCTACCACTGACTCCAAAACAATAAACCTAAATGAGGTAAAAATTAGCACACACGTTTAAAAGTATTTCAGAAAGGGAAATCTCATTTTATTTAACTCATGACTGCACATTCTAGCCTTGTTCAGAGCTGCTTTATTAACAGATTAGGAGGAACTGATGGTTAACAAAGCACAACATGAGGGCGCTGATTATGTATCTTTCGTGAACATGACACTGAAGTATATTTTGCAGGGGATGCCCCTGAATTTAACATCACAGTCTAGGCCTGCTCTCTCTGCCAGAGAAAAGGCCTCTATTTATTGCCTATTCTTTGGAGAAACCTGTTTTCA
Source organism: Stenella coeruleoalba (assembly GCF_951394435.1). Taxonomy (NCBI): domain Eukaryota; kingdom Metazoa; phylum Chordata; class Mammalia; order Artiodactyla; family Delphinidae; genus Stenella; species Stenella coeruleoalba. Next base: position 116,686,048 of record NC_137152.1, read on the forward strand.
AGGGGTGGGAAAAACCTGTGATTGCAATCAAAGGCCCCTGTTGGACGGCTTCCCGATTCAATTCCCAATCACCTGATGGAAGTTGGAAGCTGAAGATGATGCAGATGAACATCTGTAGTGCATCCTAACAAACCTCTTAGCTCTCAGGCAGTTTCAGTTTCTGAGTCCCATTTCCTTCACGTTACTGTCTAAGAAGTATCATTTTAGGACTATCAGCTTCGGTGCAACATACACGCCTTAAATCAACTTCTACACCATTCTATTATCCACATATTTCAAGCATGAGGAGCATGCATGCTTCCTTGTACTGTTCTTTCTTATCGTATGTATATCATGTCAGTGACACTTCTTGTGGTTTCGCCTGGTTCGTTTTCATGTAACAAAAACACCACTGCTTAGCAAAGTTGGACAAAAATGATAAGATGAAGGGTCACAGAGGGGTTGCACGTCTTATATGAGCAAAACCAAAACAGAATATTGGACGGCAGAAAATCTGAGGTAAAAAAGTGTCACAGACATTCCAAAAGGCTAATATTTATTAAAACAAAGCTACCTGGTAGGAAATGTGCAGTGTTGGTTCACACTTTGTAAATATGATAATTCTAGACACTCCCCTGCGCTCCACTGTCAACCGATGTTCATCAAGCATTTAATGAAGTTGGCTTCAAACCTCATCCTAGGTTCTAGGGATACAGAAGTGAACAATACACAGTCTCTGCTGTCATGGCCCCAAAAGTTTAGTGGGGTAGTACTGAGAAACGGGAACCACAGTACACTGTGAGAGGAGCTGAGGTAGCAGACAACATACGCTTTAACTTGCCAAGAAACGCCAAGTGTTCCTCTTTATCCCTTTGGGAAACTTCTGACCTTGTCACTCAGCATCCATAATGATTAACTCAAGATATCGCATTTACCAATCACCAAAGAAATTTGAGCCCTCCTCATCTCCCGCTGCGATGCAGAGTAACCAAGTACAGTCAAGAACAAACAGTAGATCTACGCGTGGAACAACTCCTACGGAGCACCTACTGAACTCTGGCAGAAGACCTCAGACCTCCCAAAAGGCAAGGAACCCCCCACGTACCTGGTTAGGGCAAAAGAAAAAACTAAACAGAGACAAAAGGATAGGGACGGGTCCTGCACCAGAGGGAGAGAGCTGTGAAGGAGGAAAAGTGTGCACACACTAGGAAGCCCCTTCGCGGGTGGAGACTTCGGGAGGCGGAGTGGGGGAGCTTGGGAGCCGTGGAGGAGAGCACAGCAACAGGTGCGGAGGGCACAGCGGACAGATTCCAGCACAGAGGATCCGGCCGACCGGCACTCACCAGGCGAGAGGCTTGTCTGCTCGCCCGCTGCGGCGGGCGGGACTGGGAGCTGAGGCTCCGGCTTTTGTCGGAGCTCCGGGAGAGGACTGGGGTTGGTGGCGAGAACACAGCCTGCAGGGCGATAGGGCGCCGCGGCTGCCCGGGAGAGAGTCCCGGGAAGGGTCTGGACCTGCCGAAGAGGCAAGAGACTTTTACGTCCCTCTTTGTTTCCTGGTGCACGAGGAGAGGGGATTGAGAGCGCTGCTTGAGAGAGCTCCAGGGACAGGCGCGAGCCGCGGCTAAAAGTGCGGAGCCCAGAGACAGACATGAGATGCTAAGGCCGCTGCTGCCGCCACCAGGAGGCCTGTGTGCGTACACGGGTCACTAGCCACACGCCCTTCCGGGGAGCCTGTGCAGCCCGCCACTGCCTGGGTCCCGGGATCCAGGGACAACTCCCCCGGGAGAACGCACGGCGCGCCTCAGGCTGCAACGTCACGCCGGCCTCTGCCGCCGCAGGCCCGCCCCGCACTCCGTGCCCCTCCCTACCCCCCCGGCCTGAGTGAGCCAGAGCCCCCGAATCAGCGGCTCCTTTAACCCCGTCCTGTCTGAGCAAAGAACAGACGCCCTCCGGCGACCTACACGCACAGGCGGGGCCAAATCCAAAGCTGAGCCCCTGGGAACTGTGAGAACAAAGAAGAGAAAGGGAAATCTCTCCCAGCAGCCTCAGAAGCAGCGGATTAAAGCTCCACAATCAACTTGATATACCCTGCATCTGTGGAATACCTGAATAGACAACGAATCATCCCAAATTAAGGAGCCCTGTGGATGAAAGGCTCTTGGTGCTGCAGCCAGGAGTCAGTGCTGTGCCTCTGAGGTGGGAGAGCCAACTTCAGGACACTGGTCCACAAGAGGCCTCCCAGCTGCACATAATATCAAACAGCAAAAATCTCCGAGAGATCTCCATCTCAACGCCAGCACCCAGCTTCACTCAACGACCAGCAAGCTACAGTGCTGGACATCCTATGCCAAACAACTAGCAAGACAGGAACACAACCCCACCCATTAGCAGAGAGGCTGCCCAAAATCATAATAAGTCTACAGACACCCCAAAACACACCACCAGACGTGGACCTGCCCACCAGAAAGACAAGATCCAGCCTCATCCACCAGAACACAGGCACTAGTACCCTCCACCAGGAAGCCTACACAAACCACTGAACCAACCTCAGCCACTGCGGACAGACACAAAAAACAACAGGAACTACGAACCTTCAGCCTGCAAAAAAGGAGACCCCAAACAGTAAGATAAGCAAAATGAAAAGACAGAAAAACACACAGCAGATGAAGGAGCAAGATAAAAACCCACCAGACCTAACAAATGAAGAGGAAATAGGCAGTCTACCTGAAAAGGAATTCAGAATAATGATAGTAAGGTTGATCCGAAATCTTGGAGATAGAATGGACAATAGAATGGACAAAATGCAAGAATCAGTTAACAAGCCTAGAAGAACTAAAGATGAAACAAGCAACGATGAACAACACAATAAATGAAATTAAAAGTACTCTAGATGGGATCAATAGCAGAATAACTGAGGCAAAAGAACGGATAAGTGACCTGGAAGATAAAATAGTGGAAATAACTACTGCAGAGCAGAATAAAGAAAAAAGAATGAAAAGAACTGAGGACAGTCTCAGAGACCTCTGGGACAACATCAAACGCACCAACATTCGAATTATAGGGGTTCCAGAAGAAGAAGAGAAAAAGAAAGGGACTGAGAAAATATTTCAAGAGATTATAGTTGAAAACTTCCCTAATATGGGAAAGGAAATAGTTAATCAAGTCCAGGAAGCACAGAGAGTCCCACACAGGATAAATCCAAGGAGAAATACGCCAAGACACATATTAATCAAACTGTCAAAAATTAAATACAAAGAAAGCATATTAAAAGCAGCAAGGGAAAAACAACAAATAACACACAAGGGAATCCCCATAAGGTTAACAGCTGATCTTTCAGCAGAAACTCTGCAAGCCAGAAGGGACTGGCAGGACATATTTAAAGTGATGAAGGAGAAAAACCTGCAACCAAGATTACTCTACCCAGCAAGAATCTCATTCAGATTTGATGGAGAAATTAAAACCTTTACAGACAAGCAAAAGCTGAGAGAGTTCAGCACCACCAAACCAGCTCTACAACAACTGCTAAAGGAACTTCTCTAGGCAAGAAACACAAAAGAAGGAAAAGACCTACAATAACGAACCCAAAACAATTAAGAAAATGGGAATGGGAACACACATATCAATAATTACCTTAAATGTAAACGGACTAAATGCTCCCACCAAAAGACACAGACTGGCTGAATGGATACAAAAACAAGACCCATATATTTGCTGTCTACAAGAGACCCACTTCAGACCTAGGGACACATACAGACTGAAAGTAAGGGGATGGAAAAAGGTATTTCATGCAAATGGAAACCAAAAGAAAGCTGGAGTAGCAATTCTCATATCAGACAAAATAGACTTTAAAACAAAGACTATTACAAGAGACAAAGAAGGACACTACATAATGATCAAGGGATCAATCCAAGAAGAAGATATAACAATTGTAAATATTTATGCACCCAACATAGGAGCACCTCAATACATAAGGCAAATACTGACAACCATAAAAGGGGAAATCGACAGTAACACTTTCATAGTAGGGGACTTTAACACCCCACTTTCACCAATGGACAGATCATCCAAAATGAAAATAAATAAGGAAACACAAGCTTTAAATGATACATTAAACGAGATGGAGTTAATTGATATTTATACGACATTCCATCCAAAAACAACAGAATACACATTTTTCTCAACTGCTCATGGAACATTCTCCAGGATAGATCATATCTTGGGTCACAAATCAAGCCTTGGTAAATTTAAGAAAATTGAAATTGTATCAAGTATCTTTTCCGACCACAATGCTATGAGACTAGATATCAATTACAGGAAAATATCTCTACAAAATACAAAAACATGGAGGCTAAACAATACACTACTTAACAACGAAGTGATCACTGAAGAAATCAAAGAGGAAATCAAAAAATACCTAGAAACAAATGACAATGGAGACACGACAACTCAAAATCTATGGGATGCAGCAAAAGCAGTTCCAAGAGGGAAGTTTATAGCAATACAATCTTACCTTAAGAAACAGGAAACATCTCGAATAAACAACCTAACCTTGCACCCAAAGCAATTAGAGAAAGAAGAACAAAAAAACCCCAAAGTTAGCAGGAGGAAAGAAATCATAAAAATCAGATCAGAAATAAATGAAAAAGAAATGAAGGAAACGATAGCAAAGATCAATAAAACTAAAAGCTGGTTCTTCGAAAGGATAAACAAAATTGATAAACCATTAGCCAGACTCATCAAGAAAAAAAGGGAGAAGACTCAAATCAGTAGAATTAGAAATGAAAAAGGAGAAGTAACAACTGACACTGCAGAAATACAAAAGATCATGAGAGATTACTACAAGCAACTCTATGCCAATAAAATGGACAACCTGGAAGAAATGGACAAATTCTTAGAAAGGCACAACCTGCCAACACTGAATCAGGAAGAAATAGAAAATATGAACAGACCAATCACAAGCACTGAAATTGAAACTGTGATTAAAAATCTTCCAACAAACAAAAGCCCAGGACCAGATAGCTTCACAGGCGAATTCTATCAAACATTCAGAGAAGAGCTATCACCTATCCTTCTCAGACTCTTCCAAAATATAGCAGAGGGAGGAACACTCCCCAACTCATTCTACGAGGCCACCATCACCCTGATACCAAAACCAGACAAGGATGTCACAAAGAAAGAAAACTACAGGCCAATATCACTGATGAACATAGATGCAAAGATCCTCAACAAAATACTAGCAAACAGAATCCAACAGCACATTAAACGGATCATACACCATGATCAAGTGGGGTTTATTCCAGGAATGCAAGGATTCTTCAATATACGCAAATCAATCAACGTGATACACCATATTAACAAATTGAAGGAGAAAAACCATATGATCATCTCAATAGATGCAGAGAAAGCTTTCGACAAAATTCAACACCCATTTATGATAAAAACCCTGCAGAAAGTAGGCCTAGAGAGAACTTTCCTCAACATAATAAAGGCCATATATGACAAACCCACAGCCAACATCGTCCTCAATGGTGAAAAACTGAAAGCATTTCCACTAAGATCAGGAACAAGACAAGGTTGCCCACTCTCACCACTCTTATTCAACATAGTTTTGGAAGTTTTAGCCACAGCTATGAGAGAAGAAAAGGAAATAAAAGGAATCCAAATTGGAAAAGAAGAAGTAAAGCTGTCACTGTTTGCAGATGACATGATACTATACATAGAGAATCCTAAAGATGCTACCAGAAAACTACTAGAGCTAATCAATGAATTTGGTAAAGTAGCAGGATACAAAATTAATGCACAGAAATCTCTGGCATTCCTATACACTAATGATGAAAAATCTGAAAGTGAAATCAAGAAAACACTCCCATTTACCATTGCAACAAAAAGAATAAAATACCTAGGAATAAACCTACCTAAGGAGACAAAAGACCTGTATGCAGAAAATTATAAGACACTGATGAAAGAAATTAAAGATGATACATAAAGATGGAGAGATATACCATGTTCTTGGATTGGAAGAATCAACATTGTGAAAATGACTCTACTACCCAAAGCAATCTACAGATTCAATGCAATCCCTATCAAACTACCACTGGTATTTTTCACAGAACTAGAACAAAAAATTTCACAATTTGTATGGAAACACAAAAGACCCCGAATAGCCAAAGCAATCTTGAGAACGAAAAATGGAGCTGGAGGAATCAGGCTTCCTGACTTCACACTATACTACAAAGCTACAGTAATCAAGACAGTATGGTACTGGCACAAAAACAGAAAGATAGATCAATGGAACAGGATAGAAAGCCCAGAGATAAACCCACGCACATATGGTCACCTTATCTTTGACAAAGGAGGCAGAAATGTACAGTGGAGAAAAAACAGCCTATTCAATAAGTGGTGCTGGGAAAACTGGACAGCTACATGTAAAAGTATGAGATTAGATCACTCCCTAACACAATACACAAAAATAAGCTCAAAATGGATTAAAGACCTAAATGTAAGGCCAGAAACTATCAAACTCTTAGAGGAAAACATAGGCAGAACACTCTATGACATAAATCACAGCAAGGTCCTTTTTGACCCACCTCCTAGAGAAACGGAAATAAAAACAAAAGTAAACAAATGGGACCTAATGAAACTTAAAAGCTTTTGTGCAGCAAAGGAAACCATAAACAAGACCAAAAGACAACTCTCAGAATGGGAGAAAATATTTGCAAATGAAGCAACCGACAAAGGATTAATCTCCAAAATTTACAAGCAGCTCATGCAGCTCAATAACAAAAAAACAAACAACCCAATCCAAAAATGGGCAGAAGACCTAAATAGACATTTCTCCAAAGAAGATATACAGAGTGCCAACAAACACATGAAAGAATGCTCAACATCACTAATCATTAGAGAAATGCAAATCAAAATTACAATGAGATATCATCTCACACCAGTCAGAATGGCCATCATCAAAAAATCTACAAACAATAAATGCTGGAGAGGGTGTGGAGAAAAGGGAACCCTCTTACACTGTTGGTGGGAATGTAAATTGATACAGCCACTGTGGAGAACAGTATGGAGGTTCCTTAAAAAGCTACAAATAGAACTACCATATGACCGAGCAATCCCACTACTGGGCATATACCCTGAGAAAACCATAATTCAAAAAGAGTCATGTACCAAAATGTTCATTGCAGCCCTATTTACAATAGCCCAGAGATGGAAACAACCTAAGTGTCCATCATCGGATGAATGGATGAAGAAGATGTGGCACATATATACAATGGAATATTACTCAGCCATAAAAAGAGACGAAATTGAGCTATTTGTAATGAGGTGGATAGACCTAGAGTCTGTCATACAGAGTGAAGTAAGTCAGAAAGAGAGAGACAAATACCGTATGCTAACACATATATATGGAATTTAAGAAAAAAAAAATGTCATGAAAAACCTAGGGGTGAAACAGGAATAAAGACACAGACTTACTAGAGAATGGACTTGAGGCTATGGGGAGGGGGAAGGGTAAACGGTGCCAAAGCGATAAAGAGGCATGGACATATATACACTACCAAACATAAGGTAGATAGCTAGTGGGAAGCAGTCGCATAGCACAGGGAGATCAGCTCGGTGCTTTGTGACCGCCTGGAAGGGTGGGATAGGGAGGGTGGGAGGGAGGGAGACGCAAGAGGGAAGAGATATGGGAACATATGTATATATATAACTGATTCATTTTGTTGTGAAGCTGAAACTAACATACCATTGTAAAGCAATTATACTCCAACAAAGATGTTAAAAAAAATAAAAAAGAAAAAAAAAAGAAAAAAAAATTAAAAAAAAGAACAAACAGTAACACGTCTGATCGAGACAATTAAAATACTGAAACACTCTGAATAATAAGATCATGGCATTTGCTAAATATCCTTTCTGTTTATGGCAATTAGAAGATGCTAATTCTTTAACCACATGTGATTCTATTTCCTTTAGCACCCTGCTAGGCATATAGTCAGTGCTAAATAAAATGGAGGCAGGGACTTCCCTGGTGGCGCAGTGATTAAGAATCTGCCTTCCAATGCAGCGGATGCGGGTTCGATCCCTGGTCAGGGAAATAGATCCCACATACATACGCAACTAAGAGTTCACATGCCGCACCTAAGAGTTCACGTGCCACAACTGAGGAGCCCGCCAGCTGCAACTAAGGAGCCCACCAGCCTCAACCAAGGAGCCCACCTGCTGCAACTAAGACCCGGTGCAACCTAAATAAAAAATACTAAATAAATAAAATAAAATGGAGGCAATTATTGAACTTTGAACCATTTTGCCACCACATCCAACATCATAAAATGAAGGGACACATTTCATAGACCATATAAGCATATGTGTCTTCTCACTTCATAGTTATTCCCATATATATGAAAATATTCATATTCTACATAGATAATATAAAACTTGTTTCGTTGCATCACCCACACCTTGTCCAAAGCACATGGATGCCTTGGGTTGATTAAGTGTATTACCGCTGTAACAATAATTCATAGAAGAAACAATGTGAGATTACAGTGAATTATATTCTCATAGCAAGAACTCTGACATAAGTCAAATGGCTTCCAATACATTTGGTCTCTATTCCTAAATAACTAAGCTTAGATCAGTTATCCAACTGTGCAGGAGTGGGCCTTTCATGGATTCAACCCAAGACATCCATGTGCTTTGGCGCAGATGCAGGTACAATAACAGCAAAGATTTTTTTTTTTAAACAGGGTTGTTACAAAAGGAAAGGTAAAACAGATTTTGACAGTCCTTAGCAAGGCAACAGGCTACAAAGTTAGGCTATGTCTTGAGAGACAGGGATTTTTGAAATTCCTTAATTTCTTTATTTAGTATATCAAGAGACAGACCTGGTGGACTTGATTTAGGTTTAAGACAGGAAAGGTACCATTTCTAGACCAGAAATGGAAAGAAGGAAAAAGAATTTTCCTTTTCTGAGTGCATCTCAGAGGCAGTGGACTGATGGTACTAAGGCAGAAGAGAGGTGAGAAGAAAACCAAAGAGATTCTGTAGGACCAGCGCCTTCCCATATCCCACAACTCTGGTCCCTGGTCATCACCATTCTACTCTCTGCTTTACCTATACAATTTAAAATTCTACACACAAGTGAGGTCATTCAGTTTCATTCTGTGTCTGGAATATTCACTATGTATATCAAATCATGACTTTGTACATCTTTTATGTATACAATTTTTTAAGAAATTTTGGAAGACAGGCCGGAGGGGAAGATGGCGGAAGAGTAAGACGCAGAGATCACCTTCCTCCCCACAGATACACCAGAAACACATCTACACGTGGAACAACTCCTACACAACACCTACTGAATGCTGGCAGAAGACCTCAGACTTCCCAAAATGCAAGAAACACCCAAGGTACCTGGGTAGGGAAAAAGAAAACAGAAAAAACAGAGACAAAAGAATAGGGACGGGAGCTGTGAAGGAGGAAAGCTTTCTGCACACTAGGAAGCCCCTTCGCAGGCGGAGACTGCGGGTGGCGGAGGGGGAAGCTTCCGTGCCGCGGAGGAGAGTGCAGCCACAGGGGTGCAGAGGGCAAAGCGGAGAGATTCCCGCACAGAGAATCAGGGCCGACCAGCACTCACCAGTCTGAGAGGCTTGTCTGCTCACCCGCTGGGGCGGGCGGAGCTGGGAGTTGAGGCTCAGGCTTCGGTAGGAGCTCAGGGAGAGGACTGGGGTTGGCGGTGTGAACACAGCCTGCAGGGGGTTTGTGCACTACGGCTGGCCGGGAGGGAGTCCGGGGAAAAGTCTGGACCTGCCGAAGAGGCAAGAGACTTTTTTCCCTATTTCCTGGTGTGCGTGGAGAGGGGATTAAGAGCACTGATTAAAGGAGCTCCAGAGACGGGGGCGAGTCGCGGCTAAAAGCGCGGACCCCAGAGACAGGCATGAGACGCTAAGGCTGCTGCTGCCGCCCCCAAGAAGCCTGTGTGCGAGCACAGGTCACTATCCACACCCCCTTCCGGGGAGCCTGTGCAGCCCGCCACCGCCAGGGTCCCGGGATCCAGGAACAACTGCCCCAGGAGAACGCACAGCGCGCCTCAGGCTGGTGCAACGTCACGCCGGCCTCTGCCGCCGCAGACCCGCCCCACACTCCGCGCCCCTCCCAACACCCCCCCCCCGCCCCGTGAGCCACAGCCCCCGAATCAGCGGCTCCTTTAACCCCGTCCTGTCTGAGCAAAGAACAGACGCCCCTTGGCGACCTACACGCAGAGGCGGGGCCAAATCCAAAGCTGAGCCCCAGGAGCTGTGAGAACAAAGAAGAGAAAGAGAAATCTCTCCCAGCAGCCTCAGGAGCAGCGAATTAAAGCTCCACAACCAACTTGATGTACCTGCTTCTGTGGAATACGTGAATAGACAACGAATCATCCCAAATTGAGGAGGTGGACTTTGAGAGCAAGATTTATGATATTTTCCCCTTTTCCTCTTTTTGTGAGTGTGTATGTGTATGCTTCTGTGTGAGATTTTGTCTGTATAGCTTTGCTTCCACTATCTGTCCTAGGGTTCTATCCATCCAGGTTTCTTTTTTTTCTTTTTAAATTTTTTTCTCTTAATAATTATTTTTTTATTTTAATAACTTTATTATATTTTATCTCACTTTATTTTATTTTACTTTATCTTCTTTCTTTTTTCCTTCCTTCCCTCCTTCCTTCCTTCCTCCCTCCCTCCCTCCTTCCCTCCTTTCTTTCTTTCTACTTCTACTAATTTTTTCTTTCTACTTTTTCTCCTTTTTATTCTGAGCCATGTGGATGAAAGGATCTTGCTGCTCCAGCCAGGAGTCAGTGCTGTGCCTCTGACGTGGGAGAGCCAACTTCAGGACACTGGTCCACAAGAGAACTCCCAGCTCCGCATAATATCAAATGGCGAAAATGTCCCAGAGATCTCCATCTCAACACCAGCACCCAGCTTCACTCAACAAACAGCAAGCGACAGTGCTGGACATCCTATGCCAAACAACTAGCAAGAGAGGAACACAACCCCACCCATTAGCAGAGAGGCTGCCTAAAATCGTAAGTCCACAGACACCCGAAAACACACCACCAGATGTGGACCTGCCAACCAGAAAGATAAGATCCAGCCTCATCCACCACAACACAGGCACTAGTACCCTCCACCAGGAAGCCTACACAACCCACTGAACCAACCTTAGCCACTGGGGACAGACACCAAAAACAACGGGAACTACGAACCTGCAGCCTGGAAAAAGGATACCCCAAACACAGTAAGATAAGCAAAATGAGAAGACAGAAAAACACACAGCAGATGAAGGAGCAAGATAAAAACCCACCAGACCTAACACATGAAGAGGAAATAGGCAGTCTACCTGAAAAAGAATTCAGAATAATGATAGTAAAGGTGATCCAAATCTAGGAAATACACAAAATGCAAGAAACATTTAACAAGGACCTAGAAGAATTAAAGATGAAACAAACAACGATGAACAACACAATAAATGAAATGAAAAATACTCTAGATGGGATCAATAGCAGAGTAACTGAGGCAGAAGAACGGATCAGTGACCTGGAAGATAAAACAGTGGAAATAACTACTGCAGAGCAGAATAAAGAAAAAAGAATGAAAAGAACTGAGGACAGTCTCAGAGACCTCTGGGACAACATTAAACGCACCAACTTTCGAATTATAGGGGTTCCAGAAGAAGAAGAGAAAAAGAAAGGGACTGAGAAAATATTTCAAGAGATTATAGTTGAAAACTTCCTTAATATGGGAAAGGAAATAGTTAATCAAGTCCAGGAAGAACAGAGACTGCCAAACAGGATAAATCCAAGGAGAAATACACCAAGACACAGGTCACTATCCACACCTCCCCTTCTGGGAGCCTGTGCAGCCTGCCACTGCCAGGGTCCCATGATCCAGGGAGAACTTCCACTGGAGAAAACACTGAGCGCCTCAGGCTCATGCAAAGTCACCCGAGCCTCTGCTGCCAGAGGCTTGCCCCTCATACTGTACCACTCCTTCCCGCTGGCTTGAGTGAGCCAGAGTCCCCTAATTAGCTGCTACTTTAACCCCATCCTGTCTGGGCGGGGAACAGATGCCCTCAGGCAACCTACATGCAGAGGCGGGGCCAAATCCAAAGCTGAACCCCAGGAGCTGTGCAAACAAGAAGAGAAAGGGAAATCTCTCCCAGCAGCCTCAGGAGCAGCGAATTAAATCTCCACAATCAACTTGATGTGCCCTGCATCTGTGGAATACCTGAATAGACAACCAATCATCCCAAAATGGAGGTGGTGGACTTTGGGAGCAACTGTAGACTTGAGGTTTGCTTTGTGCGTCTAATTTGTTTCTGGTATTATGTTTATCTTAGTTCAGTATTTAGAGCTTATTATATTTGCTAGATTTGTTTACTGATTTGGTTGCTCTCTTCCTTTTACATATATATTTTTTTCCCTTTTTCACTTTTTGTGAGTGTGTATGTATATGCTTCTTTGTGTGACTTTCTCTGTATAGCTTTCCTTTTACAATTTGTCCTAGGGTTCTGTCTGTCCATCTTTTTTTGTATAGTTTTAAGCACTTGTTATCATTGGTAGATTTGTTTTTTAGTTTGCTTGCTGTTTTCTTTCTTTCTTTCTTTTCTTTTTTTTACTACTTTTTTATTTTTAATACTATTTTTAATTTTTTTTAATTTTAAAAACTTTATTTTATTATATTTTAATTTCTCTTTTCTTTCCTTCTTTTTTTTTCTACCTTTTCTTCGAGCCATGTGGTTGACAGGGTCTTGGAGGTCCGGTCAGGTGTCAGGCCTGTGCCTCTGAGGTGGGAGAGCTGAGTTCAGGACATTACTCCAGCAGACACCTCCCAGCTCTACATAATATCAAACAGTGAAAGCTTTCCCAGAGATCTCCATCTCAATGCTAAGACCCAGCTCCACTCAACAACCAGCAAGCTACAATGCTGGACACCCTATGCCAAACAACTAGCAAGACAGGAACACAACCCCACCCAAGAGCAGAGAGGCTGCTAAAATCATAATAAGTTCACAGACAACCCAAAACACACCATCAGACATGGTCCTTCCCACAAGAAAGACAAGAGCCAGCCTCATCCACCACAACACAGGCACCAGTCCCCTCCACCAAGAAGCCTACACAACCCACTGAACCAACCTTAGCCACTGGGGACAGACACCAAAAACAACGTGAACAACGAACCTGCAGTCTGCAAAAAGGAGACCCCAAACACAGTAAGTTAAGAAAAATGAGAAGACAAAGAAACACACAGCAGACGAAGGAGGAAGGTAAAAACCCACCAGACCAAACAAATGAAGAGGAAATAGGCAATCTACTGGAAAAAGAATTCAGAGTTATGATAGTAAGGATGATCCAAAATCTTGGAAATAGAATGGAGAAAATACAAGAAACTTTTAACAAGGACCTAGAAGGACTAAAGAGCAAACAAACAATGATGAACAACACAATAAATGACATTAAAAATTCTCTAGAAGGAATCAATAGCAGAATAACTGATTCAGAAGAATGGATAAGTGACCTGGAAGATAAAATACTGGAAATAACTACCACAGAGCAGAATAAAGAAGAAGAACGAAAAGGATTGAGGACAGTCTCAGAGACCTCTGGGACAAAATTAAACACACCAACATTCGAATTATAGGGGTTTCAGAAGAAAAAGAGAAAAAGAAAGGGACTGAGGAAATATATGAAGAGATTATAGATGAAAACTTCCCTAATATGTGATATAAAATAGTCAATCAAGTCCAGGAAGCACAAAGAGTCCCATACAGGAAAAATCCAAGGAGAAACACGCCAACACACATATTAATCAAACTATCAAAAATTAAATACAAAGAAAAATTATTGAAAGCAGCAAGGGAAAAGCAAAAAATAACATACAAGGGAATCCCCATAAGGTTAACAGCTGATCTTTCAGCAGAAACTCTGCAAGGCAGAAGCGAGTGGCAGGACATATTTAAAGTGATGAAAGGGAAAAACCTACAACCAAGATTACCCAGATAGGATCTCATTCAGATTCGAGAAATTAAAACCTTTACAGACAAGCAAAAGCTAAGAGAATTCAGCACCACCAAACCAGCTTTACAACAAATGCTAAAGGAAGTTCTCTAAGCAGGAAACACAAGAGAAGGAAAAGACCTACAATAACAAACCCAAAACAATTAAGAAAATGGGAATAGGAACATACACATCTATAATTACCTTAAATGTAAATGGATTAAATGCTCCAACCAAAATACATAGACTGACTGAATGAATACAAAAACAAGGTTCGTATATATGCTATCTACAAGAGACCCACTTCAGACCTAGGGACACATACAGACTGAAAGTGAGGGATGGAAAAAAACAGTCCATGCAAATGGAAATCAAAAGAAAGCTGGAGTAGCAATTCTCATATCAGACAAAATGAACTTTAAAATAAGGTTACAACAAGAGACAAAGAACACTACATAATGATCAAGGGATCAATCCAAGAAGAAGATATAACAGTTGTAAATATTTATGCACCCAATATAGGAGCACCTCAATACATAAGGCAAATGCTAACATAGATGCAAAAATCCTCACCAAAATACCAGCAAACAGAATCCAAAAGCACATTAAAAGGATCATACACCATGATCAAGTGGGGTTTATCCCAGGAATGCAAGGATTCTTTAATATACACAAATCAATGTGATACACCGTATTAATAAACTGAAGGATAAAAGCCAAATGATACTCTTAATAGATGCAGAACAAGCTTTTGACAAAATTCAACATCATTTATGATAGAAACTCTCCAGAAAGTAGGCATATAGGGAACCTACCTCAAAATAATAAAGGCCATATATGACAAACCCACAGCCAACATCTTTCTCAATGGTGAAAAACTGAAACCATTTCTACTAAGATCAGGAACAAGACAAGGTTGCCCACTCTCACCACTATTATTCAACACAGTTTTGGAAGTTTTAGCCACAGCAATCAGAGAAGAAGAAGAAATAGAAGGAATCCAAATCAAAAAAGAAGAATTAAACTGTCACTATTTGCAGATGACATGATACTATACATAGAGAATCCTAAAGATGCTACCAGAAAACTACTAGAGCTAATCAATGAATTCGGTAAAGTAGCAGGATACAAAATTAATGCACAGAAATCTCTTGCATTCCTATACACTAATGATGAAAAATCTGAAAGAGAAATTAAGGAAACACTCCCATTTACCATTGCAACAAAAAGAATAAAATACCTAGGAATAAACCTACCTAGGGAGACAAAAGACCTGTATGCAGAAAACTATAAGACACTGATGAAAGAAATTAAAGATGATACAAATAGATGGAGAGATATACCATGTTCTTGGATTGGAAGAATCCACATTGTGAAAATGACTATACTACCCAAAGCGATCTACAGATTCAATGCAATCCCTATCAAACTACCAGTGGCATGTTTCACAGAACTAGAACAAAAAATTTCCCAATTGGTATTGAAACACAAAAGACCTTGAATAGTCAAAGCAATCCCTTTCCCTGGGATCTGACCTCCGAAGCCCGAGCCTCAGCTCCCAGCCCCCACCCGCCCTGGCGGGTGAGCAGAAACAGGACTTTTATACTATGTAGAGGACTACAGCGATACATGCTGTCTTTAGATCTGTGCCCACCAGACCAATATCTATGTTCAAACCTCAGCATGGCCCCTTGAATTCACAAGTATGCATAACAAGGTTGCAGGATACAAGGTCAACAAATACAAGTCAATCAACTTCCATAGAGGGTACCCCATTTTACATTCTCACCAGCAAGCCAAGAGTTTTAAATTTTTCCACATCCATGCTAACACTTGTTATTTTTCATTTTTAAAAATTATATCCACATAGTGGGTGTGAAGTGCTATCTTATTGTGGTTTTGATTTGCATTGGCCTAATGACTACTGATGTTGAGCATCTTTCATGTGCTTATTGGCCATTTGTATATCTTCACTGGATAAGTATCTATTCAAATCTTTTGCCCATTTTTATTTGGGTTACAGGCATGCCTCATTTGATTGTGCTTTGCAGATATAGTGTTTTTTTTCTTTGTTTTCAAATTGAAGGTTTCTGGCAACCCAGTGTTGTCAGATGATAGTTAGCATTTTTTAGCAATAACGTATTTTTTTATTCAAGGT
Organism: Stenella coeruleoalba; assembly: GCF_951394435.1. Lineage (NCBI taxonomy): Eukaryota > Metazoa > Chordata > Mammalia > Artiodactyla > Delphinidae > Stenella > Stenella coeruleoalba. The sequence continues at coordinate 116,702,214 of NC_137152.1, forward strand.
ATGTACATTGCTTTTTAGACATAATGCTATTGCATACTTAATAGACTACAATATAGTATAAACGTTAACTCATATGCACTGAGAGGCCAGAAAAATTTGTGTGACTCACTTTAATGCTATATTCACTTTATTGCAGTGGTCTGGAACCGAACCCACAATATCTCTGAGGTATGCCTGTATTTGTCTTTTTATCGTTGAGTTTTAAGAATTCTTTATACTCTGAGCAATGGACTCTTATCAGATATACATGTATGTAATTTACAAATATTTTCTCCCATTATGTGGGTTGTCATCTCATTTTCTTGATAATGTACTTTGATGCACAAAAGTTCTCAATTTTGATGAACTCAAATTCCTTTTTTTTTGGACTGCTTATAACTTTGGTGTCTTATCTAAAAATATGACTATATCCAAGGTCATGAATGTTTATAGCTATGTTTTCTTTTAAGGGTTTAATACTTTCAACTCTTATATTTAGGTCTGTGGTCCATTTTGAGTTAAATTTTGTATATGTTGTGAGGTTGGGGTACAAACTCTTCTTTCGCATGTGATTTTTCAGTTATTTCAGTACCATTTGTTGAAAAGAGTATTCGTTCCACACTGAATTGTCTTGGTAGCCTTCTTGAAAAATCAGTTGACCATAGGTGTATGTGTTTATATCTGTACCCTAAATTCTTTCCCATTGATCTATATGTCTATCCTTACGCCAATACTACACTGTCCTGATTATTGTAGCTTTGTTGACGTTGGTTCTTATTTTTCAAGATTTTTTGGCTATTCTGGGCCCCTTGAATTTTCACATGCATTTTAGAACAAGCTTGTCAATTTCTGCAAAAATATCAGTTAGGATTTTGACAACAATTAGATTGAGTCTGTTTATCCATTAGAGGAGTATTCCCAGCTTAACAATATTAAGTTTTCTAATCAATGAACACAGGATATCTTTATTTAGGTCTTCTTTAATTTCTTTCAATAATGTTTTATAAATTTAAGTGTACAAGTCTTATACATTTTTAAAAGATATTCCTAAATACCTTGTTTCTGTTACTATAGTAAATAGAAATGTTTTTTATTCTTCATTGATAGTTTATAGAAATACAATTGCTATACGTACTTGATCTTGTATCTTGCAACCTTCCTGAACTCATTAGCTCTAATAGTTATTTTGTGTGGGGATTCCATAGGATTTTCTTATATACAATCTCATGTCATCTGTGAATAAAAATAGTTTTATTTCTTTCTTTCCAGTCTGGATGGCTTTTGTTTCATACTCTTGCCTAAATGCCGTGGCTAGAACCTTCAGGACAATGTTAACTATAAGGGGTAAAGGCAGACACCCTATTTTCTTTCTGACCTTAGGGGAAAAGCTTTAAGTCTTTCAACAATTAAGTATCGTGTTAGCTGTGTTTTTTTTTATAGGTGCCCTTTATTAGGTTTAAGAAGTTCCCTTCTATTCCTAGTTTGTTGAGGATGAATTTATTTTGATGATCATATGAATTTTATCCTTTATTCTATTGATATGTATTTCAATGTGGTATGCCTGTCCTGCACCTATTTGCCCTCAGATCTATCCCTCCCTCTTCCCCTGCTCTGCTCTCTATTATGTAGGCGCTGACATCTGCAGCCTGTAATTCCTAGGCTCACTTACATTTTGTTGCCATCTTGGTTTAGCCAACTGGTGGCACCAGCAGGAGATTACAACCCAGGAGAATGAAGCAGTCGGAGTCCTTTTTGCTCTATATCAGGTGGCTTCTCCCTCCACGGCTACATTTTCTCCGTGGCTCCAGTTCCCCTAAGACTGGCCCACCATGGTTTCAGATCCTATTGAATGCAACACTTGGACTCCAGTAACACTATCATCTTTCTTTGTCCTTTCAGGCTAGAGGTGGGAGTGACTTCCTCATGTTGCTAATTGTTGGGTTTCCCAGCTCTCCCTTGTTTAGCTTTTCCCTCAGTTGTGAAACCAATCCCCTACATTAAATTCCCTGTGTTATAGATTTACTTTGGTTTCTATTTGCCTGGATGATCCCTGACTTACATGTGGCCAATCATAGTGACAGATTTTCTAGCATTAAACTTCTTCACATTCATGGGATAAACCCAACTCAGTCACTGGCAGTTAAATATGTTTGCGTCTGTTATAATTAATAACAAAAAAACCAAAAACAATGGATCATGAAACATCCTCTAAATATTCTATCTCTTTTGTCCTCTTTAAAGCCTACTCAAAAAGTTTTTACACACTTTAGTGTGTGTATACGTACACATACATATATAAATTCTAATAGCATAAGTAATAGTGATACCCTCAACTTGTAAAATATTCAAGCAATACACATGAAGCTATAAAATACTATCTGTATGATACAGCTCAAGTGATACTCAGTGAGAAATGTATAGTTTTCAATAGATGTATTGGAAAATAAGAAACATTTAGAACAGCCAAGTACCTCAAGAATGTATGGAGTGAATAGTATATTCAACCTGAAGAAGTAGAAGCCAGGAAATAATGAAGATTAATGTAGAAGTAATGAAATAGAAACAGCAGAGCCAATGAACACAAGATATTCCTCCAGAAATACTTATAAGATGGTCATATTTGCAAATAGCAATATGATTACTAAAGAAAAATCAGGAACAAACACATGAAATAAACTTGTACAAAATTTAGATAAAGGGATTTTAATATAAGGGAACACAGCAAGTTTCCTCAGGATAACCAAACCATGGACAGGGAAATGTTTCCACATATAGAGGTATTTCAGCTAACAGCACAAGAAGGAATGAGAGAATGAACATTCTGTGACTCCTAATGGATTGATAAAGGTGATAACCATGGACTGCTAACATCAACACAAAGAACGACCAGGCATTATATACCTCCTAATGGAAGTACACCACCCAGGGAGTGGTCTTCTGGAAGAGAGAAAACAAACTTTTCTAAGGCATACTCCCAAAAAGGGAGAGGGGAAATTATGCAACTCATTTTCCCCAGCCAGCTCTCCTTGATTCAAAAACCAAATGTGGACATCCCCACCCCCACGAAAAGAACACTTGAGTCAAGCTCATTCACACAGTAGTAAATATCTTACAATAGCATAGTCAACTGAGCAGTGAATTAAATGAGCAAATGGGCTGTGCCCAAGAAATGAAAATATGATTTAACATTAGAAAATACTTTCAATTGTAATTCCCTACATTAACAAATTAGAAGAGAGAAAAAACATTTGATTGTGCCAATGGGTATAGAAAAAGCCTTTGAAAGAAATTCAGCATGAGTTCATGGTACAAACTTCTGGCAAACTAAGAACAGGAGGGAACTTGCTTTTCCTAAATTCTACAGCAAACATAGTTAGATGTGAAATGTTAGAAGCATTCTCATTCAAGTCAGCAACGAGACACATACTCTCACCTCTACTGTTCAAAACTGCACTGGAACACAAAGCCAGAGATATGGATATCAAAATAAATAAGATAAATGAATATTGAAAAGATAGAGATACTATTTGGTAACAATATCATCAACTGCCTAGAAAATTAAAAGGAATCAGTGTGTGGAATATTCAAATAAACAAGGGACTTCAGAAAGGAAGTGTATGGGAGGACAATACAGAAAAATCAAGAGCCTTGCCACACAAAAGCAATAATTAATTAGACCATGTAACAGGCAATATCCCATTCACAACAGCAACAAAATCTAGAAGTCACCCAAAAGGAATTACAAATCACAAAACCTATGATATCTTTATGGAGGCAAACATAAACGTTTACTGATAGATTCGGATTTTTTAAAAGTCCCAAATAGGGCTTCCCTGGTGGTGCAGTGGTGAAGAATCTGCCTGCCAATGCAGGGGACATGGGTTCAAGCCCTGATCCGGGATGATCCCACATGCCATGGAGCAACTAAGCCCATGCGCCACAACTACTGAAGCCTGCACGCCTAGAGTCCGTGCTCTGCAACAAGAGAAACCACCGCAATGAGAAGCCCGCACATCACAACGAAGAGTAGCCCCCGCTCGCCGCAAGTAGAGAAAACCCGCACGCAGCAACGAAGACCCAATGCAAACAAAACTAAATAAGAATAAATTTTTTAAGTTAAAAAAAAAGTTCCAAATAAATAGGCGTATACCATATTCATTGATGTGAAACGAAATATTTTAAAGACGTCAATTCTCCTCGAGTTATTTACAGATTTAGTGCCTTACCTGTAGTTGCCAAAATAACAATCAAGTTTGGGTTGTTGTCTTCCACTCCCAGAATCAAACCCGGAAAACCACAGAAGGGAGAATGAAAGCAAATAAACAATGATGTATTAGTCTCCTAGGGCTGCTGTACTAAACTACCATGAACTGGGTGACTTAAGCAACAGAAGTTTATTCTCTTACGGTTCTGGAAGCCAGATGCTCTAAATCAGTTTCACTGGACTGAAATCAAGGTGCTGGCAGGGCCACACTCCCCCTGAAGACTCTAAGGGAAAACCCATTCCTTACCTCTTCCAGCTTCTAGTTCTAGTTCACAGAACAATAGGGTTTTTTTTCTCGTTTATATTTTTCCAACTTATTGAGTTATAGTTGACAATTAAAATTATATACGTTTAAAGAGTACAATTTGATACCATATGCTCACACATATATATGGAATCTTAAAAAAAAAAAGGTTCTGAAGGACCTAGGGGCAGGACAGGAATACAGACGCAGACGTAGAGAATGGACTTGAGGACACGGGGAGGGGGAAGGGTAAGCTGGAATGAAGTGAGAGAGTGGCATGGACATATATACACTACCAAACATAAAATAGACAGCTAGTGGGAAGCAGCCACATAGCACAGGGAGATCAGCTCGGTGCTTTGTGTCCACCTAGAGGGGTGGGATAGGGAGTGTGGGAGGGAGACGCAACAGGGCGGAGATATGGGGACATATGCATATGTATAGCTGATTCACTTTGTTATACAGCAGAAGCTGACACACCATTGTAAAGCAATTATACTCCAATAAAGCTGTTTAAGAAAAAATTTTGCGTTGAAGCCACTGGGTTGACATACCTGATGTGTGACTTGAGGTTATTCATTCGGTACTGATTTATAACTCTAAGGTTTCCCTTTAGCATTTTGACTCTTAAATTTGCATCTAGGGCTTCCCTGGTGGCGCAGTGGTTGAGAGTCCGCCTGCCGATGCAGGGGACATGGGTTCGTGCCCCGGTCCGGGAAGATCCCACATGCCGCGGAGCGGGTGCGCCCGTGAGCCATGGCCGCTGAGCCTGCGCGTCCGGAGCCTGTTGCTCCGCAGCGGGAGAGGCCACAGCGGTGAGAGGCCCGCGTGCCGCAAAAAAAAAAAAAAAAAAAAAAAAAAAATTTGCATCTAAAACCACATTATATAGAGTAATGCTCTTCCCATTTGGGGGAAGTGAACAAAACAGAACAAACAAACAAAAGCCTGGTGCCCACGTCTTAAAGGTCAAAATAAATGATATGGCTATTTTCTTGGTAAAACACATTCTGACATTATGTCACTTAATATATTTGCCGTGATTTACCTATGATATTCAAATAACAAACCCTTTCACTCATGTATTCAATGAGTGTTTACTGAGCGTCTATTATGAACCAGGCAGCAGGGCTGGAGCTGGGGATACAGCAAAGACCCACAGACAACCCCTCCGTGCCCTTGCAGAACTCACCGCACACCGCGTAGTGATGACGAAAGATGTTAAAAGCTAAATAAGTATAACATTCAACTTGGGTAATAATAGTGTCAATGCACATGTAACGTTTTCTCAAGGCAAAATCCTGCTGTGTGGCCTATAGGGAAAAATGGTACGACCCTACAACAGTGAGTCACAGCTGCATCTCCATTTTCTCTGGCCTGTCCAGGATCTCTTCCCAGAGGCTTTCCCCTCACCTTAGTGGCACCAAAGGTGTATTTTGAGTTCCATGTGTGAGCAGCATCTCAGGTGAACTCTGAAGCAACAGTGAACCTGTGATCCAGCCCACATGAAATGCATCCACCCCCATGCTCTCCCTGAGGGTGAGAGTCAAAGAAGACCCTCCAGTGGAGATGAATCACAACCCCGGGGTGGAGCATCCAGTCACTGGAGGGGTCCCTGCACCACAGCCAACCACCTGTCTGCCAAGCAGCCTGGTCCCAGCGGGAGGGGCAGGCAACCCAGCAGCCAGGAGAGTCACCACCGGGGTATTGTGCACTGCACTTGGCAACTGGGAGTGATACAGATGCCGCACTCGCCTCCACCCCAGGGGCCAGAGTCAACACACGCGTATCTGTCTATGTATCCACGAGCATACACTGAGGCAGCACGGCTTCTAAGAAGAAATACATGCAGTTCTGGCCTTCTTCCCCGTTCTTGGCACAGAACTTCTAAAACCCTCACAATTTCCAAAGTGATGAAGAAGATCAAACTGTCTTTTATTATTCATAACAGGCCCCTTCCACTCACACCTGAGTTTATGTTAATGCGGTGATTTGGAAAGCCCTGAAGCCTGGGGGCTGGTTTCCCAGGTAACCAACCTGTGATTGGAGGTTCAGCTCCACCTCCACCTCTGGGAAGGGACGAGGGACCGGGGCTGACTTAATCTCCAACCTAAGGGTCCAGGATTTAATCAATCGTGCCTATGTGATGAATCCGCCTTTAGAAAAAAGAAAGGGGTGGGGGTGGTGGGGTCCAGAGAGGTTCAGGTTGGTGGAAGGGCGGAGGTGTGTGGGGGCTGGGATGGAGCACCTGGAGAGGACTGCAGGCCCCCTCATCTCTTCCATCTGGCTGTTCCTGGGCTATAGCCTTGGTATTGATCATTAGTTACCTAGTAAGTAAAATGTTCAGTGGATCCAGCCAATTAATCCAACAGCAGGAGGGATCTATGGGAATCTCCAGTCCATCAGAAGTACAGATGACAACCTGGATTTGTATCTGAAGTTGGGGCAGGGAGGGGGGGCAGTCTTGTGGGACTGAGTCTGTAACCTGGGGATCTGAAGCCGTCACCAGGGAGACAGCTTCAGAACTGAGTTCCCGTGTAGGACATCCATCTGGTGTCACAGAATTGCTTGCTTAGGAAGAGCTCACACACTGGTGGCCAGAAGTGTCAGACATGGGAGTACTGCAGGAAACTTCTTTTTGTTTACATCTTTATTGGAGTATAATTGCTTTACAACGGTGTGTTAGTTCTGCTTTATAAAAAAGTGAATCAGTTATACATATACATATGTTCCCATATCTCTTCCCACTTGCGTCTCCGTCCCTCCAACCCTCCCTATTCCACCCCTCTAGGTCGTCACAAAGCACCGAGCTGATCTCCCTGTGCTATGCAGCTGCTTCCCACTAGCTATTTATTTTACGTTTGGTACTGTATATATGTCCATGCCACTCTCTCACTTTGTCACAGCTCACCCTTCCCCCTCCCCATATCCTCAAGTCCATTCTCTAGTAGGTCTGTGTCTTTATTCCCGTCTTATCCCTAGGTTCTTCATGACATTTTTTTCTTAAATTCCATATATATGTGTTAGCATACGGTATTTGTCTTTTTCTTTCTGACTTACTTCACTCTGTATGACAGACTCTAGGTCTATCCACCTCATTACAAAGAGCTCAATTTCATTTCTTCTTATGGCTGAGTATTATTCCATTGTATATATGTGCCACATCTTCTTTACCCATTCATCTGTCGATGGACACTTAGGTTGTTTCCATCTCCTGGCTCTTGTAAATAGAGCTGCAATGAACATTTTGGTACATGACTCTTTTTGAATTATGGTTTTCTCAGGGTATACGCCCTCCCCACTGGCCTCTTGAACACACACTCAAAGCGTTTTCAAATATGCTGGTGAGTAGAGTCTGACTTGGCATATCATCTAGTGGTTTGGAGCTATAACTCTGAACTTAGAGAGTATTTGAAAAACCACTCTGATATTTGCGGTAGGATTTTAAAGGGATATCTTTTTTGAAACTGGCCAGTGAACACATCCACAGATGAATGAGCTTACCTAGGCATTTCAAAACCAAAGGCTTTCTCATAAATGGTAGATGAGGGAAAACCATGGAAATCACTGTGGAATAAACATCTGCTGAAGCTGAATTCCTAAAACTCTGGAATCCTCCTACAACGCAAAAATTAGTTCCTTGGTGGACATGATAACTCTGATTAAAAAAGAAAAAATATACCCTTCCACTGCCTTTCATCTGTATACCTTCCACACAGGAAAATCTCAATTTTCGGTGTGCCTGATGCCACCTGTAAAGGTGCTCAGGCAAGTTCAGTCACATGGAGGGTAGCAGAGACTCACCCGCTGAGACCGTTCTTGCATCAGAAGGAAGGAGAACGTTCTCAGCCTGCTGAGATCATAGAGGTTATTCAAAGGGCAGTAAAGAAAAAGTGCTGTGCCACGAAGAAGGGCAAATGCTCCACGCTGACATTTACCTGTTCCTTCGAACACCAGATGCGACGCCGTGTCTGAAAGCACCTGTCACATAGTAGGCACTTGAAAAAGTTGGAGAATTGAAAACAAATTTTGCCTTTTTAGAAACCCCTTCGAGAAATGAAGAGCGTTGTACTTGTAACAAATTATAATGTTACTGAAACTCAGGTCTGGCTGCTTGCCGCTCAAAAGCCAATACTCGAGAGACAAGTTTGGTGGAAAGGAAAGTTTGCTTTGTTCTGGAAGCTGGCAACCAGGAGAGAAGGCGGACTCATGTCCAAAGGCCAGCTCCTCACTGCTGATCACTGGGCAAGAGCTCTTAAAGGGGAATTTCAGGGATGTATAGGCAGAGGGAGGGGGCTACATGTATTGATGGAATAGCACAGTCAGCTCTGACAGTCATCTTGAAATTGGTCATGCAGTGGTCTGATTAGCATTATCTTGATTGTTTTGAGTACAGTTAATCTTTAGTTCCAAGGTCGGTTTGTTCCCATTTCTTTGAGGCCAGTTCTTGGAATTGTAGAAGCTTATGTCTTGGTTACAGCCTGGTCATCATGTAGTTAAGTTCTTCCACCTGGTGGGGGTTTCAGTATCTACAAAACAGCTCAAAGGATGTGGCTCAGAATATCATCTATAGCACTTGAAGAGGAACTAAAGGTCCTTGGTGTTGCTTAATGACTATTATTGTTCTGTCCTGTTTGACTGCTTTTCCGTTGTTTCTGTATTTTCTCATTTCTCTGATTAAATTTATTCTTTTACTACAGTTTTTCTACAGACAAAAGGCAGGCAGAGGACAGGGTAGGGGCAGGGGAGTTGTCCTGGGAATGCCCCATACAGTCTCATTCCATTTCAATAATAGTTGCTTTTTATTGAGTACCTACTATGTGTCAGCTTGTGGAAGGGACAAGTACTCATTCACGTCTTCTCTCTCTCCCCTTCCTGGGCACAAGAAAAGACTACACTGCCAGTCCATGTGTCATTAGGCAGGAGTCGGTGGGCCATTCCCATGCTTTCTCTTCCACTGAGCAGCAAACATGGCTACTGCATGTCTCCATGGTGAAGCAAAAAGATGGAAGCAGCCTGGATCCCTAGGGCACCCAAGAGTGGAGAGACCCTGACAACTGCCATCAGAATTAATGTGAACAAAAGTAACTTTCATTGGGTTAACCCAGTCAATTTTAGGCTTCGTCTGCTGCATCAGCTAGCAGTTACATTAACTAGTAACATAATATGTAGCTAGTATTTCCAGTTATGAAATATTTTAAAAATATCTTTGTTTCTTCTTCAGCTTTATCTAGGTATAATTGACATATAAACGTGTAAAACATTTAAAGTGTATATTGTGGTGATTTGATATACCATATGTTGTGAAATGATTCCCTCCATCTAGTTAACTGAAACATCCACCACCTCACATATTTATCTTTTTTTTTTTTTTGGTGATTTGTGTGAACATTTAAGTTCTACTCTCTTAGCAAATTTCAATTACACAGGGGCTTCCCTGGTGGCACAGTGGTTAAGAATCTGTCTGCCAATGCAGGGCACATAGATTCGAGCCCTGATCGGGGAAAATCCCACATGCCGCGGAACAACTAAGCCAGTGCGCCACAACTACTGAGCCTGTGCTCTAGAGCCCGCGAGCCACAACTACTGAAGCCCATGCACTTAAAACCTGTGCTCCGCAACAAAGAGAAGCCACTGCAAGAAAGAGTAGCCCCCGCTCGCCACAACTGGAGAAAGCCCACGCGCAGCAACAAAGACCCAATGTAGCCAAAAATAAGTAAATTAATAAATAAATTTTAAAAAGATAGAAAAATAAATTTCAATTACACAATGCAGTGTTATGAAGTATAGTTTACATTAGATCCTTAGACCTTATTCATCTTACAGCTGAAAGTTTGTTCACTTACCAATTTATCTCTATTTCCCCCATTTCGCCAACCCCTGGCAACCACTTATCTGCTCTCTGTTTCTGAGTTTAACCTTCTTGTTAGATTCCACATATAAATGATACCATGCAGTATTTGTCTTTCTCTACCTGATTTATTTCACTTAGCATAATGCCCTCAAGTTCCATCTATGTTGTTGCAAATGGCAGGATTTCTTTCTTTCTCATGGCTGAATAATACTCCGTCGTACACTTTATTAAAAGACAAAAAAAAGTACTGGTGAGGATGTGGAGTACCTGTGATTCTTAACACACAGTAGGTGGGAATGCAAACTTTAGCTCTTTCTTACAGAGTAAAATAAACACTTGCCATAATGACCCAGCAATCCCACTCCTAGGCATTTACCCAAGTGAATCGACAACTTACGTTCCCACAAAAACCTGTACATGAATGTGTACAGCAGCTTTATTCGTAATTGCCAAAATCTGAAAACAAACCAGATGTCTCTCAACAAGTTAATGTATAACCAAACTATAGTACATTCATGACATACAAAACTATTCAGAAATGAAAGGGAAGAAAATATTGATCTATGCAACAACATGGATGGTTTTCAGATAGATTTTTCTAATTGAAAGAAGCCAGCGAGAAAAGCTGCATATGGTATTATTCCATTTACATGGCATTCTGAAAAAGGCAAACGTACAGGGATGGAAAACAGGACCAGGGGCTTTCAGGGATTGGGGAAAGGAGGTAGACTACAATGAGTCAGCACAAGCTAATTTTTGTGCTGTTGGACCTCTTCTGTATGGTACTGTGAGAGTGGATACATAACGCTATGCATTTGTCAAAATGTTTAGAACTTTACACTACGCCGTTTTAATTTTAGTGAAAAAAATTTAAAAATCAAACAGGATATCACAGGAACTCAAGATGGAATGCAGACTGTGATAAATGAATCTAACTAGTAACTGTACTGAAGCATGCAGAGAAGAAAGGAGCTGACTTAAGTAAATTTGGAAAATGATGTTTTGACTAGATATCATAAGGTTAAAGAGAAAAACACTTGCACAGAAGCCTTGTACTCTCATTGTTAAATATGTTTTTTCACAGGAGGAAGGGTTAGCAAATCTGAAATCACTGCACATGCATAGTAAGTTTTTAAAAATAAGTAAAACACACGGTAGTATTTGTAGTAATGAGAGCCAAGTTTCTCATTATCAAAGAAAGAGATGACAATTAAGCAAAAGGAAATGCTATAATGATCCCGCTGGTGGTGGGTTAGAATTGGAAATATCATTAAGAACTCAAGTTTATTTTAGTATGTATACAGTTATATAAATAAATACATAGATAAATATATATTCTGTATTCTTGAATTACTTTGCATACATTTCATTCATAGTTCTGTCTGCTGAGAGGACCTAGAAGCAATGACACCCCAGCAGCAACACACACACCCAGTTCCCAGGTTCTGGTCTTTAAACACCATTCCCTAATAAAAAGAGCCAGGTCCCCTGAGTGATGATTAATTCTAGGGCTTGGTGATGCACCTAGAATATCTTGTGATGCCAGAAAACACAGAAGTGCAAAGAAAGAGAGGAGAGTGGCCACCAAAAGGAAAACGCGCCAATCTAAAAGACATCCAAATGGCCAAAGGTGAAACAATGTGAAAAGTAAAATAATGGTCGTTTTGGATTAAAACTCAAAGAATAAAATTAATGTCCATGAGCCCATGCTGATATAAATGATCCAAATCACACATGAATGGTGGCAAAAGGACAACTCTTGCTTACAAAACAATTCCAATTAATAAATGCAGAGGGGGCTTCCCTGGTGGTGCAGTGGTTGAGAGTCCGCCTGCCAATGCAGGGGACGCGGGTTCGTGCCCCGGTCTGGGAATATCCCACATGCCCCGGAGCGGCTGGGCCCGTGAGCCATGGCCGCTGAGCCTGCGCGTCCGGAGCCTGTGCTCTGCAACGGGAGAGGCCACAACAGTGAGAGGCCCGTGTACCGCAAAACATAAATAGATAAATAAAAATAAATAAATTAAAAATGCAGAGGGAATGGGGGAAATAAATAATCACCATTAGAATATCACAGTCATAATTGTGTCAGGCACAATCCAGTGTGAAAAATAATATTAGTTGGCAAAAGTTTAAGAGAAACAGGATATTTGCATAAACTCAAAGTATCTTCCCCTTCCAAATTAATTACTTTGGTGGTTTTAACATCTGTACACAAATTTTTTGACATACCTCAGGAGGCGTAGCTTAATTTTCATACTCTTGAGCATGGGCTGCACTTAATGACAAGCTTCTTAAATATAGAAAATGCAAAGGAAAAATGTAACTTTAGAGTGGAGACACATGGCAAACACCAACGTTACCAGGTGATCAAGGTTTACATAACCAGTAATGAGACATTGATATCACGAATGTCCTGATATGATGCAGTGTAAACGACACATCACTTACGTGGTATTCAGCCCAAAATCTATACCCTCAGTCTAATCAAGAAAAAAACAATCAGAGAAAAAAAACAAGTTGAGAGATATTCAACAAACACTTGATCAGAGTGTCAAGGTTATGAAAGAAAAGGGAAGACTGGGGAACTGTCATGGATTGAAAGAGACTAAGAGGACATAACAGCTAAATGAAATGTGTATCCTGGATTGGGCTCTGGGATGAAAAAAAGACGTCAGGAGAAAATCTGCTGAAATTTGAATAAAGTTTAGTAAAGAGTATTGTACCGATGTTAATTTCTTAGTTCTGATAATTGTCATCATGCTTATGTAAGATGTTAATGAAACAGAGCAGGACCCTGTGATCCATCCTCCCATGTCCTCAGCCTGCTTTTTGTCTGTGGAAAAACTTTAGCCAAAGAATAAGTTTAATCAGAGAAGTGAGAAAAGGCAGAAGCAGAGGAAAACAGTCAAAGGAGACCAAATAATAATAGTTTAGTCATTAAGCAACGTCAAGGACCTTTAGTTCCTCCTTAAGGGCTACAGATAATATTCTGAGCCACATCCTGTGAGCTGTCTTGTAGATACTGACACCCCCACCAGGTGGAAAAGTTAACTACATGGCGAGCAGGCTGTAGCCATGACATAAGCTGCCACAAAAATTCCGAGAATTGGCCTTAAAGAAATGGAAACAAACTGACCCTGGAACTGAAGATTAAGTGTACCTAAAACAATCAAGATGACACTGATCAGACCACCGCATGACCAATTTCAAGATGACTGTCAGAGCTGACTGTACTGTTTCTGCATGTAGCCTCTTCTCTCTGTCTATAAAAGCTCTTGCCCACTGGTTGTAGGAGGGGGGAGTCAGCCTTTGGACAGGCGTCTGCCCTCTCCCCCCTCCCCAGTTGCTGGCTTCCAAAATAAAGCAAACTTCCCTTTCCACCAACCTGGTCTCTTTATTGGCTTTTGAGCAGTGAGCAGCTGGACCCCACTTTTGGTTACATTAACACTAGCAGAAGATCGGTAAAGATTGTACAGGAACTCTCTGTACTGTTCTATCTTTGCAACTCTTTTAAGTCTAAAAATATTTTTTAATGTTAAAGAAAAAACCGGCAACAGACTGGAAGATAATATTTTGAGGAAACATGACAGACAAAGAGTTATTCCTAATATGTAAGGTGAATCTATATGTTGAAAAGCAAAACTCAAGCCAAAAGAAAAGCAGGCAAGGAAGATTCATGGAACATTCGTAGAAGAAGAAATACAAATGATTAGTAAATATATGAAAAGATGTTCAGAGAAAAGACTTTATGGAAGCAGAATTTAAATTATTATTGTAAAACACTAGTGGTTCAATCATGGTTATGGACACACTGCGATATATTACTTAGATCACTCTGTGTGTGTGTGTGTGTGTGTGTGTGTGTGTCTGTGTGTCTGTGTGAGAGAGAGAGAGAGAGAGAGAGAGAGAGAGAGAGAGAGAGAAACAGAGACAGACAGAGAATTCACATATGCATTCGTAAGCATTCCTGATATGTGTGTATGTATGTTGTAGATATTTATGACTACATATATGTATTATAATGTGTGCATCCAAATGTGTGATTTATGTACATACATAATCATAGGGTTTTGCAAAATTCAAATTCATTTATAATACAAACAAGATTTTTTTGATGGTTGTAATGTTCCAGAAATAACGAGGGAGCTGAAATTCTATTGGGAGGGTAGGAATGAAGAGAATGGATTAGACATGAGAGGAGAGTAGCATACCCTTGTCAAAACTTGCTAGAGTGACTTCTTCAAAAGCAGTAACTCTTTCATTTTCACTGTTGCTTACAGGCCAAACACATAAATAAGTTCTCAGTAAATTTTAAATCAAACTAATTATGGGACTGAGAAAAAGAGGAAATGAAGAGTATCACAAAAATAACTAAAAGTATAGAAAAATCTGATATATGATTTAAGAAAAAAAATTTATAAAGTTATAAACAAGCATGTCTTAGCTATTATAAGTAATAGGTACCATGAGCATGCTTTAAAATACAAAAAAAGTTTTGATCCCATTTATAGCATTCTACAGATGGCAGATTTAGATAAATTTCAGTTGCTCCATCAAACTAAAGGCCATTTTTCCACTTTATTTTAACTTTATTTAAAATTTCTTACTGGTCCTTTAGCATAACTATTGTCAGAAGTGAGAAAATGAAAATGCATATTTATAGCCTTCATGCTGTAAATATCTTTAGCATATTCTGGTACATCAGATTTATGTCTTAAAGTGAACCTTTGTTCCTCTCGGAGATGTGACAAATCTCATATTTGTATTCAACATATGCATGAATTCAGCCATTTGGAAGGTAGTAGAAGTCAATGGGCACTGTCTTTGGAACATACATGAATATTAAATACTCTTATAAACGTTCACTGAGGATACTGAATTACAGAAGTTATGCCATAACTCTGAGTGTCAGTCTTACCACTGAGAGTAGTATTCCAAAGCCAATCATAAAATTATATTTCTATATAAATTAATAATTAAGAGTGTAGGCATACAAGTGTTGAGAAAATAAATTCTAAAATAATAGTTATTAATAATAGTGAATTCAGAGTAGTTTTAGATTTGCCCCTTACGTGGCTACTTGTGCTTTCCTTTGGTCTTTGTTAATATTTCAAGATGCATAAATTTAATTTGGTCTTCATTGATATTTAACAATACAAATATTTTATATATAATCATTTTTATAGTTAGCCTGTCCACATACATGGATTTATTACCAAGGAAATATAGCAGGGGAAAGTGATTTCCCAATGTCTTGTCTTTGGGAATAGGATATAGGTAGTAATTCTAGATGCTGATAAAAAATATGACTTAAAGATGTATCTTATTTTTAAGTGGTACTTTATCAAAAGATGTAAGATGCATAAATTCTAAACCATTAGAAGAAAAATGAAACAAAGTCCATTAATTCAACAAGAATTTGTTTTTAAGAAACAAAAACATGAAAGCCTTGACATTTTTAAAAACTATGTAACATAAGATAGCAGGGTTAAAACCAAAGATTACAGAAATTATAATAAATGTGAATGCATTAAATTCCCCCATTAAATTCAGAGATTTCAAAACAGAAGAAAACAAAGCAAAACATACAAAAGTAAAACAACCATAAGCTGTTCACAAGAACACTCTTAAAGCTTAATGATAGAGAGTTTAATAATAAAGAATGGAAAAAGATTTATTAATAAAATGCTAAAAGAATCAAAGCAGAGGGGTATTATACATATTAGACAAAATAGAACTCAAGGTTAAAAGAACACTGAAAGGGTAAGCAATTATATCTTTTTAAATGAATGGTATAATACATCAGGATGCAATCGCAGTGATTAACTTCTATGCATCTAATTACACAATTTTCTTAATTAATTTTTTACTGTGGTAAAAACACTTAATGTGAAACCTACCCTCTTAACAGATTTTTAAGTGTAAAATACAGTATTGTTATCCATAGGCACAAAGTTATACTTCAGATCTCTAGAACTCATTTATCTTGCATACATAAAATTTTATACATGTTGATTGGCAACTCCCTGTTTCCCCCTCCCTCCCAGTCCCTGACAACCACCATTCTATTCTTTGCTTTTATGAGTTTGACTACTTTAGGTATCTCATATAAGTAGACGCATGAAGTATTTGTCCTTCTGAGACTGGCTCATTTCACTTAGCATTATGTCCTCAAGATTCATCCATCACATATTGCAGGGTCTCCTCCTTACTGCAAGGCTGAGTAATATGCCATTGTATGTATAAACCACATTTTCATTATCTGTTCACTCATTGATGGACATTTATGTTGTTTCCACATTTTGGTTATTGTGAATAGTACTGCAATAAAAATGGGAGTGCTAGTATCTTTGAGATCCTAATTTCAATTCTTTTGGATAAATACCCCAAAATGGAATTTCTGGATCACATAATAGTTCTATTTTTAATTTTTTCAGGAATCTCCATACAGTTTTCCATAGCAGCTTACATTATTTTGCATTCCCACCAACATTGTATGAGCGTTCCAATTTTTCCACATCCTCAACAAAACTTGTTAGGATGGCTATTCTCAAAATAACTAATTACATAGTTCTAAAATAGAGGGCTTCCCTGGTGGCGCAGTGGTTGAGAGTCCGCCTGCCGATGCAGGGGACGCGGGTTCGTGCCCTGGTCCGGGAAGATCCCACATGCTGCGGAGCGGCTGGGCCCGTGAGCCATGGCCGCTGAGCCTGCGCGTCTGGAGCCTGTGCTCCACAACGGGAGAGGCCACAACAGTGAGAGGCCTGCGTACCGCAAAATAAATAAATAAAATAAAATAAAATAAAATAAAATAGAAAAAGCATTTACTGGTGGATGTGTAAGGAAACCAGGAAAGTGACATATCTACAATCCTAATAGGATGCTTGAAAACATCTCTCTCAGAATTCAAAAAAAAACCCACAATTAAACTGGAAAACAAAAAAGATATGAATAACACAACACTTTTGATGAAATAGAACTATATATAAACAACACAGGAGATACACACACGCACACACATATATGGCTAAATACATGGTGGATTTATATATGTCCCATAAATGTTTGAAGATTTTTATAAATAAATAAATATATATATATTTAAAACATTTATAGGGCATATATATGTTCACTATGTATTTTGCCATATATTCCAAGAGATTTAAATCTCACAATGAATACAGAATAAAATTTAGTCAAAAATTATTCTTTCATATTAAAGAAAAACTTCTACCTTTTAGATACTTCAGAACTTTCAGAATTAGTAGGAAATAAACGTCAATGAGTTTACCATTTATCAAAACCTGTGTACTGCTAATGTTTAGGCTTTTTTTAGTGAGTGGGCTATGCACAGCTGTTCACTTAATGATTGTTCTTTAAATAGAGCATATACATTATTATACATTCTTTTCCATGTATATTTCACAGTTATTTTTAGAGGAAAAGGAAGTCAAAGAAGCAAATACAAAATATATTTTTCTGGTACTTTAAAATGCATCTTGTATTTGCTCCATTTGGAAATTCTACATAACTTTTAAACATTTAGGGCTAAAGATTTTCTCTCCTAGTCCTAACCAATGCATATTATTACTTTACTCTTTAGAATGTCAACATGTCACATTACAATAAATTATGTTAAAATTACAAAATTTTGTATTAGAAACATTCTTACCTTTACCTATCTCATATTTAACCCTGGCGGTTTCAACAGTTTTTAATGGAACTGAGGCATTTTCTTATTTGGTCTGATAAGATGTTGACTTAAAGATTTATCATAGGACTTCCCTGATGGTGCAGTGGTTGGGAGTCCGCCTGCCAATGCAGGGGACAGGGGTTTGAGCCCTGGTCCGGGACGATCCCACATGCCGCCGGAGCAACTAAGCCCGTGCGCCACAAATGCTGAGCCCACGCACCGCAACTACTGAAGCCTGCGCGCCTAGAGCGCGAGCTCCTCAACAAGAGAAGCCACCGCAATAAGAAGCCCACGCACCACAATGAAGAGTAGACCTCGCTCTCCACAACTAGAGAAAGCCCACACACAGCAACAAAGACCCAACGCAGCCAAAAAAAAAAAAAAAAGGTTTATCATAGAAGTTTTTCTCTGACAATCTAGGGAAAAGTTAGCATTGAAGTCACTAACTTTCAATAAGCATGCACAATATGATTTCATTTTTATACGAATTTCAAGCATTAAACTAATACTACGAACCAACTTGAAAAGCAAAATAAAAATGGTTACAAAGAAGAAAACTTGAAGTTGCAATGTGAATTAAAAACACAATTATAATTCTGGTCAAACATACATAGGCACTTTGCAGCATATTATTAACTGGAATTTTCTTTGGAGAGAGATTCTCATTTTAGCTAAACATTGTACTTCAGTGGGTGGTTGTCTCTCCCTGGAACCTTCTGCTAACTGACTCTCAAGGAGGTGACTTGTTCTGAGAATTCCAAAGATACAACTTGATTTTACTTTCACCCATTTTTGTCTTTCCCATCAGTTGCTTCTTAGCTTAACTCTAGTCGTCTGTTCTTAACAATTCCCTTGACATTAAGTCCTTTGAGATTTTCAAATATACATGAATAAATGGTAAAATACTTTACTTTCTATCAGAAACAAGTGGATGATTTGGGATTTTTTACATTTTTCTTTCCT
Source organism: Stenella coeruleoalba (assembly GCF_951394435.1). Taxonomy (NCBI): domain Eukaryota; kingdom Metazoa; phylum Chordata; class Mammalia; order Artiodactyla; family Delphinidae; genus Stenella; species Stenella coeruleoalba. The sequence goes on from NC_137152.1 coordinate 116,721,208, forward strand.
TTTTTTTTTTTTAATGAATTCATCTAATTTCCCAGCACTAGTCTTTGAGTGGCAATTGAGGAAATGAATTTCAACCCCAAACGGCTGCAGGCTCTTTCTCCAGGTATCCCCTACTCTACTGTAATAGTTTTAGAAAAAGACAGCTACCCTGGATGATATGGCATTTTACTTCTCTACTTTAGAAGTAATAGTATACTGGGAATATAGATGCCTTTGATTTGCCTTTTCCCCAATTCAAAATGAACTGCAGCTGTGATTCCTTGAAATTCTTAGGAGATTTTAGTATGTTGGAAGGTTTTTCCATTCTAAATGCTTTGTCATTACCAATGCTGCAGCTCTGGGCACACTGACTGCATGAAGGGTATCCTTTTCCCTTTTCTTCTTGGTCCATTTTCAGGTGGATGCTTTCTCAGATTTCCAGTTTTTCTTATAACTTTTGAAAGTTAAAAGAGACAATAACTATGGTTTTCATCTACTAACCCAGTGTTTGAATCTCCTTTACGACACAAACACAACAAACTGTAACATAGCTTCTGATTTTACTTTTCTAAATTACATGCTTGAAAATTCTTATTCATTTAAACCAAAATCTTTCTCCTTGCAACTTCCAACCATGAGTCCTAATTCAAAACCCTGAAACCACAAAATATAAACTGACCATCACAGTCTTCATTAAAAGCCTGTTCAGTTGCCCATGTAATGTCATCGTGAAGGAAAACATTGCATTGAATCAGTTTTTTAAAACTTTGATTTTGATATAATTGTAGATCCACGTGCAGTTTTAAGAAATAATTCAGAGAGATCCCATATAGTTTTAACCCACTGTCACCCAAGAGTAACATCTTGCATAACTATACTACAGTATCACAACCAGGAAATCATTGATAAAATCCATCAACCTCATTCAGATATCACCAGTTTTGCATGCACCGATTTGCTCGATTGTGTATGTTTGTAGGTATGTGTATTTTGTTTCATGCAATTTTAACACATGCTGGATTTGTGTGATCATCACCACAGTTCCATAACAAGAATTCCTCATGCTACCCTTTTATAGCCTCAGCCACCTCCCTGTTCACCCCTGTCTCTGGGAAGCACTAATATGTTCTCAATCTGTATAATATTTTTCATTTCGAGAATGTTATATAAATGGAGTCATAAAGTATGTGACCATTTGACATTGTTTTTTTTCCCTTAATATCCATCCAAGTTGTTGCGTGTGTCAAGAGGTAGTTCCTTTTTGTTGCTGATTAGTATTCCATGGTATGGATGTATCACAGTTTGTTTAGCCATTGATATTTTAAGGGGTATTTCGATTGTTCTGAGGTTTGGTTTTTTTGGGGGGCTTTAAATTAGAACTAGTATGAAGGTTCATGCACAGGTTTTTGTGATAAGTTTTCATTTCTCTTGCATAAATGTCTGAGAGTTGCAATTGCTGAGCTATACAATTAGTGCATTATTAATTTTGTAGAAATTGCCATACTCTTTTCCAAAGCGGCTGTACCATTTTACATCCCAAACAGCCATCTATGAGTGAGCCAGTTTCTCTGCATTCTGGCCGTCATTTGGTGTTATCACTATTTTTTCCAGGTTCATTAAGATAGAATTAACATATAACGTTGTGTAAGTAACATGTAACATTGTGTAAGTTTAAGGTATACAGCATGTTAATTTGATACACTTACATATTGCAAAATGATTTCCACCATAGATGTAGCTAACACCTCCATCATGTTACATGATTACCATTTCCTTTTTTGTGGTGAGAATATTTAAAATCTACTCTCTTAGAAACTTTAAAGTATATAACACAGTATTATTAACTATAATCACCATGCTGTACATTAGAAACCCAGAACTCATTCATCTTATAACTGAAAGTTTGTACCATTTGACCAACATCTTTCCATGTCTCCAATTCCCCATCCTCTGGTAACTACCATTCTAGTCTGTTTCCATGAGTTTGCCTATTCTAGATTCTACATGTAAGTGTTATCCTACAGTATTTGTCTTTCTCTATCTGACTTCTCTCAATTGGCATCATGCCCACAAGCTCCATCCCTTTTGTCACAAATGGCAGGATTTCCTTCTGTCTCATGGCTGAATAATGTCCCTTTGTGTGTGTGTGTCTTCTTTATCCATTCCCCCACTGACAAACATTTAGGTTGTTTCCATATCTCAGCTATGGTAAATGATGCTGCGGTGAACAAGGGAGCGCAGATACTTCTTCAAGATCCTATTTTCATTTTCTTTGTGTATATACCCAGAAGAGGGACTGCTGGATCATATGGTAGTTCTATTTTTAATTTTTTGAGGAAACTCCATATTGTTTTTCATAGTGTCTGTATCATTTTACATCCCCACCAACAGTGCACAAGGGTTCCCTTTTTCTCTACATCCTCTCCAATACCTGTTAACTCTTGTCATTTTGATTATAGCCATTCTAACAGGTGTGAGGTGATATCTCATTGTAGTGTTACAACTAGTCTTTATTTCAGCCATTCTGATAGGTTTATAGTAATATTTCATTATGCTCTTAACTTGCATTTCCCTAATGGCAAGTGATATTGAATATCTTTTCATGTGTTTATTTGCCATCTATATATCGTGTTTGATGTCTTTTCAAGTGTTTTGTCTGTTTTTTTAATTAGGTTGGTTGCTTTTCCACTGCTGAGCTTGGAGAGTCCTTTATATATTCTGAATACAAATTCTCTATCAAATATGCAACTTACAAGTATTTTCTCCCAGTCCATATCTTCTCTTTTCATTTTCTTAACAATGTCTTTCACAGAAAAACTTTTAAAGTTTGGATTAAGTGTATACCTAAGAATTTTATTTTGTTTGGAGTGACTGTAAATGGCATTATATTTTTAATTTTGGTTTCCAAAAGTTCATTGTTAATATATAGAAATACAATTGATTTTTGTGTGTTGGCCTTGTACATTATAGCACTACTAAACATTGTTATTACTTCTAGGAGAATTGTAGATTCCTGTAGATTTTCTATGTAGACAATTATGTCCTCTACAAATAGGGACAATATTACTCCTTCCTCTCCAATCTGTATGCCTTTTCTTTTTACTTACCTTTTTTTTTTTTTTGCCTTATTGTATAGGCTAGAACTTCTAGTACTATCTTGCATATCACATCTTGAAATGCCAAGTGATGTTTTATCTATCACTCCTTAGGTCACATTTTTCCATGTTCTACTCAGTGACTTCTTTAATTTAAAAAAATACATATATAAATTTAAAATAACACAATGAGTTATATTTTGTCCATAAACAAATATCACAATTTGTGATACATCCATAAAATTGTGTTTTTATTTTATTCTAATGATAGGATCTTATCAATTACTGGTAATAAGGATACAAGATGGAATTAATAAAATGGATTTTCTTATGTGATTTACATGATGAATTTCAGTTATGAGGGTAGGGATACTTGAAAGTCATTTTTCCATGGTTACAGATGTTTAACTTTCCCTAGCAATTGTCCTTTGTGCTCTGGTATTCAGTGGTCCTTTCTGTGGTAAAGAGCCGCATCATAAAAGCTCTTTGAAATGTACTGATATTATTGTTCCCTTTTAAAGATAAAGAACTTAGGGGCACAGTTGATGAATATTATGCCAGTGGCAATAGTGGAGAAAGTAAAGAATCATGCCATTTTATTCACCTAACAGCTATCTTCGTTTCATGACTTGTTAAATAAAATAATAGCCACATTTAATGAGAAAAATATTTTCTTGGGCTTCATGAACTACTGTGGTCTTATGAGACTTATTCCTTCTATATTCCCACAGAAAATTGCTTGTATTGCTTAGTGTGCTATTTGATTCTGCTCTGCATTTTTCCTAGTCGTTTACATACTCGTCTCATCTATTTTATTGCAAACTGAAAAGAAGAAACTCTTTCTGATTCATCCTTGAGGCACACCAAGAACCCCCAACTCAGTGGCTAGTATATTATACTCAGAAAAGTGACTGAACTAACGGTTTAATGTTAGTTTCAGAACCAAGTAACTAGAGCCGTGTTATTAGCTCAGCGCATGGTGTTCATCACCCATCTACAGCTTCTGGTTTGCAAACAGCTAACAGGTACAAATTAATATTAAATAGGCCACATTTCCTTCCCCAAGTAGATTGTACAGTGTGGGAACTGGCTCAGTGTAAAGTTCAGAGACCTGCTGGAGTCTTTGGGAAGCCTGTCAGTTATTTCAGACTTAGGGCCCATTGGTACAATAAAGTTATATATTTTTTCCCAAAATGGTTTAACCTGGGGTATGTATGTATGTATGTACGTATTTATTTATTTATGGCTGCGCTACGTGGCACGCGGGATCTTAGTTCCCCGACCAGGGATCGAACTTGTGCCCCCTGAAGTGGAAGCACAGAGTCTTAACCACTGGACCACCAGGGAAGGCCCTAACTTGGGGTATTTATAATGTTCATATTTATTAGCTAATCAGCAAATCTTCTCTATAGTCTGATCTTAGGGTAGTGTTTACATCTATTAGATTGTTTGGTTAAAGTGGTAAATGACTATCTATCTGCCAATTACTCCCAGGTCAAAGCAAAGCAAAATAAAACACAACCAACAGACAGAAAATAAAACCAAACAGAAACATGCTCCTTACCGTGCATTAAAACTAAGGCCACAGATGGACTGTCAACAGGATGTATTCTGTGGTGTGTTCCCAATAGCTTGTGTGAGTTGACTGCACCATTCTTCCCTTTATGCCCCATTAGCCATATGGTTAAGAGCCCTCTTTCACAAAGAAATTGTTTAGAAGTATGGGTTTCACCTGTGGCCATGAAAGACCCACTTGGCACTTGTACACTGGCATGACCTATGCTTTTGGTTTCCTAACCCCAATAAGGTAATACTCTGAGGTAAAATATCAGCAATGAAATCTACCATAATTTCTGAATATCAAACACTTTATTGCTTTTTCATTTTTTGTCAGTTTGTGATCCGAAAGACTGTAGTTAACTCAATTTGAAGAGGAAGTATTCCATACTTACTATATGTAAGACATTATACCAGAGAGTAAGGATTCAAATGGAAAAAAGAACACAGCCACTGCCTTTAACAGAGTATACATCACACTGGTTAATGGTACTTCAGAATCAGATACTTGTTTTTAACACTCTATTGAGGTACAATTGATATAAAATAAAATGCACATGATTAAAGCACACAATTTGATATGTTTTGAAATGTGTATATACTTCTGAAACCATGGCCACCGTAAAGATAACACGCATAACCATTATCCTCAAAAGTTTCCTCATACTCCTTTGTAGTCCCTGCTTCAGGCCCAACCTAGCCTAACCCCACATAACCAAACGCTGATCTGCTTTATGACCCTGTAAATTTGCATGACTAGAACTTGATATTAGTGGAATCATAATGGAATCAGTATGTACTCTGTGTCTTACTTCTTTCACTCTGTATAATTATTTTGAAGCTCATCAGTATTGTTGCACGTATCAATGGTTCATTCATTTTCATGTCTGTTTATTCACCTGTTGATAGAAATTTGGGGGGTGTGTGTGTGTGTATGTGTGAATATTATTTCTATTGAGTAAATACCTGGGAGTGGAATGGCTGTGTGAAATCATAAATGCATGTTTAACTTTTTAACAAACTGATAAATTGTTTTCCAAAGTGACTGTTCTGTTTTGTATTCCCTTCAGCAATGTGTAAGAGTTCCAGTTGCTCTACCTCCTACAAACACTTGGTATGTCTGTCTTTTTAATTTCAGCCATGTTAAGAGGTAGATAGGAATATCTCACTGTGGTTTTGATTTGCATTTCCATAATGACTCATGATATTGAGCATCTTTTCATGTGCTTGCATTTGGAGATGATATTTTATCTCAAAAAATTTCCTCCAGTGCATGGCTTCTCTTTTCATTCTCTGTGTCTTTCAAAGAGCAGAAATTAATTTTCATGAAGCCCAATTTATTAAATTTAACTTTTATGGATTTCTTTTATGCTTTTGTGTAGAAATAATCTCTCTCCTAATTAAGGTCACACAAACTTTCTCCTAACAGTTTTAAATTTTTAGGTTTTATGTTTATGTCGACCCATTTTGAGTTAATTTTTATATGGGGCTGTGGTTCATTTTTTGCACGGGGTAGGCAATCATTATGGCACAATTTGCTGAAAATAATAATTGTATTCATCGTGTTGCCTTGAACATTGGTAGAAAACCAGTTAACCGTATGTGTAGTGTTTTTCCTGGGTTTTCTATTCTGTTCTACCAATCTACATGTCTATCTTTATACCACCACCACAGTGTATCTTTCTGAGTCTTGAAATCAGGTGGTGTACGTAATCTTTGTTTTACTTTAGCAAACTTGTTTTGGTTACTCTGGGTCCTTTCAACTTCCATATGAACTTAAGAACAAGTGTGTCAATTTCTGGCTCCCCAAAACTGACCTCCCCAAACAAGACTGTCATTTCTGAGTTGTTTTTAATTATTTTTTTTCTCCTCATTTTGACTTGCAAGTTTTGACTAGATGCTAAACAGTATGATTTTCACCGTGAATATTACCATACATCCATAAATTGCAATTTCCTACTAGATTCCCAAATAATGTTTTTGCACTCGTTTAAATAAGTTGTGTTTTCCAAATTACTGCTTTATAAGGAAAATTCAATACATGTGTGATAAATTGTTCTTAAATTTTGTTTTGTTTTTTTCCCCAAGTTGTCCTTGAGCAAGAGCAATTTAGATGAGTCTCACTAACCATAAGGCAATAAGTAAGTGATTTATCTAAAATTATACAGGTAGAAGATGGTAGAGCCCAGAGTAAATCCAGTCAATCTGACACCAGTAGCTATATGCATACTGTTTATACTTTACGGTCTTTCTAGGGGAAACAGAATCAGAGCTGTGCCTTAAAAAACGATAGTATGACTTGACAGGCATCTGTGAGAAACAAGAGGAGTAAAGCTTGAGCAAAGTCACAGAAATCAGAGTGTTATAGTTGATTTGAGAAAAAAACTGATACACCAGGTTAAATAGAAAGTATATTGCATGGGAAGATGCAACAGATGGTAAAGCTGAGAAAGCAGGCTTGGGCAAAATAGTAAAGAACCTTGATTGAAAGATTGAGGACTTTTTCTTGAAGGTTTCTGAGCAATGGAATGTTATAACCTACCTGTTTTTAAAGAAGGCATCCCTGGTGTTGTAAGAAAGATAGATTATTGAGGAGGAAGAAGGTGATTAAAGACAGAGAGATCCTTTAGGAGATTTTTATCAGTAGTCCAGGTCTCAAGTACTAATATTCTGAAATAGGGTAGTGACAGTGAAAATGGCAATGAGGCAATAGATGTAAGCAATTGCACAGCAAAAGAACAGATAGGATATGGAGTAAGACAGAGGGAGATAATGATGTGGAAGGAAATAAATGTAAAGGTTAATTTTAGGGAAATAAATGTGTATATTCAAACGAACACAATGATATTTGAGCGAAAATGGTCTTGTACTTTTTTTCTGTTATTTTATTGCCTCCTATAAATTTCATTTAGATTTCACAGGAGCCAAAAGGTTTTTCAGGGTTCTGAATTAGTTTTCTAAGGAAAAGATTAAGAGAATAATCTTAGAGATCTCAGAATATCATCCGGACAAAAAGTAGCAAGTAATAAAATGAATGTAAACTACAGACCAGAAATGCAGTTGTTTCTAAGTTTTTTAAAGGAACAACAAAACTATGCAGAAATGTGGTGACAGTCAATATATATAATATAGTAGCAGCACTTAGTACTCGAATATGTTAAAAATGCCAGATATTTGTTTCTCATTTAAAGTCATTTCTATTTTATGTAATAGCTCTGAAATCACTTAAAAATTTCAACAAATTTCAACATTTTAGTTCTGTTAACTGAAAACCATAAAAGCATTCCAAACATAATTAACCATGATAGTTCAAGGAATTTCAAAACCAAATGATAATTTTATTATAGATGCAACTAAAAGAAAATACTTGGAATATGTAATTCATCTCAAACTACAAAATTCAATGTAAGTTCTAGAGATATAAAAAGACTAAGGAATCTTTCAAGTTTAAGGTGATTAAAATTAATGAGAGGAAACGTTCATTTCTTTGTTCACTACAAAGAGTTACTGGACAAAGAAAATATGAATATTTTAAGATGTGACAAGTAAGATACTAGTTTGCAGAAAGTGATGGCCTGTTCTTATGTGATGTTCCAAAGAACAGATATAGAGCCGCTAGTAGATGCTACACCTTAAAACAAAAATACAAACAAGCAAGCAAGCAAACAGGTTTAGGACCCAGAAGTATCTAAAGATTGATTGAATCGCTCAGGAAGTAATGAGTACCACTTAATCACTGCAGGTGATTTGGGACTGTCTTATAGTGTAGACGCCTTCGACTTAGAGGTTAAGGACTGTCTTATAGTGTAGACGCCTTCGACTTCATAGAGAAATTTGAGCATATTAGACATACACTTCTTTAATTTCTTATCCAATTCCCTATTAATTTCCCCAGCTTCAGAGTATAACGTTCCCATTCCCCCGTTTTGAAAAAAATCCCTCATTGTTCAGTATTGTTCCATCTCTTCCAGGATGCTGGATGACTTTCCCTATGTACTTTTAAATTCTCCATTTATTTAGCTTTTCCCTGTAAAAGCTAAACATGCTCAAGAACCTCCTATTGTAAAAAAAAAAAAAAAAATAGGAACTTCCCTGGTGGTCCAGTGGTAAAGAATCCGCCTTCCAATGCAGGGGATGCAGTTTCGATCCCTGGTTGGGAAACTAAGATCCCACACGCTGTGGGGCAACTAAGCCCTTGTGCCACAACTACTGAGTCCACGTGCGCCTCAGTGAGAGAGCCTGCATGCTGCTAACTACAGAGCCCATGCACTCTGGAGCCTGCAAGCCACAACTAGAGAGAGAAAACCCGCATGCCACAACTAGAGAGAAGCCCGCGTGCCGCAACAAAAAGATCACACGTGCCCCAACAAAGACCATGCATGCCACAAGGAAGACCCGACGCAGCCTAAATAAATAAATAAATAAAACACAGAGTAAGTCTCCTTGGACTACATAACCCTTTAAATTACTGCTCTCCTCTCTCGTCTTTGTTTCACACTCAAGGTCCTCAAAAGAATATTCTGCAAATGACATATCGATTTCCTCAGCAACAAGCTTCTTTAAAAAAAATAATTTATTATAAAATATTTTATATGTATAAAAGCTATTAAAAATAGTAAAACAAACACCCACATACCCAACAACTAGACGATGCCACCCACTCTTCCTCCCTGTTGCACAGTCTCCAGATCCCGGGGCACTCCTCCTCATTTCTGGAGGCTTCAACTGCAGTCTCACGGACACGTACTCTAACACTATTCTTGTAATGAATAGTGGTTATTTCATCATCTACACAGATGATCCTTCAAACGTTTCCAACACTTTAACCTCTCCTGGGTGTCCTTTGTTCCTCCCTACTGCGGCCACCTATTTCCATGGTCATACCCTAGACCTCAGAATTCCCAACATCTGGACTCCCTCCATCACCTCATTTTAGAGCACCCATTCTGCAACCACCATTTCACTGTCCCTCATCATCCTTGTGTCACCATTTTAATCGCTAATCCATTTAAAATTCATGACCCATCACAGTATCATCATTTGGCTCCATATGTTCTCAACTCTCCTGGACTTCACTTGCTTCATCTTCTTTCTTTTTCTTACACATTGGGCAAAACCCATACCCTGGTTAAACTGAACTCTGTCTACCCTCACATTTCCCCATGGAGCTCATCCTGGTGGACACACAATTATGCTGAGCAGTCTCACTTTAAGTTGAGAATCACTATCTCAAGTGGGCATGTATTGCAACTTAGCAGTGATACTATTCACGATCGTTGCTCATAGGAAAGTATTTTACATCATCTTTCTCTTAAAACCCCCAACACCATCCCCCATCCTCATGATCTGCTTATAATCCTTATTTCCTTCCCTTGCTTCCTATTAACTAAGAAAATTAAAGAAATTAGAAGAGAATTTCCAAGAGCTGCCACCATCACAACTTGCTACCTACATCTGAACCCATTACTCTCCATCCTGTCTCCTGTTACAGTACATGAAATAATGGTGTGCCTAGCTAAGGCCAATCACTCCTGCTGGGCCCTGGATTATCACTTCTTGCCTATTTTTAGCAATTCTCACCTCTCTATCCTGCATCACCATTTTCCCCCTTTATTCTACCTCTTTTCCAAATTCCTATAAAAACTCTTGACACACAGTTCTCTGTGTAGCTGTTAATCTGTGTCTCTTTGTTACAGCAAACACGTCAAAATTGCGGTCTATATCACTGTCTTCATTCTTCTCTTCTCATTCTCCTTGAATCCACTCTCATCTCCATTCCCTTGACCAAAACTGCTTTTATAAAGCTCACCAATGACCCCTAAATTGCTAAGCCCAATGTGATGTCTATCTTACTTTAAATATTAGCAGCAGTTAACACAATGAATCACTCAGGCTTCCAAAAATCTCGCTTTGGGTTTACTGTAAAATCCTTCTCATTACTTTGTACTGCTTTCTCCTCATCTTCCTGATCTCTAAACTTTGGAGTGCTCCAGGGCTCAGTCCTTGGATCTTTTCTTTTCTAGTTATACTCATTGCATTAGTAATCACAGCAAGTATTATAGTTTTCAATACCACCTATCTTGAGCATATATCCCTCTATTGAACTCTTGACTCATACATCAAATGGCGAACTCAACACCCCCACCTGGATGCCTACGAATATGCAGATCTGATCTTTTCTTCTCCCTCAAACCTGCTCCTTCAACAGCCATTCTCATCTTAATTAATGGCAACTCTGTGCACACAGTGTCCAAGGACAAACATTTTGATATCATCTTTCATTCCCTTTTTCTCTTATTCCCTGCCTCCCCCTTGTCAGAAGGTCTTGTTGGCTCTAATTTTATTTATATCTGATTATTTCTAACTACCCACACTCCTATCGCCCTGGTTCAATACCCCATCATCTCTTGCCTGGATTTCTTCTATAGCCTATATTGCTATAATAACCTCTTTTAATGAGGCTCCCTGCTTCTCCCTTGCCAAGCAATGATACAAACACAAACAGCTTGTAAGAGAACAGATAAAAGAGAGGTTAATTACGAATGACAGAATTAGGAAACACCCCAAGCAGGATGTAGCATCCCAGCTCCAACACTTCTTAATTGTGACTTGGAACAGGTTACCTAATCTCTGAAGGCTTCAGTTTCCTCACCTTTAAAATATGGATAATAATAGGACCTACTTCGTAGTGTCATTCTAAGTATTATAGAACTTAATACATGTAAAGTGGTTAGAAGAGTGCCTGAACATAGCAGTTGTCATATACCTATTAGATATTATTATCAGATGAGCAATGAAACACCAGTAGTTTCCACAAATAGATTCTGTATAGAGATGGTTTTCTTTATGCAATAACGACCTTTTGAAAAATGTAAATGGATATACAACAAAGCCATGTTACATTTCATCTCTATAATTTAGAATTAGTGAGAATTTTAGTGGAGGCTATATTTACATTTATCTTTTTTGACCAGTGAAAAATGTTTCTTACAATATTAAATTACATATTTTAAGGATTACATAGGAGTTCTTCTGTTCAATTCATTCAGTTTGCTGCATAGTTATAATCATATTTCCACTACCCTAATGAGGATTAGATACAATAAATGTTGATGCATAAGCTTTATATAAGGAAGACAATTTTTCTCTAATGTTAATTTTATTGAACTTTGGGAAAAGCATAGAACTGTTTAAATAGAAAACAGCTGCTAAGGCATTATTTTTCTATGTGTATTAAGAACACCTTGAGTAAAAGTAGGTTTGTGACATCTTCTTTTCTTCTTGCTATTCATTACCATCTAAAATAATTTTCAATACATTTATTAGTGCTTACTCCATTTTCTGCTCCCCTCTCTCAAAAGAATGTAATCTCCCCAAGGCCAGTGTATACAATCTTCTTGCTCTTCATTTTATGCTCAGCACCTACAATAGTGCCTGGAACTTATAAAAACTTAATAAATATCTGTTGTAAGGTTGTATGAATGGATGCATAGATACATGGAAGAACTAATAATTCTGAAATTCAGATGAAGCAGATTGAGGGCCCTGGTAACAATGAAGTTAATGCAGTTCATCAAAGGCAATGGGCCCAATGATTCTAAATCCAATATTAATACAAAGTCAGCACTCTTTTTTTTCCTGGGATATGGGACTCATCCAGACTCATGTCCCATCTGGAGCGTGTATCATGGATCAAGGGAGTAGTTTTCAACCTGTTCTTTCCCAAAGACCTTATGTTTCTGAAACTTTCTTTTCCTTTGTGTCTAGGGTAAGATTATTTCCACAAAATAGCAAATCACTGGACCATGTCATGTCAATACGTAACACTTCAGAATATTTCATATATCACATGTTCTAATAATTGATGTTATAATTTTTCTCAGCCTAGATATATAGTTTCTGAAAGTTATTAATAATATTTTCAAAAGTTTTGATCTTTTTCTGAAACAAGTCTTGATATTCAACTCTTTTCCTCAGTGTTGCCTTTTATACATACAAATACACATATATAATCCCAGAAAATGGCAAAAAGAGTTGTTTGTTTGTAGATGAGCTTATACTTCAAGATATACTGAGCAATTATCCAGTTGTTATTTGAGATTGATTAGGTAATAGAAAAACCCATTGAAAAATGGCTAGGAAGTAAAATTGGAACAAAACAAAACATGAAAGATACAATGCTTCATTCAGGTTCCAGAATATATTAAGATTTGAGAGAGTAAATCCTGAGAAAGAAGTAATATTACTTAGAGGGGTCTTTTAAAAAGAGATATTTACCTCTCTGTAGAAAAGTATATCCCACAGTATACATCAGAAGAATTATACTAGTTAACGCCATTACCATTTTCTCAAATACTGGCCCACTTACTGCTGCCATAAAGTTATTTCTACTTTTATCTTTGGTGAAAAGTTTTAGTAAGAGGAAACTGTAATGTAAATTTGTTTTCAGTGAAGGAGGTCAGACAAATAGGAAACAAAGTGTGAACAATAAACATTAATTTACAAAGGCCTTTAATCGACTGAATTCATCAAGAGGTAACAAGTATATTTTTTTTCCTTTTTCAAAGTTTAATTAGTATATTCTATTTCTATTTGTTATTATATATAAATAATGCATATTCCTAGTAATAATTATCAAAATGTTATATTTAAAGGCCTACCATCTTTATGCATACTGAATACCGTGTTATACATCATTATTCATCGTTGATCAAAATGCCATAAATTTACATACATCGTGTTCTCACTTTACAAAATTAAGTAGAGAACCAAAAAGAACCCACCCTCTAAAATCTACTCCAGAATTAACGAACTCTTCATGTTCTCTGTTAATACAGTTAAAGATACCAGCACAGGAGGTTAAAGACAAACATGTGGCCAAATCATTTTGGCTCAGTGTATAAGAATATCAACAAAAAATAACCATTTTTATTCTTCTAATAAATTTAAAGGATTTGACGGAAGTGATTTGCAATGGTGCCATATAGATATGGACACACCTAAATTTTAGAGAGTAATGGAAAATTCAAACTACTATAGATTAACATAACACTTGTTTCAACAGGGCATACGAAGTAATATCTAGAAAGCATGGGTATTACACTAACAAAAAATCATAGGGATTATACAAAACTTTGATCTTCCACCATTGCTAACAAGACTGAGCCAAAAATGGTGTATACCAACACAAAAGGAGAGTAGCTGCAAATGACTAGACTATGGATTTTAAGGAGACAGCAAATGCAAACCTAGCACTGTGAAATCACCTGCCAGATTCAGTATCAACTTTACAAGTCAATATTAATTTATAGTTCAAGATAAGTGATTTTTTTCTCAAAAATATTTAATCTCTAATATGTATGGTTCCAAAAATATTTGGTTATTTCCTTAAAATATTAAACATACATCTACTATATGGTTCAGCAATTCCCCTCCTAAGTATATACCCATGAGAATTAAAACCATACGTTCACACAGAAACTTATAACAAATGTTCATGGCAGCATTATTTATAATATCCCCAAAGTGGAAATAACCCAAATGTCCATCAGTGGATGAATGGATACATAAAATGTCATATACCCGTACAATGTAATATTATTCTGTGGTAAAAATAGAATGAAGTACTGATGGATGCTACAACATTGATCAATTTTGAAAATATTTACTAAGTGAAATAAGTCAGTCAAAAGGGACCACTGGGTGAAGGGGGAGACGGGAGATAATTGCTAATAGTTATGGAGTTTCTTCTGGGCATAATAACAATGGTCTGGAATTAAAATGTGGTAATGGTTTCACAACTCTGTAAAATATTTTAAAAATCACTGAGTCATAACCTTTAAGGTATATGAAATACATCTCAATAACGCTGTTATTTAAAAATAATAACAGGGGTGACATCAGCAAGATGGTGGAATAGGAGGTCCCGCTCATATCCTTCCTCCATAACAATAACTTGGCAGCCATCCATGGACAAAAATGCCTTTGTGGGAACTCTGGGATCCAGGTAGGAGGCTGCGAATCCCTGATGGGGTCCAACCCAGCAGAGTTGTTTTTAGAAGGCAGACACCCCCAGGCAGCAGACCTGCCAACCATGATCCTGGCTACAGACCCAGAAACAGCTTCACAGCCCCTGTGGACTCACACCTCAGCCCCATTTGTTGGGGTTGGTTCTGCCACTTGGTTCTGCCACCAGCACCCTACAACAAGAGACCCATGAGGAGTCATGCCCACTTGTGTCTCAGGTAAAAGGCCCACAGACCTTGGTCTTGGCTGTGGACGCTGCAGTGGCCTGTGGCCCATCTCCAGCATTGCTCAGGCACAGTCTGGGAGCCCCTAGAGGTCAGCCTGCCAAACTCAGGCTGACTGTAGAGTTTGAAACAGCCCTATAACTGGGCTCTGGCCCCTCGCAGCTGCAGTCCGCGAAGCAGTCCTGCCCACCCAGGCTCCCGGCAGAAGACACTCCTGTCTGTACCCCTGGAGATCCTAAAAGGGCCCGAGAAGTAGTCCCCAGCCCTTTCTAGCCATAGTCAGCAAGAAATCCTGCCTGCCTAGGAACCCACCTAGGGACTCAGCAGGACCACCCCAGCTTAACAATTTGTTACAGGCACACTGTCTGAGGACCCAACTGTGAACACGGGAATTGACCCTCGACCCAGTGCCACCCTACTGAATAAGGTCCTGGAGGCAGTCCCATCCACCCAAAGACCTGATAAGACCCACGCCTAAGCCCCTGGTAATAGGCCTGCCCACCGCAGACTCCCCTGTGGACCCAGCAACAGCCTCATAACCTGCCTCAAACCCAGCAAAATTGCAATTCCAGAGGCAATCCCATCAGCTTGGAGAGGCAACAGGAGAAGGTATATATACTTGCTACAGTAATCGAGACAGTGTAGTACCAGTAAAGGAATAGACAACTAGATCAATGGAACAAAACAGAGAGCCCAGAAATAGACCCACATGAATATAGTCAACTGATCCTTGATGGAGGAGCAAAGGCAGTACAATGGAGCAAAGATTGTCTTTTCAACAAATGATGCTGGAACAACTAGACATCCATATGCAAAAAAATAAATCTAGACACAGACCTTACACCTTACACAAAACTTAGTTCAAAATGGATCACAGACCTAAATGTAAAACACAAAACTATAAAACTTCTAGAAGATAACACAGGAGAAAGCCTACATGACCTTGGATATGGCAAAGATTTTTAGATACAACACCAAAGGTACAGTCCATGAAAGAAAGATTCAATAAGCTAGACATCATTAAAATTTTAAAGTTCTGCTCTGTGAAAGACACTGTCAACAGAATAAAAAGATAAGCCACAGACTGGGAGAATATTTTTTTGTGGTACGCGGGCCTCTCACTGTTGTGGCCTCTCCCGCTGCGGAGCACAGGCTCCGGACGCGCAGGCTCAGTGGCCATGGCTCACGGGCGCAGCCGCTCCGCGGCATGGGGGATCTTCCCGGACCGGGGCACGAACCCGCGTCCCCTGCATCGGCAGGCGGACTCTCAACCACTGCGCCACCAGGGAAGCCCGGGAGAAAATAGTTTTGAAAGACATATCTGATAAAGATTGTTATCCAAAACACATAAAACCCTTAAAACTCAATAATAGGAAAACAGACAATCCAGTTTAAAAGGGAGCCAAAGACCTTAACAGACACTTCACTGAAGAAGATACAGAGATGTCAAGTAAGCACATGAAAAGCTGCTTCACATCATATATCATCATCACTGTAAATTAAAACAATGAGATACCACTACATACCTATTAAAATGGCTAAAATCTGGAACACTGACAACAGCCAATACTAGCGAGGATGTGGAACAACAAGAAATCTCTTTCATGGCTGGTGGGAATGCAAAGTGATACAGCCACTTTGGAAGACAGTTTGTCCATTTTTTAGGAAATTAAACATACTAAACACATGATCCAACAATCGTGTGCCTTGGTATTTAGCCAAAGGAGTTGATAACTTATGTCCACACAACACCCTGCACCCATATTTACAGCAGTTTTATTCATAACTGCCAAAACTTGGAAGCAACTAAGATGTCCCTCAGTAGGTAAATGGATAAACAAACTGTGGTCCATCCAGACAATGGAATATTATTCGGCGCTGAAAAGAACTAAGCTATCAAGCCATGAAAAGACAAGGAGGAATCTTAACTAGATATTACTATGTGAAAGAAGTCCTTATGAAAAGGCTACATACTCTAAGATTCCAACTAGATGGCATTCTGGGAAAAGTAAAACTGATACATACAGTGAAAATATCAGCAGTTGCCAGGGGTTGGGGGAGGAAGGGATATACAGGTGGAGAACAGAGGATCTTTAGGGCAGTCAAACTACTCTGTATGACCATTCTAATGGTGGATGTCTTATCAGTCGCGTCATTATAAATCTGTCCAAACCTACAGAACATACAATACCACGAGTGAGCCCAAATGTGAACTATGCGCTCTAGTTGATAATGATGTGTCAAAGTAGGGTCATCAATTGTAACAAAGGTACCACTCTGGTGGGGGTGTTGATAGTGGGAGAGGCTATGCTTGTGTGGGGACAGGGGGCATATAGGAAATCTCTGTACTTTCTGCTCAATCTTGCTGTGAAACTAAAACTATTCTAAAAAACAGTCTACTTTAAAAATAGGGGAGAACATAGCTATGGCAATCGGTATGCATCCTGACCATCTAACATAACTCTGAAATGAGCACCAAAGTACCTGTTACTGTCCCTGAGAGGGCTGTGTTATTGGCCATCAGAAGTGAAATACTAAAACCTGCAACGAAGTGGGGTTAAAATAAATGTGGTGAATGAATTAAATCAAAATTCTCTACAAATCCCCAAACTAAATGACAATGGAGCAACACTCGAAGAACTCTAAAGACAAACACACTCTAGATCCTGTATATGGTTCTTCAGTGGAAAAGGCGAACGAATGAAAATTCACACTTATAAGGACTCGGAAACTTTGAACTTGTTACTTTTTATGAATAAACCATTTGAAGACCTGTAACAGAACTTTAGAAAATGAAGCAAAATTACTTAACAGCAGAATACACATTCCTTGGATGTGCACATGGAATATTCTCTAGAAGCAGCCATATATTAGTCCACAAAACAAAACTCAGTTCATTTAAAAAGACTGAAATCATACAAAGTATCTTCTCTGACCCCAATGGAATGAAATGAGAGTCCACTGCAAAGAAAACAAAAAACTTTGAAAATCCACAGTGTGTGGAATTTGAACAATACGTTTTTTTTAAATGAATACTGGGTATTTATTGTTGCATTAAGAACTGCACTAGCTGCTGAGAAGTGTAAGACACAAAGAGTTACAGTCTCGTTAGTGTAATAAGAACAATATGCTCTTAAATAACCAATGGGTCAAAGTAGAAATCACGAGGAAAATTAGAAAGTACTTAGAGATGAATGAAAATGACAACACAACACGCCAAAATTTACGGAATGCAGCAAGGGCAGGGACCAAAGGAAATTTTACAGCTGTAAATGCAAATCTATAAACGAATTTTACATCTTGAGGAACTAGAAAAAGAAGAAGAAAACTAAAAAGGAGAGCAAACTAAACCCAAAGCTAGCAGAAGGAAGAAAATAATAAACATTAGGGTGGAGATAAATAAAATAGAGAAGAGTAAAACAATAAAGAGAATCAACAAAACCAAAAGTTGATTCCTTGAAAAGCTCAACAAAATTGACAAACCTTTAGTCAGGCTGAGAAAGAAAAAAATAAGAGAAAGAAGGTGAAAATAACTAAAGTCAGAAATGTTGTAGGGACATAACTACCAACCTTACAGATATAAAAAGGATTATACGAGAAGACTATAAATAATTCTACATCAAAAAATTAGATAATCTGGCTGAAACAGACAAATTCCTAAAATATACAAATTACCTAAATTGATTCAAGAAGATAATAGAAAATCTCAACAGACCTGCAACAAGTAAAGAGATTAAATCAGTAACCAAAAACCTCCCAACAAAGAAAAGTATAGGATCAGATGGCTTCACTGTTGAATTCTACCAAACAAAGCAGAATTATCAACAATCTTTCTCAAACTCTTCCAAGAAATAGAAAAGGAGAGAATACTTCCTAACTCATTCTACAAGGCCAATATTACTCTGATACTAAAGGCAGATAAAGATATCACAAGAAAAGAAAATCACAGACCAAATATCCCTTATGAATAAAGATGCAAAAATCCTCAACAAAGTATTAGCAAACCAAATCCAACAGCAAATTAAAAGGATTATATACCATGATCAAGTTCAATTGATCCCAGGGATGCAAGGATGGATCAACATAAGAAAAATCAACCAATGTAATACACCAAAGAGGGAAAAAAGCACACGATTATCTCATATGATGTAGAAAAGGCATTTGACAAAGTTTATCACACTTTCATGATAAAAAAAAAAGACTGGGAAATAAGAATAGACAGGAACTTTCTCATCATGACAAAAGGCATTGTATTAGTTCACTAAGGGTGCCTTAGCAAAGTACTGTCTCATAGTTCTGGAGGCCAGAAGTCCAAGATGAAGGCGTCAGCAGAGCTGGTTCGTTCTGAGTGCCGTGAGGAAGAATCTGTTTCATGCCCCTCCCATAGCTTCTAATGGTGTGTGTGTGCGCACATGTGTGTGCGTGTACACATGCATTAATACATATAACTAAATGATGTGTAAGTGATTAAACATAAGTGAATGCACGCTATAATATGTCAGCGAGTGTAAGTGCTCTGAAGAAAAATAAAGCAGGGTAACAGGATAGGGAGTGTCTACAGGGGTTACTGTTTTTCATGAGGCGGATAAAGTCTCTCTGGTAAGACGAAATCTGACAAGAGACCTGATGAATACACTGGTAATTTAATCTCTGCAAATATCTGGAGGAAAAGCATTCCAGATGAAAATGATACAAAATCTTTGAGAAAGGAACTTGTTAGTCATGTCTGAGTTGCAGGAAGGAAACTATTATGGCTGGAAGTGAAATGAACAAGGCGGGCAGTGGGAGGAGATAAGGTCAGAGATGTAAGAAGCCAGGTACCATGAGAATAGAGTAAGGCCATGGGATTTTGCTCTGAATGAGATGGGAAGCCATTGGAGAGTTGAAAGTAAAGATGTGACATGAGCTGTTTTATATTTTCAAAGGATCACTTTCTCTACTTTGTGGGATGAGGATAGATGGAGAAAAAGCAATTAGGTGGCTACCACACACTTTCATAGGTAGTGATTTAGACAAGGGCGTCAGTGGTGTAGTGGTGAGAAGTGGTCATAATCTGGATATATTTTGAAAGTACGAGTGGTAAAATTTGTTGGATTTATTATGAGGTGTGAGAGAATGAGAGAAGGCAAAAATAACACTATTTTTTTGCCTATGCACCTGGAAACATGGAGTTGGCATTTATTGAGATGGAGAAGGTTTAGAGAAGGGACTGGGAGCTTAGTTTTGATATACTAAGTTGGAGATGCCAATTAGACATCTACGTGGAGATGTAGACAGTTGTATGTGAATGTCTGGACTCGGGAGAGAACTTGGGTGAGAGATACATACATTTCGGGGACCTAAGTTTATAGATGTAATTTCAATCATGGGGCTAAATGAGTCACCTAGGATTAAGTGTAGATAGAGGACAGCATAAGTCCAAGGACTGCCTTGATGTCCTCAGCATTAAGAGGTTTGGATGAGGACACAGAGGTGACAGATGAGGCTAGGAAACAATGCTCATTGTGGTCGGAGGAAATAGAAGGGAGACTGGTGTCCTGGGAAGCGAAAACTGTTTCAGGAAAGTGGGAATATGCAAATGGCATAAAAGTAGTCAACCAGATCTAGAGGTTAATTCTTCCAGTATACACAAGTTTGCCCTGCTCGAAAACCGCATTCTTCCATTGATGGCTCCAAAGTTATCCTGTGGGAAATAATTTCCATGGTACATTAAGTCTACAGTCATGATTCTGACCAAAAAGGGAGTGAATGAAAAATGGGATCAATGTGATTGGAGCCCTGACGTTTCACTGTCCTGTGACCATTCCCCCTCCACTTTCTTTTTTCCTTTTTCCCCTCCACTTTCATTACAAACTTTTATTCCTACCGTCGATTTTCCTGAATAACAGTAAATGTCACATTTTCAGGTCAAGTTACTAAGACAAATGCCAGGTATTTAGTAACAGTGTGCCTTTCTTGACGCACCCCCCCAGGCCCACCCCCTGGGCAAGGCTTTGTGCAAAGCACACTAAAGGGATGTCCTGCACTTGGATGTAGTAGTGGGATGAACTGAACCAAACTTGACATTGATAACAGTCCGTGAAAGAGCCTTTTCCAGGAAATTTACCAGAAGTAACATTTTCTTCAGGAGTAAATCAAAAGAGCAAAATAATAGCCTTTTACAGTCTACAAAACAGAAGATTTAGACTTGGTCAGAGGTCTTCTCTCTATCTCTTTGGTGAGAGAGCCAAAAAAAAAAAAAAGAAAAGAAAAAGAAAAATTAATCACAAGTGTAGGGGTCATTCTTGGAACAGAAAATGCACTCATTTTTCTGAGGTAGAAAAGAAAGATTGGGGACATTTTGAGGTGGGAAAGAAGGAAGTTGACAGTCCAAGTCAGTAGGACTCAATCACCTTTGAAAGTGGCTGAGAGTTTCACTGGCTGAAAGGGCAAGAGCAGGGAGGGTGTGACGATTCCCGGTGCCTGTTTCCTCCCAATTATGCAACTGACAACCTTGCCAGGCCTCACTCAGCATTTTTATGAGGCTCAAAGAGCGCACTCCCTGAAGACACGGTCTCTAACAGGTTAATTTGTATTTCACATGAGGACAATGAACAGTCTATTCTCTAGAAGCAGCAAAGGAAATACACAATTTCCCCAAAGGATAATTCACGATTCACCAATGGTAGAGTCCTAATTCAGAGGCAGGCAGGTCCCAGTATCCCTGGGTCTCTTAGGAGTGTTGAAAAGAGAATCTAGGGCCTGACCCCGCACCTTCATCATCTTCATCATCTCCTACCTAGAACTTCTGTGGGAGTACAGGAAGCCAAGGAGGGGTTTGTCAGAAACTGCTGAGACACTGGCTGTCCCTTGTGGGGCTAACTGATCCCGCTAAAGGTGGGGTAGAGGCTGTACTACTCTGCACTAGCAGCTGGGCTGACAGCATGGAGGTCTTGCCCTTCACTCACCCAGCACTCTTCTCTCCTGTATCACAAAGGCAGAATGGAGCTTGACAAACAAGAAGAAAGGCTGGTAGTTTCAAACTGCAGATAAAATAGCTAGTATCTATTTTTAGACTGAAGTTATATTTGAGAAAACACTGATTCTTCTTTTGTTTTCACGAACAACCTGCTCCATCCTGCCAAGGTTGAAACCTGTGCTTAAGTAATGGAAGAAAAACTAAAAAGGAAATAGATGCTTTGTGCCCATTTCCTGAGCAGGGGGAGGAGTAGTCTAGTTAGAAACTATTTTAGAGAGAGCAATCACAGGTTAAAATAGGTTCCAAGGTGGGCTTCCCTGGTGGCGCAGTGGTTGAGAGTCCGCCTGCCGATGCAGGGGACACGGGTTCGTGCCCCAGTCTGGGAAGATCCCACATGCTGCGGAGCAGCTAGGCCCGTAAGCCATGGCCGCTGAGCCTGCGCGTCCAGAGCCTGTGCTCCGCAACAGGAGAAGCCACAACAGTGAGAGGCCCGCGTACCGCAAAAAAAAAAAAAAAAAAAATCCTATGAGTGGATACTATTGTTACCCCATTTAACATATGAACAAACTAAAACAAAGAAAGATGATTGTCACTTACCTAAGGCCATACAACTAGCAATAAAAGAACTGGGCTATTTTAACCCAGACAGGGTAGCTCCAGTATTTGTAACTTTTATCCACTGCACATTGACTGCCTTTATTCTCATAGTTTAGTAGGAATTACAGCTACTGGAAATATTTTATACCCTGATATTGGTCTAATTCAGAATACCACTTTCCAGTTAGTCCCAATATTTTACTAGTCAATATTCATTAGTTTGTATTTTAAGAACACATTTCTTTGGTCTACATTCTGGAAAGCCTCAATATTCAGCTCATCTCACCTCCAATTTTTATCAAAAATCTTCCGGAGACAAACATAAAACAACATAAGTATGTGTCCAAGTGCCAATACATGTTTTAAGATTGAAGCGATCTCTTTTCTCTAAAAACCACCTGGAAAGATACATATTGTCTCTTACCATGAGAAAAGCAGCCTGTTGCTTCCTTGCCACGACTCAAATTAATATTAAACAAGTTAAGATGCTGAGAGTTGAAATAAATGAGGCAAAAGATTACCAACAGACAATTTTTATCTGCAAGTTCTGAGTTGAACGTTTTACTTACACGGTATATTTTAGATAGAGCATAGATAGATATAGCTTGATATTACTAGCTTTCTCAGAAATGTCCACATCCCATTTGACAAAGAATAACCATACTTTATTCTCTTCCTCCTTTGAACCAAGAATTTTGATCTCTCTTTCACTGGATCCTAGGGAAACATTTATCAAGGTGTATTCTGTGGGATACTGATAAGTGTTAAGAATAGAAAAGTAGTTTGTAGACAAATTTTGAAGGAACTGGGTTACACGAAGTTAACCAGGCTTCTGTGCTGCAGGACCTTCAGAGCCTTTGTATATTAATACCCATCATTAATCTCCCAGAGCAGAATCAAACATGAAGAAAGCTTCAGAAATTTTTGGCCACTAGCTTTTTTCTCTGTAGCATGTCAATGTGGGAAAATTACCTCACAAACAGTTTTGGGGCATCAATGTTGTGACATGGTAAGTCATTAAAACTGAAAGAGGGTTTAAAAAACCTCAAATGCTGACTTATAGATTTGCTGTTAGACATTATTTTAGAGAGGAGAGGTGAGAAGGAGGTTTCTTGGAAATGCACTTTCCTGGGTTCTACACCTGGAAATCTGGCATAAATTCAGGATCCTATATTTGGCCTGGAGGAGGCATCTCTCCTTTTGTCTGTGAAGCAAAGCTAGATTCTAGAACCACTGCATAATGGAAATAACGTTGCTTCATAGCCTAGGGCATATTTACAGCACCTCCCCCCAATTTTATATATACTGTGATAGGCACAATAATGCCCCCTAATGATGGCTACGTTTTAATCCCCCAAACCTCTGAATGTGTTAATTTACATAGCACGTGGCATCCTGCATGCCAGCACCAGCCCACGGCACCCCTGAGAACGTCACTGGAACCCCATCCAACGGCTTCTTGTGAACAAGCTCTAGTCTGTGACACCAAAGCAAACTCCTCCGCCATCCAGTAGCCTGCAGCCACACGCTCTCCATTGATGTTTAAATTTCAGCCTTGGGGTAGGAGGCTCTTCCAAGTCTGTTCCTTCCTTGGGGATTCTCCCAAGCTCTAGCTGCCCCTTACGTGTGCTATTCCTATTTAGAGGCTAGCTAGTGGTTTTAATATTGACTTTTCACTGTTCAAATTACTATTACGGTTTCTGTCTCTGGAATGGACCCTCACTGATACAATCTACTGTTTCATACTGAAGCACCTCCTGTAACATGGCATTACCCATTGGACAGGATTTACCAACTGTACAAACCAAACACTATTAACACTTAATTACAGTTACTTCTAGAACCATTCTTTTAATAATACTTTAAGTAAAGAGCTGGAAGAAGTTTTAATTTCTTGAATGAAAGAAGGTAGTTTGATCTCTAGTCCAATATACCATGCTGATGTAGACGCAAAAAATGATGGTGAACTGACGTAATTACTACCAACTTCTAAGTCAAGCCTTGCTATGAAGGACCCTCTCACCTTCAAGGAATCCACTAAATCTCTTTGTCAAATACATTCTCCATTTCATGCCTGACAGTGTTAAATCACTGTAGCCAGAACAAAGTCTCGTGAAAACCTAAAGGGAAAAGTATACTAAAGTGACGAGCAACCAGGGGCTCTGAGGTTGGGGTGGGTGGAGGGAGGGGGCAGGTGCAGGGGTCAGGACTGCTCATCTTTCTCCCTGTTTGGAAGAAACGCCTGAGCAGGATCCAGGACACACAAGACCAGGCAGCCAGGAACAAGTGGTCGCTGCTGCCCATGCTGGATGGGTGGTGATGGTGGCAGTGGCAGGACATCAGTGGGAGCCAGGCCTGCCCCTGTGGGTGCTCAGACCTCTGCGGGGGCACAGGAGTCCAAGATGGCCTTTCTCCTCTGTGGGCTGCGGAGGGAGGTCAGACCCAGACCTTTCTGGAAAGCACTGATTTTACAGTGTAAAGGCAAACAGGTAGTGGGAATTAGGGACAAAGGGTATACCGAAGAAAGTAGAGAATTTAAGTCAATAATAGTAAAATCAGTGGCTTCAAGTTGTATGCAAGTGAGGATAGCATTAGAGTTTGGGACCAAAGGGAATCTGGGCTGAGAATTTCAACTTTTAAACCAATCGGTACTCCATTCATTGACTCTGACCCGCGTGACCTTTTCAAACCACAAAGAGGCATCTCCAGACCAATAATGAGTAAGGATATTGAATCAGGAATCAAAAAACCTCCCAATAAAGAACTCAGGACCAAATGGCTTCACCGACGAATTCTACGAAACATTTAAACAATTACCACCAATTTTTCTCAAACTCTTCCAAAAATAGAAGAAATATAGCTAACCACATTGACTCAGAGAGAAATAAAATACCTTAACAGGCCCACAGCTATTAAAGAACCCGAAGCAGTATTTAGAAATCTTTACAGAAGTTCCAGTTTCTGCTTGGGTAGACACACATCTGGAAAGCACACAGCTCCCGTCCTTACAAGAAAGAAAAACAGACAAATCGCTAATTTGTGACTTTTCAACTTTCTGTGACTGTATAATAGAGGTAAGGTTGCAGGAAACCCAAATAAGCCACAATCTGGAGAGAGCCACATGCAGAAACAGACTGAGTATGAATGCTGGCTTACCTGGGACAGAAGCTACTGAACACCGGTTCAGCTGTAACAGTTGACAAACAGGTAGATTCAGGCAGGCAAGAACATGTGAATCTCCTGGGGGCTGCAGGTCATACTCCTGAAGCGTTATTGTCTCTGGATCCTAATGGGTGCTCATAAGGAAGGCTGAGGAGAGTCCAGAAAGAGCTTCCTTTGTGGAGGGAGCCTAGGAGAAAAAAGTAGCTGCTGCAGGAGGGGCCCAGAACCCTCCAGGCCTCTTCCCTCATTCTACATAACAAAAGCCCCAATCTGTTAGTGGAAGAACAAAATCTGCTGGCCTGGTGCACTGTCAAAACCTAATGCATGTATCTTTTCGAATTATGGTTTTCTCTGGATATATGCTTAGGAGTGGGATTGCTGGATCCCATGGTAGCTCTATTTTTAGTTTTTTAATGAACCTCAATACTGTTTTCCATATGTATAACTGACTCACTTTGCTGTACATCTGAAACTAATAGAACATTGTAAATCAAATGTACACCAATAAAAATTTTTAAAAAACAAAAACCCAGCTTCCGGGAACATGGAAAAAGAGTAAGACGCGGAGATCACCTTCCTCCCCACACATACACCAGAAATACATCTACAAGTGGAACAACTACTACAGAACACCTACTGAACTATGGCAGAAGGCCTCAGACCTCCCAAAAGGCAAGAAACCCCCCACGTACCTGGGTAGGGAAAAAGAAAAAAAGAAAAAACAGAGACAAAAGAATAGGGACGGGACCTGCACCAGTGGCAGGGAGCCGTGAAGGAGGAAAAGTTTCCACACACTAGGAAGCCCCTTCACGGGCGGAGACTGCGGGAGGCGGAGAGGGGAGCTTCGAAGCCCCGGAGGAGAGCACAGCAACAGGGGTGCGGAGGGCAAAGCGGGGAGATTCCCGCACAGAGTATCGGTGCCGACCAGCACTCACCAGCCCGAGAGGCTTGTCTGCTCCCCCGCCGAGGCGGGCGGGGCTGGGAGCTGAGGCTCGGGCTTCGGTCAGAGCGCAGGGAGAGGGCTGGGGGTGGCGGCGTGAACACAGCCTGCGGGGTTAGTGCACCACGGCTGGCCGGGAGGGAGTCTGGAGAAAAGTCTGGACCTGCCTAAGAGGCAAGAGACTTTTTCCTCCCTCTTTGTTTCCTGGTGCACGAGGAGAGGGGATTAAGAGCGCTGCTTTAAGGAGCTCCAGAGATGGGCGCGAGCCGCGGCTAAAAGCGCGGACCCCAGAGACGGGCATGAGACGCCAAGGCTGCTGCTGCCGCCACCAAGACGCCTGTGTGCGAGCACAGGTCACTATCCACACCCTGCTTCCGGGGAGCCTGTGCAGCCCGCCACCGCCAGGGTCCCGGGATCCAGGGACAACTTCCCCGGGAGAACGCACGGCGCGCCTCAGGCTGGTGCAACGTCACGCCGGCCTCTGCCGCCGCAGGCCCGCCCCACACTCCGGGCCCCTCCCTCCCCAACCCCCCCCACCCCGGCCTGAGTGAGCCAGAGCCCCCGAATGAGCGGCTTCTTTAACACCGTCCTGTCCTGTCTGAGCGAAGAACAAACACCCTGCAGTGACCTACACGCAGAGGCGGGGCCCAATCCAAAGCTGAGCCCCTGGGGGCTGTGAGAACAAAGAAGAGAAAGGGAAATCTCTCCCAGCAGCCTCAGAAGCAGCGGATTAAAGCTCCACAATCAACTTGATGTACATGCACCTGTGGAATACATGAATAGACAAGGAATCATCCCAAATTGAGGAGGTGGACTTTGAGTGCAAGATTTATGATATTTTCCCCTCTTCTTTTTGTGAGTGTATATGTTTATGCTTCCCTGTGAGAGTCTGTCTGTATAGCTTTGCTTCCACCATTTGTCCTAGGGTTCTATCCGTCCGTTTTTTTTAATTTTTATTCTTAATAATTAATTTTAATAACTTTATTTTATTTTACTTTATCTTCTTACTTTCTTCCTTTCTTTCCTTCCGACCCTCCTTTAGACAACAAATCATCCCAAATTGAGGAGGTGGACTTTGAGAGCAAGATTTATGATTTTTTTCCCCTTTTCCTCTTTTTGTGAGTCTGTATGTGTACGCTTCTGTGTGACATTTTCTCTGTATAGCTTTGCTTCCACCATTTCTCCTAAGGTTCTATCTGTCCGTTTTGTGTTTTTTTTAAATTTTTTTCATAATAATTATTTTTTAATTTAATAACTTTATTATATTTTATTTTACTTTATCTTCTTTCTTTTTTCCTTCCTTCCTCCCTCCCTCCCTCCTTTCTTTCTTTCTTTCCTTCTTTTCTTCTTTCTTTCTTCCTTCCTTCCCTCACTCCTTTCTTTCTTTCTTTCCTCCTACTCTACCAATTCTTTCTCTCTACTTTTTCTCCCTTTTATTCTGAGCCATGTGGATGAAAGGATCTTGGTGCTGCAGCCAGCAGTCAGTGCTGTGCCTCTGAGGTGGGAGAGCCAACTTTAGGACACTGGTCAACAAGAGACCTCCCAGCTCCACATAATATCAAACGGCGAAAATCTCCCAGAGACCTCCATCTTAACACCAGCACCCAGCTTCACTCAACGACCAGCAAGCCACAGTGCTGGACAACCTATGCCAAACAACTAGCAAGAGAGGAACACAACCCCACCCATTAGCAGAGAGGCTGCCTAAAATCATAATAAGGCCACAGAAACCCCAAAACACACCACCAGACGTGAACCTGCCCACTAGAGAGGCAAGATTCAGCCGCATCCACCACAACACAGGCACTAGTCCCCTCCACCAGGAAGCCTACACAACCCACTGAACCAACCTTAGCCACTGGAGACAGACATCAAAAACAGCGGGAACTACGAACCTGCAGTCTTCAAAAAGGAGACCCCAAACACAGTAAGATAAGCAAAATGAGAAGACAGAAAAACACACAGCAGATAAAGGAGCAAGATAAAAATGCACCAGACCTAACAAATGAAGAGGAAATAGCCAGTCTACCTGAAAAAGAATTCAGAATAATGACAGTAAGGATGATCCGAAATCTTGGAAATACAATGGACAAAATGCAAGAAACATTTAACAAGGACCTAGAAGAACTAAAGATGAAACAAACAACGATGAACAACCCAATAAATGAAATGAAAAATACTCTAGATGGGATCAATAGCAGAATAACTGAGGCAGAAGAACGGATCAGTGACCTGGAAGATAAACTAGTGGAAATAACTACTGCAGAGCAGAATAAAGAAAAAAGAATGAAAAGAACTGAGGACAGTCTCAGAGACCTCTGGGACAACATTAAACACCCCAACATCCAAGTTACAGGGGTTCCAGAAGAAGAAGAGAAAAAGAAAGGGACTGAGAAAATATTTGAAGAGATTATAGTTGAAAACTTCCCTAATATGGGAAAGGAAACAGTTAATCAAGTCCAGGAAGCACAGAGAGTTCCATACAGGATAAATCGAAGGAGAAATACGCCAAGACACATATTAATCAAACTGTCAAAAATTAAATTCAAAGAAAATATATTAAAAGCAGCAAGGGAAAAACAACAAATAACACACAAGGGAATCCCCATAAGGTTAACAGCTGACCTTTCAGCAGAAACTCTGCAAGCCAGAAGGGACTGGCAGGACATACTGAAAGTGATGAAGGAGAAGAAACTGCAACCAAGATTACTCTACCCAGCAAGGATCTCATTCAGATTTGATGGAGAAATTAAAAACTTCACAGACAAGCAAAAGCTGAGAGAGTTCAGCACCACCAAACCAGCTCTACAACAAATGCTAAAGTAACTTCTCTAGGCAAGAAACACAAGAGAAGGAAAAGACCTACAATAATGAACCCCAAACAATTTTGAAAACAGGAATAGGAACATACATATCGATAATTACCTTAAATGTAAATGGACTAAATGCTCCCACCAAAAGACACAGATTGGCTGAATGGATACAAAAACAAGACCCATATATATGCTGACAAGAGACCCACTTCAGACCTAGAGACACATACAGACTGAAAGTAAGGCGATGGAAAAAGATACTCCATGCAAATGGAAACCAAAAGAAAGCTGGAGTAGCAATTCTCATATCAGACAAAATAGACTTTAAAATAAAGACTATTAGAAGAGACAAAGAAGGACACTATATAATGATCAAGGGATCGATCCAAGAAGAAGATATAACAATTGTAAATATTTATGCCCCCAACATAGGTGCACCTCAATACATAAGGCAAACACTAACAGCCATAAAAGGGGAAATTGACAGTAACACATTCATAGTACAGGACTTTAACACCCCACTTCACCAATGGACAGATCATCCAAAAGGAAGATAAATAAGGAAACACAAGCTTTAAATGATACATTAAACAAGGTGGACTTAATTGATATTTATAGGACATTCCATCCAAAAACAACAGAATACAAATTTTTCTCAAGTGCTCATGGAACATTCTCCAGGATAGATCATATCTTGGGTCACAAATCAAGCCTTGGTATATTTAAGAAAATTGAAATTCTATCAAGTATCTTTTCCGACCACAACGCTATGAGACTAGATATCAATTACAGGAAAGGATCTGTAAAAAAAACAAACACATGGAGGCTAAACAACACACTACTTAATAGCGAAGTGATCACTGAAGAAATCAAAGGGGAAATCAAAAAATACCTAGAAACAAATGACAATGGAGACACAACGACCCAAAACCTATGGGATGCAACAAAAGCAGTTCTAAGGGGGAAGTTTATAGCAATACAAGCCCACCTTAAAAAACAGGAAACATCTCGAATAAACAACCTAACCTTGCACCTAAAGCAATTAGAGAAAGAAGAACAAAAAAACCCCAAAGTTAGCAGAAGGAAAGAAAGCATAACAATTAGATCAGAAATAAATGAAAAAGAAATGAAGGAAACGATAGAAAAGATCAATAAAAGTAAAAGCTGGTTTTTTGAGAAGATAAACAAAATAGATAAACCATTAGCCAGACTCATCAAGGAAAAAAGGGAGAAGACTCAAATCAATAGAATTAGAAATGAAAAAGGAGAAGTAACAACTGACACTGCAGAAATACACAAGATCACGAGAGATTACTACAAGCAACTCTATGACAATAAAATGGACAACCTGGAAGAAATGGACAAATTCTTAGAAATGCACAACCTGCCAAGACTGAATCAGGAAGAAATAGAAACTATGAACAGACCAATCACAAGCACTGAAATTGAGAGAACAGAATTAAAAATCTGATTAAAAATCTTCCAACAAATAAAAGCCCAGGACCAGATTGCTTCACAGGCAAATTCTATCAAACATTTAGAGAAGAGCTAACGCCTATCCTTCTCAAACTCTTCCAAAATATAGCAGAGGGAGGAACACTCCCAAATTCCTTCTACGAGGCCACCATCACCTTGATACCAAAACCAGACAAGGATGTCACAAAGAAAGAAAATGACAGGCCAATATCACTGATGAACATAGATGCAAAAATCCTCAACAAAATCCTAGCAAACAGAATCCAACAGCACATTAAAAGGATCATACACCATGATCAAGTGGGGTTTATTCCAGGAATGCAAGGATTCTTCAATATACGCAAATCAATCAATGTGATAAACCATATTAACAAATTGAAGGAGAAAAACCATATGATCATCTCAGTAGATGCAGAGAAAGCTTTTGACAAAATTCAACACCCATTTATGATAAAAACCCTGTAGAAAGTAGGCCTAGAGGGAACTTTCCTCAACATAATAAAGGCCATATATGACAAACCCACAGCCAACATCGTCCTCAATGGTGAAAAACTGAAAGCATTTCCACTAAGATCAGGAACAAGACAAGGTTGCCCACTCTCACCACTCTTATTCAACATAGTTTTGGAAGTTTTAGCCACAGCAATGAGAGAAGAAAAGGAAATAAAAGGAATCCAAATCGGAAAAGAAGAAGTAAAGCTGTCACTGTTTGCAGATGACATGATCCTATACATAGAGAATCCTAAAGATGCTACCAGAAAACTACTAGAGCTAATCAATGAATTTGGTAAAGTGGCAGGATACAAAATTAATGCACAGAAATCTCTGGCATTCCTATATACTAATGATAAAAAATCTGAAAGTGAAATCAAGAAAACACTCCCATTTACCAATGCAACAAAAAGAATAAAATATCTAGGAATAAACCTACCTAAGGAGACAAATGACCTGTATGCAGAAAATTATAAGACACTGATGAAAGAAATTAAAGATGATACAAATAGATGGAGAGATATACCATGTTCTTGGAGTGGAAGAATCAACATTGTGAAAATGACTCTACTACCCAAAGCAATCTACAGGTTCAATGCAATCCCTATCAAACTACCACTGGCATTTTTCACAGAACTAGAAAAAAAAATTTCACAATTTGTATGGAAACATAAAAGACCCCGAATAGGGCTTCCCTGGTGGCGTAGTGGTTGAGAGTCCGCCTGCCGATGCAGGGGACACGGGTTCGTGCCCTGGTCTGGGAAGATTCCACATGCCGCGGAGCGGCTGGGCCCGTGAGCCATGACCGCTGGGCCTGCGTGTCCGGAGCCTGTGCTCCGCAATGGGAGAGGCCACAACAATGAGAAGCCCGGGTACTGCAAAAAAAAAAAAAAAAAAAAAAAAAAAAAAAGACCCCGAATAGCCAAAGCAATCTTGAGAACGAAAAAAGGAGCTGGAGGAATCAGGCTCCCTGACTTCAGACTATACTACAAAGCTACAGTAATCAAGACGGTATGGTACTGGCACAAAAACAGATAGATAAATGGAACAGGATAGAAAGCCCAGAGATAAACCCACGCAGATATGGACACCTTATCTTTGATAAAGGTGGCAGGAATGTACAGTGGAGAAAGGACAGCCTCTTCAATAAGTGGT
Source organism: Stenella coeruleoalba (assembly GCF_951394435.1). Classification (NCBI taxonomy): domain Eukaryota; kingdom Metazoa; phylum Chordata; class Mammalia; order Artiodactyla; family Delphinidae; genus Stenella; species Stenella coeruleoalba. Next base: position 116,753,682 of record NC_137152.1, read on the forward strand.
ACTGGGAAAACTGGACAGATACATGTACAAGTATGAGATTAGATCACTTCCTAACACCATACACAAAAATAAGCTCAAAATGGATTAAAGACCTAAATGTAAAGCCAGACACTATAAAACTCTTAGAGGAAAACATAGGCAGAACACTCTATGACATAAATCACAGCAAGATCCTTTCTGACCCATCTCCTAGAGAAATGGAAATAAAAACAAACATAAACAAATGGGACCTAATGAAACTTCAAAGCTTTTGCACAGCAAAGGAAACCATAAACAAGACCAAAAGACAACCCTCAGAATGGGAGAAAATATTTGCAAATGAAGCAACTGACAAAGGATTAATCTCCAAAATTTACAAGCAGCTCATGCAGCTCAATAACAAAAAAACAAACAACCCAATCCAAAAATGGGCAGAAGACCTAAATAGACATTTCTCCTAAGAAGATATACAGACTGCCAACAAACACATGAAAGAATGCTCAACATCATTAATCATTAGAGAAATGCAAATCAAAACTACAATGAGATATCATCTCACACCAGTCAGAATGGCCATCATCAAAAAATCTAGAAACAATAAATGCTGGAGAGGGTGTGGAGAAAAGGGAACACTCTTGCACTGCTGGTGGGAATGTGAATTGGTTCCGCCACTATGGAGAACAGTATGGAGGTTCCTTAAAAAACTACAAATAGAACTACCGCACTTTGTTATAAAGCAGAAACTAAGACACCATTCTAAAGCAATTATACCCCAATAAAGATGTTAAAAAAAAAAAAAAGAACTACCATATGACCCAGCAGTCCCACTACTGGGCATATACCCTGAGAAAACCAAAATTCAAAAAGAGTCATGTAGCAAAATGTTCATTGCAGCTCTATTTACAATAGCCAGGAGATGGAGACAACCTAAGTGTCCATCGACAGATGAATGGATAAAGATGATGTGGCACATATATACAATGGAATATTACTCAGCCATAAAAAGAAACAAAATTGAGCTATTTGTAATGAGGTGGATAGACCTAGAGTCTGTCATACAGAGTGAAGTCAGGAAAATAACGACAAATACCGTATGCTAACATATATATATGGAATTTAAGGGAAAAAAATGTCATGAAGAACCTAGGGGTAAGACAGGAATAAAGACACAGACCTACTGGAGAACGGACTTGAGGATATGGGGAGGGGGAAGGGTGAGCTGTGACAAAGCGAGAGAGAGGCATGGACATATATACACTACCAAACGTAAGGTAGATAGCTAATGGGAAGCAGCCACATAGCACAGGGATATCAGCTTGGTGCTTTGTGACTGCCTGGAAGGGTGGGATAGGGAGGGTGGGAGGGAGGGAGACGCAAGAGGGAAGAGATATGGGAACATATGTATATGTATAACTGATTCACTTTGTTATAAAGCAGAAACTAACACACCATTGTAAAGTAATTATACCCTGGTAAAGATGTTTTAAAAAAAATTTTTTTTGGAAGAGACTAGGTAGGAACATTAGCCTCGTCCTCACACTCAGGGAAGCTAAATCTTAATTTGAAGTGAGAGAAATGTTTGAAAATATCCCCAGTTTATTGGGTCCCACAGGTATACCTAAAGGAGGGGCATCAGTATTTTCTTTAAACCCCTTATAGTTATAAAAATAGGTAGTACTCATTCATAAAGCACTTCTGGCCAGGCACTGTTATAAATGCTTTAGATACATTAATTCGTTTAGTCCTTACAATGATCGTATTAAAAAGGTATTAACTGTATCCCCACTATGCAGATGAGGACACTGAGGCATAGAGAGATGAAGTGGATCGTCCACAGCCAGTTAGTAAATGGAAGACATGGAGTTTAAAATATGATCTCATACTACTCTTTAATTAGTAGTATCATCTCTTGTTACTTTACTTTCTTTGCTAGTTTTTTTTTCCCCTTAAGATGCACATCTCCCATATTTCCTCAACTGTACTCAAACCCCTTTGAGAATCTGAGGTTCTTTTATTTTTGTACCTCCCACAGTACATAGCAAACTGCTGTTATGACATACCATTTTGAGAGTAGAGTGATTACATTTTAATGTCAAATACGCCCTTATACACACACACACAGACACAAACCCCTGCAACAGTTTAGACACAATGCAAGGAGTGACTGTACCCAAAATGGTGGTGTAAAATCCTCATCCATCGTCACAGGTATGAGAAGATGTTGGTCCCACATAATCTCTTTGATTTTCCTGATCTTGACAGAGAGAAGATTGGAGAGTCTTGAGATTGGAGAGACAATTCTGCACTAATACACGCCTACTTCCAGGGCTGTGAAGAGGATATTTGAAGGAGGTAATGTGTTTATATGTTAAATATTGCTTAGGACTCAGAACTTAAAGGCTGTATTAAAAAATACTTCACAAATACTATAAGCTTTTTTTCCCTTATAGGAACAAGAGCAAGACCAAACCAAGGGAAGTAAGTGCAATACCACACAAACAACGGAACAGACACCGTAAGAAGTCTCCAGGGCCACAGTTCTTAAGGATTATCAGCAACCTCTTAATGATTAGAAATGACAGATGACAAGAACTTCTCCACCCTACAGAGAGTTTGTGGCACCTACTTTAAACTGAATGGAATTCTCATTATGGTCTACACTGAGGTTGTACTCCTTCACATTATAGCTTTACTGGTCATCTTTACAATGACCCAAGTTCCAAACGGCCCTGGAATCATGTTCTATACAAATGACTGAACTGGCAATGGCTGGGGAGACCCGGCCTGAGGGGTGAAGACAGACACTAAGAGCCACAGAGAACAAACCCGAGTAAGCCACGCCCATTCGGAACGTGTTCTTTCCTCAGGGGATATTCAATAAGTGTTAATCAGTGCTTGGTGTGGAGACTTGTACACAGCCCCTTATGGGCCTTTTTATCATACCTCCCTGTTCCAGGCTCTCGCATAATACACTGCGAGAGACAGCTTGTAATGGAAGCTGAGGTTGGACTCGATGTCTCTTTCCTACTGCCTCAGTTGCCAAGAGACATTAAGCAACAAGAAAATAAGGTCACATTTTTCCTTCATTTCAGCAGATAATAATAAGAGCTAGTTTTTATTTAAAAGTAGACGATGCAGCACATGTATTGATTGATTAATGGCATATTCCCTTGAAAAAAAAGGTAAATGCTGGGATCCCAGGTAACAAATGAGGAGACAGACAGAAATAGGTTTAGTGCCTTGCCCAAGGCCACTCTCTATGTCACTCACAGCCACAGCTTTGACACTTTGCCCAACGCTCAGTCTCCAAAGATGAATTTCTGATCTTTAATAATAACGTAGTTGCTGGAGAAGAAACACTGTGCCTATTTCAAGATACTGAAACAATTAAATAGAAAAACATACTGTTTTTCCAGATTCTGGCATCTCCCTTAAGCACGTCCAAACTCATGTTTTTCCCCAAAATGTAGTGGTCAACATTTAGTGCCATGACATTAGTTCATCTGTATGAAAATGGTGGGATCACACCAAGGGCATGGAGTGAATTTTCACAGTAATCACTCAATAGGCACACTTAGAACTCTCTCATTTTAGAGAAGCAGGGAAAGGCTTCTGGCTGAGCTTTCATTGAATAGTAAAGTCAGCCGTTGGTATCTGTGGTTCCACATCTATGGATTCAACTAGACATGCACTGAAAATATTCAGAAAAAAGAGTTCCAGAAAGTTCCAAAAAGCAAAACTTGAATTTTCCATGCATCGGCAACTATTTACATAGCTTTTACACTGTATTAGGTATTATAAATCATCTAGAGATAATTTACAGTATGCGGGAGGATGTACTTAGGTTACATGCAAATACTATGCCATTTTATATAAGGGACTTCAGCATCTCAGATTTTGGTATCCACTGGATCTTGGAACCAATCCCCCAGGGATACTTAGGGATGACAAACTTCATCTAAGGCATTTAGCCCAGCAGCTAGATTAAGGTACAAGTGAGGGGTACACACTGGGTACAGTCCTTCTAAAGTTCTGCTAACTTCACTATTTTTTTTGTATTGAAGTACAGTTGATTTACAATATTGTTAGTTTCAGGTGTACAGCAAAGAAAGTGTACATTCTTTTCCATTATAGGTTATAAGATATTGGATATATGTCCCTGTGCTATACAGTAAAATCCAGGTAGTTTATTTTATATATAGTGGTATATACCTGTTAATCCCATACTCCTAATTTATCCCTCTCCCTTTCCCCTTTGGTAACCATAAATTTGTTTTCTATGTGTGTAGGTCTATTTCTATTTTGTATGTAAGTTCATTTGTCTCATTTTTTTTTAGATTCCACACATAAGCGATATGATATTTGTCTGTCTCTGTCTGACTTATTTCACTTAATATGATCATCTCTAGGTCCATCCACGTTGCAGCAAATGGCAATATTTCATTCTTTTTTATGGCTGAGTTAACTTCACTATTAACACAAATATCTCACCTGGGGAGCTTTTAAGAAATACATTCCCACACCCCACCCTTGACCTAGTAAGTCAGTATCTCCAAGGGAAGGGCCTAGGAATCTGTATACTTACAAAGCACTCCACTAGTCAATGCCCCCACATTCAGACAAATTCCTAGTTTTCAATGAGCAGATCCTTAAATGTCTGTGGTTGGCTACAGGGATCCTGCATGGAAGATGTAAACTCTCCTTACTACTGATCAGACCACTCAGAGAGTTAAGCCTGAGGTGTCACATTCATTTTGACTACGAGAGGAGACTGGGGAAAAGTCTTCACGGGAAAGGCAAGAAATCATCCTTTCTCTCTGTGTTCAAATAGTATGATATAGCAGTCGTTAAGCACAGACTCTAGTGCCAGACTATCTGGGTTCAGATTCTGGCTCTGAACCTTATTAGCCTGACCAAGGGGGCAAGCCACTTAACCTCTCCCTGTTACACTGTCTCCAGCTACAAAATGGAGACAATGCTAGTACCTATTTCCTAGGGTTGTTATGTGCCTTCAAAGTTATTTACACATCCTAAGTACTTTAAAAAATATTAGGTTTTGTTGTATAGCATTCATGCTTTCAGAAAGGTTTTGTATATATCCTATGGGAAAGGTTGGGGTCTGTCACCCCCAAATATTGAGATGACAAAACTTTCACACATAGAGTAAATGATTTTTCCCATGTTACTCTGAAAATTCATGGAAGAGATGGTAGCAAACCCAAGGCTCATGCCTTCTAGCCTTTTCCTCTTTCTATTATACACATGGTTTCCCTTCACTCCCAATTCAGTATCCTCTTGGACTGTGAGTTATTATTATGTAGACTACAGTCTGCCTACAAGAAGAACATATTAGGTTCCTCAACACATGACTTTTCACTAGCATGTACGGAAGAAAGCATTTAAAACAAACTCCTGAAACTTAATAGGGCAACTTTCAGTTGTGTGCAGAATTCAGCTATGCACAAATACGTATTTCCCGTGTTAGACCCAAGAAATATTTTCAAGCTTCATCTTGGAAAAAAAAAATCACTCTGCTATTAATCTACTGTTGCGTGACATCAACAACCTCTATGACAACAGGTGACAGACAGTTGTCCAAGATGATAAGCAAAAGGTATTATAACTTTAGGCGCGTCAAGAAGCTTTCAGACAGACTTTGGGAAACAGATCTGAAACTGCCCTTTCCCCTACAGTGCTGTCTTTTACAAAGAGACATTTGAAAAAGAAATCTGACTCAATACCTGTCTTCAAATTACAACGTGGCAGCAAGTCAACACGACTGTCTTCAGCATGGCTCCTGCCACTACAAACAATGCCACTGCCTTAAGTAAGTGCTGGTTTTATGCCATCCAGAACTTGGCTAGGTGCCAAAGAAGGGTTGAACAGCTCAAATTTGTTCCATTTGAATACAGAGTCTTATAGCAGCAGAAGTTAGTCAATTAGAGACCTCTCTGAGACTCACTCTATTGTCAACTCAGTGCCCCAGAGGGCACTGAAATCACTGGACGGCCACCATGCAGACTTCTGCTCAATTAACTGGGGACCAGAGGGCTGGCAGGATGTTTGCCTCCGAGGGGCAAGAGGCCAGCATGGGCCTGGCTGTGTGCCTGGAAGGCTAAGCAATAAAAGGCTGAACAATGTTATTGACTCATTTTATTTTTAGATACTTTAAAGGAAACGCAATCTATTAATTAATCTTAATTAAGATGTTATAATTAGCAAAAAAAGTACAGACCAATATGTTTTCCTCCAAGTGCACATGGTATATATTTAACCAAGAAGAATTAGAACCCCAGTTAACAAAAGAACAACTTTTTAAACTGAAATGTTTTCCAGTGGAAGTTTATATACAGGCTATCATTACTACCCCTTCAATCTTATATAGTACCAAAATTATTATAATGCTACATAATATATCTTGTTACTGTGGCTCAGAGTTTAGAATTTACTTATCCAAAACAAAATATGATTATTTAATCTTACATTTAAAATATCGATGTAAAAAAAAACCTTCATTTACAGGTTGTACACAAACACAAAATAAAACTCAGAAATGCAGTATTAAAAGATGTGTCAACGTATACAACAGCGAAACAAGACTAAGGACTGAAAACTGGTCAGTGTTAAACAGATACGAAGAGGTGAGAAATGCGAAAAAGTCTCATTTGTTAAAGATGAATATGCCTAAAAGATTAATGTCAAAAAACCTAAACTTTTCCCCACAGACCACTTTTCTACAGAGCTCCACTGACTGTCTTCAAAGAGACAAGTGGATCAAACAGAATACGACTAAAAGGAAACGGAATTCATTATTCTGTTCAAAGGAAACAGAGCAAACAATACTAAAGGCAAGCGTAAGAGTGATCAGTCTGAACAGAAAGCATCATCTAATTACGCTAGGCCAGGGAGGACATGAGGGGCAAAGCAGCTGAATGTGGGCCATTCCGGCTCTCAGCCGCTCCCAGACCCAACACTGCAGAGAGACACGACAGGCATTCACCAGATTTCCCCGCAGTGGGGCCGACGACACCTTTTCCATCCCAACCACCAATAAATTCACACACTGGACAGCGAGGCACAATGGAGAAAAAGCAAGTGCTCCCCTTCAGGCAGCCAAACTTCCCTAGAGAACCTTTTCAAAGATTGCAGGCCATGTGCAAATTATTTATGAGATGTATCATCTCTGACCAGACCAACTAATTTACAGCCTGGTTTCTGTGCTTCGGATTTTCCGTTTGCAAAATACAGTATTAATTCGGGCCAACTCAATACGGCAGTATGGCTGCTCCCCTAAATAGTATGTGGATTGAGTATGCTGTAGTATGAGCCATCGAGAACAAGGTGCTTCTCAATGAGCTTAGAACAGGGTCGCACTGCCATTCACTTCTAAAATGGGGTAAAATAAGATGTAGGCAAAGCATACGCACCTGCCGAAATGGCAGTAAGTATCTGGGAACTGCAGCTACAAATGAGCACGGAAATAAACTACAGATCTGACAGAGCCAAAGCCAGATGAAACTTAATTACTTAAGTGGCCAAAAGCCACCACTGCACTCCATGAGGGCTTTTAATCATGACCCTGGTCATAAACATTTGTTTGGGACCTATTCTGTATCTCAAATAGCGAGGGTTCAACGAATGGTTATTACTATTTCATTATTAACTTTACTATCTCATTCTGTCCTTACAATCACCCTTATAAAAAGGTAGGTGTAATTATCATACCCATTTTTAGCTAAACTGTGGTGACAAAGAATTTAAGTGACATATCCAAGTATTAACAGCTAGTAAAGAGCAAACTCCAGGCCTATCTGATGCCAATGATCTTTCAAATACACCCCGTTGCTTCCCCAACAGTCTCAACATGGCTCAGTGTATCCAGGGTAAAACATCAAGGATGGCTGTGTAGTATGCAGAGTAACGCACACCCCCAAATGTCCACACCCTAATGCCCAGAGCCTGTATTGTTTGTTTACAAGGTAAAAGGGGATTAGGTTATAGATGAAATTAAAGTTGCTAGTCAATTGATGTTGAGATGGAGAGACTGTCCTGGATTATCTGGACAATTATTACAGCCTAATGTAATGAAGGGGAAGGCAAAAATGAGAGAACCAGAGAAATGGTAGCAAGAGACTCAACCAGCCATTGATACTTCTGAAGACAGAAGGGGGCTATCAAGCCAAGGAATGAGGGCAGCCTATAGATGCAGGGAAAGGCCAGGAGTAATAACTCCAGAAAGAATGAAGTCCTGATGACAATCTTGATTTTAGACCACTGAGATCCATTAAGGAATTCTGACCACCAGAATTATAAACTAAATTTACATTGTTTTAAATCAATGTACATAGGAAACTTGTACATAGGAAATGTACATAGGAAATCAATGTACATAGGAAACTTAAGGAAACTTAAGAATTTAAGTTTCTTAAATTTAAGTTTCTTAAGAATTTAAGCTTAAGAATTTATAAAGATGTGAAAACATGGTCACCCTCACTCATGTTTCAATTTTCATTTGTCCAAACAACATAATCCTTTTCATCTTTGAGGTTTGACAAAAATAAATGTTTGGTAAACCTAGTCCTGGCAAATTCTACCACAAATTTAGTATCTTACCAACACAAATTTATTATCTTACAGTTCTGAAGGTGCAAAGTTTGAAATGAGTCTTAAGAGGGCTAAAATCAAGGTGTCAGTGGGTTGAATTCCTTCTGGAGGAAGAGAATCCCTTTCCTTGCCTTTTCCAACTTCTAGAGGCCACCCACATCCTTGGGTTCTTGGCCACTTCCTTGCATCATATCTTCACATCTCACTCTGAATCTAATCTTCTGTTCCTCTTATTATTTGTATGTTTTCTATATAACCTTGATACATATTTGTATGAGGTTTTTTATATATTCCTGATAACAATGATTTTTTAGGACATATATTGAGATTATTGTCCCAGTCTTTTACTTGCCTTTTCAATTTCTTTTTTTTTTTTTTCTCCCGGACCAGGGCACGAACCCGCATCCCCTGCATCGGCAGGCGGACTCTCAACCACTGCGCAACCAGGGAAGCCCCTGCCTTTTCAATTTCTAAGCAGTACCTTTGATTAACGTTAAGTTTTAAATTTTGTTAGGTCCAGCTTATCATGTTATTCATTATTGCTTTTTCTATTATAAAAAATATTTTCTTGTCCACAGTGACAAAGCTATCCCCCCCAAAGCTTTCTTCTAGGATGTTTACAATGTAATTCTCACCTTTATTAATGTCTGCAAATCATTTCAACTTAATGTTTCTCTATGGTGTGGGATATGAGTGACTTGTTTTTCCTTTTAGATATTTAGTTCTTCCTGCACCATTCCTTGAAAATACTTTCCTCTCCCTAATGAATTGCATTGGTACCTCTGTCAGAAGGAATTGGACCATACATGTTAGGGGCTATTTCTGGATTCTCCTTTCCATTTCACTGATGTATTTGTCTATCCTTTAAGTCAATACATTATTACTACTGCTACTATTTCAACTACTATAGATTTGAACAAAGTCTTTATTTTTAATTGAAGTATAGATGATTTACAATGTTGTGCTACGTACTAAGTCTTAAAATCAGGTAGTATAAATCCTCCAATTTGTAATTTCCCAGGACTGTTTTACCTATTCTAGATTTTCTGCATTCACATATAAGCTTTAGTGTAATCTTGACAATTTCTACATAAAAGTGTTGGAGTTTGGACTATAATTGCAATGAATCTATAGGTCAATTTGGGGAACACTGACAAGTTAAAATTAATTAGCCTCTACTCAATATCCTGCAATAAACCATAATGGAAAAGAAAATGAAAAACATATATGTATAACTGAATCACTTTGCTGTACAGCAGAAATAACAACACTGTGAATCAACTATACTTCAGTTAAATATTTTAAAAAATAGGAAAGAAAGCCTCATTTATCTCATTAAAACATATATTCCATAAACTTATTTTTACTTAAAAGAGTAGTCTCTAATCTATAAACATAGTATATGTATTTATGTAGATTCAGTTATTTTTCCGTTCTATGTTTTGTAGATCTGTGGTAGAGGCCTTACATATTTTTTTGTCAGATTTATTCCTAAGTATTTTGGGTTTTGATGCTATTGTAAATACTATTTTAAGATATCATTTCCAGGTATCAATTATGAGTAAAATAAAATACAATACTTTTTGTTTCACTTTGAGTCCTGCAATCTTGCAGACTTCAAGTTTTAAGTCTAATACTTTGACTTACAATACTGTCTATCAATACCAAGAGGTTTACTTTTTCTTACCAAATAGTTATGCCTTTCATTTTATTATTTCCCTATTATTTAGGCTAACACCTCCAGTACAATGTTGAATAGAAGTTTAAGACTGTTCATTAAGTATGCTGTTTGCTTTAAGAATTGCATTATATCCCTTATCAGGTTGAAAAAAATTCCTTCTAGTTCATATATTATTGAGTGTTTTTTCATGAAAGGGTTTTAGATGTCATCAAATTTTTACATCTATTTATCTAACCACATTATTTTCCTGATTTGCTTTGTTACTGTGGTGAATTACACGGATCAAGTCTCATATGTTAAAGTAATCTTATATTCCTGGGACAGATCTCAGATGGTCACGATGTATTATGCCTTTTGATATTACTAGATTTGATTAACTAATATTTTGTTAAAGATTCTTACATTTATATTCATGAAAGATATGACTAATTTTCTTTTCCTATAATGTTTTAAGTTTTGCATTTAGGGCTACACTGGGCTACCCTAATTTGTTCCCTAGAACAAATTAGAAAATGTTCTCTATTTTATGAAAGGGCTTGTGCAAAATGGTATTATTTCTTTTATATTTTTGATAGAATTATGCAATTATGCCTCCTGGACCAGAGTTCTCTATAGCAAAGGTTTTCAACTGTCTATTTCTTCAGGTATCAATTTTGGTCAGGAGAGAAAAAATATATAGAACAGGCAAGACAAATAACAAGCACAACATAATAGATATTTTCCTTGTCTCATGTTATGTGCCGCAGAAAACCTTGAAACCAAAATTTAACAATGACCTTTAAGAAGTAAAAGTACAGGCCACTCACACTCATGACCATCGATCTAAAAAATTCTGAAATGAGACAAACCAATTCCAGTAATTTACAAAATGTCATGGCCTGGTTGAGTTAATTCCACGAATGCAAGTTTTGTTTAACATTAGATAATTAATGTTGCTCACCATACTAAATAGTCAGTAAATTAAAATAGAAAAATGATTATCTCAAAAATGTAGAAAAATTGATCAATTTTAACCCACCTATAGTTAAAAAAAAAAACAAAATGTTTAACCTAGGAATGAAAGAGAACTGCCTTAATATGACAAAGTTACCTATAAAAACATTAAAAGAAACATATTCAATGGTAAAATGTTGAGAGCTTTCCCTTGGAGATCAAGAACAAAACAAGTGGTAGGACGCGGAGACCACCTTCCTCCCCCCGGATACACCAGAAGTGCATCTACGCGTGGAACAGCTCCTACAGAACACCTACTGAACGCTGGGAGAAGACTTCAGACCTCCCAAAAGGCAACAAAAACCCCCACGTACCTGGGTAGGGCAAAATAAAGAAGAATAAACAGAGACAAAAGGATAGGGACGGAACCTGCACCAGTGGGAGGGAGCTGTGAAGGAAGAAACGTTTCCACACACTAGGAAGCCCCTTCGCGGGCGGAGACTGCAGGTGGCGGAGGGGGAAAGCTTTGGAGCCGCGGAGGAGAGCACAGCAACAGGGGTGCAGGGGACAAAGCGGGGAGATTCCCGCACAGAGGATCGGTGCCCACCGGCACTCACCAACCCGACAGGCTTGTCTGCTCCCCCGCCGAGGCGGGCGGGGCTGGGAGCTGAGGCTCGGGCTTCGGTCAGAGCGCAGGGAGAGGGCTGGGGGTGGCGGCGTGAACACAGCCTGCAGGGAGTTAGTGCGCCACGGCTAGCTGGGAGGGAGTCCAGGGAAAAGTCTGGACCTGCCGAAGAGGCAAGAGACTTTTTCTTACCTCTTTGTTTCCTGGTGCGTGAGGAGAGGGGTTTAAGAGCACTGCTTAAAGGAGCTCCAGAGACGGGCGCGAGCTGCGGCTAAAAGCGCGGACCACAGACACCGGCATGAGACTCTACGGCTGCTGCTGCCGCCACCAAGAATCCTGTGTGCAAGCACAGGTCACTATCCACACGCCACTTCTGCGGAGCCTGTGCAGCGCGCCACCGCCAGAGTCCCGGGATCCAGGGACAACTTCCTCGGGAGAACGCACGGCGCGCCTCAGGCTGGTGCAACGTCACGCCGGCCTCTGCCGCCGCAGGCCCGCCCCGCAGTCCACGCCTCTCCCTCCCGCCCCCCGCCCCCCGCAGTAAGCCAGAGCCCCCGAATCAGCTGCTCCTTTAACCCTATCCTGTCTGAGGGAAGAACAGACGCCATCCCTCCGGCGACCTACACGCAGAGGCGGGGCCAAATCCAAAGCTGAGCCCCTGGGAGCTGTGAGAACAAAGAAGAGAAAGGGAAATCTCTCCCAGCAGACTCAGAAACAGCGAATTAAAGCTCCACAATCAATTTGATGTGCCCTGCATCTGTGGAATACATGAACAGACAACGAATCATCCCAAATTAAGGAGGTGGACTTGGAGAGCAAGATTTATGATTTTTTTCTCCTTTTCCTTTTTTTGTGAGTGTGTATGTGTATGCTTCTGTATGAGATTTTGTATAGCTTTGCTTCCACCATCTGTCCGAGGGTTCTATCTGTCCGGGTTTTTTTAAATTATTTTTCTTAATAATTACTTTTTATTTTAATAACTTTATTTTACTTTATCTTCGTTCTTTCTTTCCTTCCTACCCTCCTTTAGGCAACGAATCATCACAAATTGAGGAGGGGGACTTTGAGAGCAAGATATAGGATATTTTCCCCTTTTCCTCTTTTTGTCAGTGTATGTGTGTATGCTTCTATGTGAGATTTTGTCTGTATAGCTTTGTTTCCACAATTTGTCCTAGGGCTCTATCGGTCCATCTTTTGTTTTTTGTTCTTAATAATTATTTTTTTACTTTAATAACTTTATTATATTTTACCTTAATTTTATTTTACTTGATCTTCTTTCTTTTTTTCCTTCCTTCCCTCCCTCCCTCCTTCCCTCGCACCTTTCTTTCTTTCTTTCTTTCTTTCTACTTCTACTAATTCTTTCTTTCTACTTTTTCTCCCTTTTATTCTGAGCCGTGTGGATGAAAGGCTCTTGGTGCTGCAGCCAGGAGTCAGTGCTGTGCCTCTGAGGTGGGAGAGCCAACTTCAGGACACTGGTCTACAAGAGACCTCCCCGCTCCACATAATATCAAACGGCGAAAATCTCCCAGAGATCTCCATTTCAACACAAGGACCCAGCTTCACTCAACGACCAGCAAGCTACAGTTCTGGACATCCTATGACAAACAACTAGCAAGAGAGGAACACAACCCCATCCATTAGCAGAGAGGCTGCCTAAAATCATAATAAGGCCACAGACACCTCAAAACACACCACCAGACGGGGACCTGCCCACCAGAAAGACAAGATTCAGCCTCATTCACCAGAACACAGGCACTAGTCCCCTCCACCAGAAGCCTACACGACCACTGAGCCAAACTTAGCCACTGGAGACAATCATCAAAAACAACAGGAACTACGACCCTCCACCCTGCAAAAAGGAGACCCCAAACACAGTAATATAAGCAAAATGAGAAGACAGAAAAACACACAGCAGATGAAGGAGCAAGATAAAAACGCACCAGACCTAACAAATAAAGACGAAATAGGCAGTCTACCTGAAAAAGAATTCAGAATAATGATAGTAAAGATGATCCCATATCTTGGAAATAGAATAGACAAAATGCAAGAAACATTTAACAAGGACCCAGAAGAACTAAAGATGAAACAAACAATGATGAACAACACAATAAATGAAATGAAAAATACTCTAGATGGGATCAATAGCAGAATAACTGAGGCAGAAGAACGGATAAGTGACCTGGAAGATAAAATAGTGGAAATAACTACTGCAGAGCAGAATAAAGAAAAAAGAATGAAAAGAACTGAGGACAGCCTCAGAGACCTCTGGGACAACATTAAACGCACCAACATTCGAATTATAGGGGTTCCAGAAGAAGAAGAGAAAAAGAAAGGGACTGAGAAAATATTAGAAGAGATTATAGTGGAAAACTTCCCTAATATGGGAAAGGAAATAGTTAATCAAGTCCAGGAAGCACAGAGAGTCCCATACAGGATAAATCCAAGTCGCATACAGGATATCCTGTATCCAATACAGGATAAATGGATCAGCTGTTTATCCATACAGGAAAAACAGCTGATCTTTCAGCAGAAACTCTGCAAGCCAGAAGGGACTGGCAGGACATATTTAAAGTGATGAAGGAGAAAAACCTGCAACCAAGATTACTCTACCCAGCAAGGATCTCATTCAGATTTGATGGAGAAATTAAAACCTTCACAGACAAGCAAAAGCTGAGAGAGTTCAGCACCACCAAACCAGCTCTACAACAACTGCTAAAGAAACTTCTCTAGGCAAGAAACACAAGAGAAGGAAAAGACCTACAATAACGAACCCAAAACAATTTAGAAAACGGGAATAGGAACATACATATCGATAATTACCTTAAATGTAAATGGACTAAATGCTCCCACCAAAAGACACAGATTGGCTGAATGGATACAAAAACAAGACCCTTATATATGCTGTTTACAAGAGACCCACTTCAGACCTATAGACACATACAGACTGAAAGTAAGGGGATGGAAAAAGATATTCCATGCAAATGGAAACCAAAAGAAAGCTGGAGTAGCAATTCTCATATCAGACAAAATAGACTTTAAAATAAGGCCTATTGGGACTTCCCTGGTGGTGCAGTGGATAAGACTCCACGCTCCCAATGCAGAGGGTCTGGGTTCGATCCCTGGTCAGGGAACTAGATCCTACATGCATGTCATAACTGAGAGTTCACATGCCACAACTAAGGAGCCTACGTGTTGCAACTAAGAAGCCAGTGAACCATAACTAAGGAACCCGCGAGCCACAACTAAGGAGCCCACCTGCCACAACTAACACCCAGCACAACCAGATAAATAAATAAGTAAATGTTAAAAAAATTAAAAAAAAAAAAAAATAAGGACTATTAGAAGAGACAAAGAAGGACACTACATAATGATCAAGGGATCGATCCAAGAAGAAGATTTAACAATTGTAAATATTTATGCACCCAACATAGGAGCACCTCAATACATAAGGCAAATACTAACAGCCATAAAAGGGGAAATCGACAGTAACACATTCATAGTAGGAGACTTTAACACCCCACTTTCACCCATGGACAGATCATCCAAAAGGAAAATAAATAAGGAAACACAAGCTTTAAATGATACATTAAACAAGATGGACTTAATTGATATTTATAGGACACTCCATCCAAAAACAACAGAATACACATTTTTCTCAAGTGCTCATGGAACATTCTCCAGGATAGATCATATCTTGGGTCACAAATCAAGCCTTGGTAAATTTAAGAAAATTGAAATTGTATCAAGTATCTTTTCCGACCACAACGCCATGAGACTAGATATCAATTACAGGAAAAGACCGGTAAAAAATACAAACACATGGAGGCTAAACAATACACTACTTAATAATGAAGTGATCACTGAAGATATCAAAGAGGAAATAAAAAAATACCTAGAAACAAATGACAATGGAGACACAACGACCCAAAACCTGTGGGATGCAGCAAAAGCAGTTCTAAGGGGGAACTTTATAGCAATACAAGCCCACCTTAAGAAGCAGGAAACATCTCGAATAAACAACCTAACCTTGCACCTCAAGCAATTAGACAAAGAAGAACAAAAAAACCCCAAAGTTAGCAGAAGGAAAGAAATCATAAAAATCAGATCAGAAATAAATGAAAAAGAAATGAAGGAAACGATAGCAAAGATCAATAAAACTAAAAGCTGGTTCTTTGAGAAGATAAACAAAATAGATAAACCACTAGCCAGACTCATCAAGAAAAAAAGGGAGAAGACTCAAATCAATAGAATTAGAAATGAAAAAGGAGAAGTAACAACTGACACTGCAGAAATACAGAAGATCATGAGAGATTACTACAAGCAACTCTATGCCAATAAAATGGACAATCTGGAAGAAATGGACAAATTCTTAGAAATGCACAACCTGCCAACACTGAATCAGGAAGAAATAGAAAATATGAACAGACCAATCACAAGCACTGAAATTGGGACCAGATGGCTTCACAGGCAAATTCGATCAAACATTTAGAGAAGAGCTAACACCTATCCTTCTCAAACTCTTCCAAAATATAGCAGAGGGAGGAACACTGCCAAATTCCTTCTACCAGGCCACCATCACCTTGATACCAAAACCAGACAAGGATGTCACAAAGAAAGAAAACGACAGGCCAATATCACTGCTGAACACAGATGCAAAAATCCTCAACAAAATACTAGCAAACAGAATCCAAAAGCACAATAAAAGGTTCATACACCATGGCCAAGTGGGGTTTATTCCAGGAATGCAAGGATTCTTCAATATACGCAAATCTATCAATGTGATAAACCATATTAACAAATTGAAGGAGAAAAACCATATGATCATCTCAATAGATGCAGAGAAAGCTTTTGACAAAATTCAACACCCATTTATGATAAAAACCCTGCAGAAAGTAGGCCTAGAGGGAACTTTCCTCAACATAATAAAGGCCATATATGACAAGCCCACAGCAAACATCATCCTCAATGGTGAAAAACTGAAAGCATTTTCACTAAGATCAGGAACAAGACAAGGTTGCCCACTCTCACCACTCTTATTCAACATAGTTTTGGAAGTTTTAGCCACAGCAATGAGAGAAGAAAAGGAAATAAAAGGAATCCAAATCGGAAAAGAAGAAGTAAAGCTGTCACTGTTTGCAGATGACATGATCCTATACATAGAGAATCCTAAAGATGCTACCAGAAAACTACTAGAGCTAATCAATGAATTTGGTAAAGTGGCAGGATACAAAATTAATGCACAGAAATCTCTGGCATTCCTATATACTAATGATGAAAAATCTGAAAGTGAAATCAAGAAAACACTCCCATTTACCATTGCAACAAAAAGAATGTAATATCTAGGAATAAACCTACCTAAGGAAACAAAAGACCTGTATGCAGAAACTTATAAGACACTGATGAAAGAAATTAAAGATGATACAAATAGATGGAGAGATAGACCATGTTCTTGGATTGGAAGAATCAACATTGTGAAAATGACTCTACTACCCAAAGCAATCTATAGATTCAATGCAATCCCTATCAAACTACCACTGGCATGTTTCACAGAACTGGAACAAAAAATTTTGCAATTTGTATGGAAACACAAAAGACCCCGAATAGCCAAAGCAACCTTGAGAACGAAAAAAGGAACTGGAGGAATCAGGCTCCCTGACTTCAGACTATACTACAAAGCTACAGTTATCAAGACGGTATGGTACTGGCACAAAAACAGAAAGACAGATCAATGGAACAGGATAGAAAGCCCAGAGATAAACCCATGCACATATGGACACCTTATCTTTGATAAAGGTGGCAGGAATGTACAATGGAGAAAGGGCAGCCTCTTCCATAAGTGGTGCTGGGAAAACTGGACAGCTACATGTAAAAGAATGAAATTAGAACACTCCCTAACACCATACACAAAAATAAGCTCAAAATGGATTAAAGAACTAAATGTAAGGCCAGAAACTATGAAACTCTTAGAGGAAAACATAGGCAGAACACTCTATGACATAAATCACAGCAAGGTCTTTTTTGACCCACCTCCTAGAGTAATGGAAATAAAAACAAAAATAAACAAATAGGACCTAATGAAACTTAAAACTTTTGCCCAGCAAAGGAAACCATAAACAAGACCAAAGGACAACCCTCAGAATGGGAGAAAATATTTGCAAATGAATCAACGGACAAAGGATTAATCTCCAAAATATATAAAGAGCTCATGCAGCTCAATATTAAGAAAGCAACCCAATACAAAATGGGCAGAAAACCTAAATAGACATTTTTCCAAAGAAGGCATACAGATGGCCAAGAAGTACATGAAAAGCTGCTCAACATCACTAATTATTAGAGAAATGCAAATCAAAACTACAATGAGATATCATCTCACACCAGTCAGAATGGCCATCATCAAAAAATCTAGAAACAATAAATGCTGGAGAGGGTGTGGAGAAAAGGGAACACTCTTGCACTGCTGGTGGGAATGTGAATTGGTTCAGCCACTATGGAGAACAGTATGGAGGTTCCTTAAAAAACTACAAATAGAACTACCATATGACCCACCAATCCCACTACTAGGCATATACCCTGAGAAAACCAAAATTCAAAAAGAGTCATGTACCAAAATGTTCATTGCAGCTCTATTTACAATAGCCCGGAGATGGAAACAACCTAAGTGCCCATCATCGGATGAATGGATAAAGAAGATGTGGCACATATATACAATGGAATATTACTCAGCCATAAAAAGAAACGAAATTGAGCTATTTGTAATGAGGTGGATAGACCTAGAGTCTGTCATACAGAGTGAAGTAAGTCAGAAAGAAAAAGACAAATACCGTATGCTAACACATATATATGGAATTTAAGAAAAAAAAAATGTCATGAAGAACCTAGGGGTAAGGCAGGAATAAAGACGCAGACCTCCTAGAGAACGGACTTGAGGTTATGGGGAGGGGGAAGGGTGAGCTGTGACAGGGCGAGAGAGAGTCATGGACATATACACACTAACAAACGTAGTAAGGTAGATAGCTAGTGGGAAGCAACCGCATGGCACAGGGATATTGGCTCGGTGGTTTGTGACAGCCTGGAAGGGTGGGATGGGGAGGGTGGGAGGGAGGGAGACGCAAGAGGGAAGACATATGGGAACATATGTTTATGTATGACTGATTCACTTTGTTATAAAGCAGAAACTAACACACCATTGTAAAGCAATTATACCCCAATAAAGATGTTAAAAAAAAAAGAAATATTAAAAAAAAAACAAGATATCAGTAATACCAGAAGAGCTTGGTAAAGATTTTACAAGAGAGAACAATAAGCCTCAGTGCCTTCAAATCTCTAATACTTGCTCCAAACAATAATATGTTTAAAAAACCATATCAACTATAAGCCATAAAAAAAAATATATAGCTTACTAGAAAAAAATTAAGGATGTCTATAAGCCAGAAAGATGATGAACACATTTCTCAAAAGACAAATGGGAATCTGGGTACCATTTTAGACAGATCCATTTGACAAACAAAAGGTAATTTTACATAATACAGTATGACCTTCACACAATTAAAGAGTAATTACTTTATACAGATAAGGAAATTAAGGACAAAGAGGCCCAAGGAAAGGGACATGAATAAGGACATCAGAGGAAAGAAACACCAATGGCTTACTGGCATGTATAAATATGTATTAGTCTTAATGAAATGCTTATTTAAACAAGATGAGGATTATTCAACACAATAATCACAGATGATGATGTGAAAGTTGACATTTAGTGCTTCCCAGTAGCAGTATTCTCACGGGTGCCTATTTGTTTATTCATGTGATCATTCACTCACTCATCCAAGCATTTACTGAGCCGTTGTTACATGTCCACTGCCTGAATAGAGAGCAAAGCCTCCCGCTTTCTGTTCACTAAAATCTGACATTATAATAATAAAAGTAAAGGTGTGAAAGATCAGAATCAACTGTGATTAAAACTTTCCGAGCTGGGGGAAGTCTCAAATGTTTCAGTTCTACTCCCCACAAGCACAAATGTAGGGGGATTTCCCCTCCACTCACTAGGGGTCCAGAGACCTATACATTTTTCTAATTCTTGCAGATGTTCCAGGACTTCGCAGTGAAGGTTCAGCCTAGGGCCATCAGATGGACACCTGGAAAAGTTTTTAGGCTCCGGCAACTGTCCAACTAGATTAGTCAGCGGAGGAGGTACTGACTGCTGACCAAGTGTGGTCCTCATCAGAATTATGGTGGGTGAAGGGGAAGAGATGGAAATCATTATGCCAGGCAACAAGAAACCAAAGGAGAAGGAGAGAAAAAGCAAAGATAGAGGATCTGAATAATAGAATTAATAAGCACAAACTGGTATAGAGAAAACTTACCCTCCACAAGTAGGGGATACACATTATTTTCAAGCACTCAAGGAATAGTCTCAAAAGTTTACCATGTACAAGTTTACAAAGAAAGTCTCAGAAAACTTTCATGAGTTAATATCCTACAGACTGTGTTGTTTGACTATAATAAAATTAGGTCTTTTAAAGGATAGCTTAAACACCTAACATGCTTAGAAACTAAAATCATACTACCTAATAATCCTTGGATGAAAGGAGAAATAATAAAAATGAGATACTCCTAACATGAATTAGCAGGAGAAGATTTGTGACTTGTAGCTAACACAGAACTCTGTGAGAAAATTGCTGCTCTGAATACGTTTATCAGAATTCAAAAAAGTATATTGAAGACAAATAAGCTCTGTGTTCAATTTAACAAGCTAGAATGAAGGGCAATAGACTAAATGTGAAAGAAACCATAAAGGAGGAAATAGATATAAACAAATGAGGAAATACAGACCAAAAATAAAGAATAATTATAAAATCAAGAAATGATTACTTTAAAAGATTTACAAGATAAACCATGGGAGACATCAGGGAAAAAAAAGAGCCAAGACTAAAGCAAAATATGAATGAGAAAAGTAAAAATACTATAGCAATTTAAAAAGTAACGGAATAATATTATGAATTAGTGTGTGCCAATAAGCTTGAAGCCCAAGAAGAACGAGCATACTGCTGGGGGAAATAATATAAATGGCTAAACTCTGCAGAGAAAAACCTGAAACGGCCAATTGTTTGGGAGACTCTTACTTGTTCTAGTATAACTTTTTATTTTATTTTACTTTATTTTTGGCAGCACTGTGTGGCATGTAGGATCTTAGTTCCCCAACCAGGGACTGAACCCGTGCCCCCTGCAGTGGAAGCATGGAGTCCTAACCACTGGACCACCAGGGAATTCTCTCTGGTCTAACTTTTAAACACATTTAGCCTCACTCGCTTCTCGCCAGGAAGAGACAGGGATTTCTTTGGTAAAATTGTAAGCAGCAGTGGGGCATGCTTCACCCAGCCCCTTCGGATCCACTCACTTTTCACAGGATCAACCTACCAGCTGAATGATGAATTCTGATCTGCCACGTAGTAAGGAGTGGAGCAAATTCAGGGGTGAATTATTAGCAAGTCTGCTTGGCTAGAGATCTAAAGTCACAACTTGCAGTCAGCTTTATCTATGTCTCTCTGATGCATACGTATCTACCAATAGGTTCCAAACTCGGAAAGGGAAGAAATGGGTATTATTAATTAGCCCATCTCACAAATCCAAATGCCTGTAACTATTACAGAAATAAAACAGTCATCAGACTCACCCTTGTCCACTGCTCCACATACAGGAAAGCCCTAGATCTATATAGCTTTAGAGATATATTGTACGAAATGTTCAAGGAACAGATAATTCCACCTCTCACACAAGCTGTTTCAGAAGATAAAAAATGAGAGAAACCTTACCAACCCGTCTTATAAGGCTCGTATAAACCTTGGTTTCATAGCTGAGATAGAACGGATCATACAATGAAATTTAAAGGCTATCTCCCTTATGAACATAGATACAAAACTGTAAAATAATATATGATAATAGGATAATGCATCATAATCAAGAAAGATTTGTCTTAGGAAGAGAAGACTGATTTAAGATAGGAAAATACGTCTGTGTGATCCCCCACCCTAAGAAGATAAGGAAAACATTTAATTTAAATAATCATCTCAATGGGGAGATCAAAAGCATTTGGTAAAGACACATGATTTTTTACAAAGTGCTTTTCCAAAACCTAGGAATAGCAGGAAACTTCTTTAACATGATGTAGTCTCTGTAGCAAATAAAACAAAATAAAACCCAGAAAACCTTCTCCTAATTACTATAACACATTAGGCACATAAATTTCAGGATATCCATGTCTGATATTGTCTCTACATTCAACCTAGTACTAGAGGCCATGATCAATGAAATAATACCCCTTCAAAATAAAAGGTATATGATAAAGATATCACCACATACCACATGGTGCAGGAACTCTATGTGGAGGATAACACAAGTATTGAACATTATCCAAAGCATATCAAAGTTCACTAACAAAGAATTAGTATCCATAAAATACAAAGGAATGGTAAAACCAACATGAAAAAGAGAAGAAATCCAATAGAATGAGAAACATTATTAACCAAGAAACAATTTAAAGAATAGAAAATCTAAATAGCTGAATCACTAGTAATCACAGAAGTGAAAGGAGATTACACTATTTACCAATCAGAGTTTTTTAAAATTAAAAGTCGGGTAATACTAAGTGTCTTTGTTATCACTTGCTGTGTAAAATCTTACCCCAGAACTTAGTGGCTTGAAACAACAGAATCTATTATCTCAGAGTTTCTATGGATCAAGAATATGGGTGCAGCTTAGCTAGTCCTCTGGCTCTGCATATCTTCTAAGGCTACCTCATCTCAAGTCTCAGTTGGGAAGGATCTGCTTCCCTAATTGGGTGTTGGTAGCACGCAGCTCCTTGTGGGTCGTTGCACTAAAAAGCTCAGGTCCTCAGGAGCTGTTCCTTGATATGCGAGTCTCTTCACTGAGCACCACACAATATGCTTTCATCAGAATGAGAAAACAAGGGGGCAAGAGAGACCGTCAGCAACAAAGTTCTAGCAAGAGGAAACTTAATCATGTGGATCACATCCTATGACTTTTGCTGGCTTCTATTGATTCAACTCATTAGAAGCAGGACACTAGGTACAGCCCACACTCAAGGAGAGTGGATTACACAAGCATGTGAACATCAGGAGGCTGGGATTATTGGGAGTCATATCAGAAGCTGCTTCCACACTGTGTATTGATGAGTATGCAGGGAAACAAGTAATAATAGAATTCTATTGGGAAAACAGACTGGTACTGTCACTCTGGAGAGCAACCTGGCAGTATTTAGAAAAAACTATTGCTTATAGACAATGTTTGTGTCCCTCCAAAATCCATATGCTGAAACCCTAGCCCTCTAGATGTGATGGTATTTGGAGGTGGGGCTTTTGGGAGAAAATTAAAGTTGGATTAGGTCATGAGGATGGGGGCCTTATGATGGGATTAATGCCCTTAGAAAAAGAGGAGGACACAGGAGATAGCTGTCTCTCTCTTTGTGTGTACACACTGAGCTAGGCCATGTGAGGACACAAGCAGGAAGAGGGCCCTCACCAGAACCCAACCATGCTGGCATCCTAATCTTGGCCTTTCAGCCACCAGAACTGTGAGAAGTAAATGTTTGTTGCTTAAGCCACCAGTCTATGGTATTCTGTTCTAGCAGCTCAAACGGACTAAGGATATCTATGACCTAGAAATTCTATTCCTGAGCGTATATTACAGAAAAATATATGCAGAAGTCCATAGGGAGACATGAATGAGAATGCTCCTCATAGCAATGTTTCTGGCAGTGGAGTGGAGAGCCAACATAGATGTCCCTCAAAAGAGGAAGGAATGGACAAGTTATACTTGGGATATTCGTTCTAATGGAATATGATGCAGCATTAGAAACAATTAGCTAGAGATACATATAGCTACATAAGTTGAACTTAAAAGCATAAGGTAAGAAACAGAACGAGGTCTACGGCACAATGCACCATATTCACACACACACACGTTTCATAAGGCTATATGTTTCGCAAGAGTACAAACATATACGAGGGCATGATTCAAACACATCCGAGTAGGTGCCTAATTGTGGGAAGGAAATGAGTGTTGGACTCTAGGATGAAAGAAAAATAGAAAAACTGTAGGAGAAAGAACCTTGTCAAACTCAATGATGACACTATGGCCAGAGTCCAAGAATAGAATAAAAGAAAAAATAAAAGCAACCTTCATGAGTGGGCAGTTAATTCTAATCCCTGCCTTTAAGTCGCAGAGCGGGCAGAAGATAATTTAATCAAAATCAGCAGGCTTTAATGCCAGATGCTCTAGGTAGGGAGATGTTTATTCATGGGAGCTGTCTTTTTGTTAGTTTGTAAGATGATTCATATCTCCACCAATATTTAAATTCAGCCATACAGCTTTTGGAGGGATTTTAAGTAAGATATCCAAAACACTAGCTGGTAACTAAGGGTGGGAGATCTCAGAATAAACCACTGAGTAGGGGTGGCCTTGGAGAATAGCTTGGAGGAAAGGTTTGTTCTCTACCATGTGCACCACCACAACTGAACATAGGGATATGAGGAGGGGTGGCAGTTCGGCTTGGGAAGACTCTTCTCTCTAACTGAGCCATCCTGGCCTCATCATCATCCCCCCCCACCCCACCTCAACATCATCCCCCCCCCCCCCGCCCCAGGTGTCAGGAATGGTTCTTTGAAATGTCTGAGCTACATCAACAGACGTGTCACAAGGGCTGCTTTGTGATGGCTAAGTCCCTCCTTAGCCACCATTGGCTGAGGGTACGGACCCTTCATCGTCCTGGGGAGCTATATATATAGCGTGGTCAGTAGGCCCGGAGTAGACCACTGGTAGGCTTCAATACAGCTGAGGTGTGCCGAAGACTCCTAGAGCCTGATACAGACATGGATCGAAAACCCTCGAGAGCCAAACGGAGAAGGGTGGATGAGGCTCCCTATAACCTCAGACCTAGACGTGGTGGCCACGTAAGATGACCCTACCCAAGCTGTTTTCTTCATGGATTCCCTCTCCCCCAAGAATCCTACCCTCTCCCTGCCTGGCACAAACCCCCTCCTCAGCCCTGACCCCTTCTCATGAAGTCTCCCTTTCCATCAATAGCCCATCTTCTTCTCCCTAATCCAATGTCCTTTTGACCTCACTCTGTTGTCCTTCCAGGTGCTGAAGACAGCCAGGACCGTGACGAAACCCCGTCAAAGGAGTCTGAATAAAAAAGCCTCTAAGAAAGCTGTCAACCCCACAAAACAGCAGAAGAAAGCTACAAGACAAAGACTCTCCAGCTGTTCTCACAGGCTGGATGAGACACTAAATCAACATCAGAATAATGCAGAGCAGAACCAAGAGGCCGAGCAGAACCAAGTGCCGTGCGGCAACACCCCTCCAAGCGAAGAGCTGGTGAGCCAGTAAAGCTCAGGGGGAGGCCAGAGACCTCAGAAATATCTGCCAAGTCTGAGGTCTGAGAAATGGCCAACTGTGTAGACACAGAATTTTACAACATCAGGGTACACGGATGCTAATTAAATAAAAATCAACTTGTGAAAATTTCTGTGTGTTTCTGCGAGTTCTCTCATGGTGGGAGCAGGGAAGGAAGGGAAGAGGCAGGTGTGTGAGGAGGGAGGGACATTGAGTCCTGCAAGGTTGCGGGGGACACTGGCAGAATCACAGTTAACCAGACAGTGGGGATAAGGAATGGGTCAGGACTGAGTGCTGAAGATAAATTTCCTACTTAACACTTGAACCCACAGGCAAGGTGGAAAGGGGCTTGGCGTTTCTGTCTTTGGGGTAGGGGGCTGGACGAGGGGCACGACAAAGTGTACATTGCCAGAACCTATGTGGTTTGAGGTGTGTAGGTGGCAGTATCATCCCAAGAAATAGACAAGTCACTTCCAGGCCACCTACGTCATACAAGTGTTTGCTACATCTCACCCTACGATGCCAGCGGCTAAAGGTCCTCCAGAGGGCCAAAAATCTCACCCTACTAAAAGTTATTGAAAGCACCCTGAGGACTCAAATAATGGTGGATGGAAGCCACAAACTCAACACTGATCAGCCCACTTTCTAAAGAAACTTAAGGTGGAGCAGTGGCTTCCCAAGGGCAGGGAAGTAAGAGCTGTCTGCTCTCAGTACAGGCAACTGTCTACAAAGAATTCTAAAACAACATCATCTCCCCTCCAAACATCTTTTATCTCTATTCCTTCCAAAGTTCTTGTTGTTTTTTCTCTGAAGAGACGATCCTTTTAAGTGGTTTTATTGAAGTATAATTGACATATAATAAATTGCACATGCTTAAAGTGACCGCTGAATGAGTTTGGTCATATGTGTATACTTGTTAAACCATTACCACAATTATAAGTGGGAAAATACCCATCACCCCCATAAGTCTCCCCTTACCCCCTGACAATTGCTTCCTCTTGTCCCTCTCTGCACCCCCATCCTCAGATAACCACTGATTTGCTTGCTGTCTCCATAGATTACATGTTCTAGCATTTTATATAAATGGAATCAGTATGTAGTCATTTTTATCCAGCTTCTGTTACTCAGCATAGAGAGTCAATGTTCTTGTGTACATCAATATTACATTTCTTTTTAATATTATGATTGTTATTTTGTTGAGAGTTTAGTAGCATTTAAATGATGCCACAAACTTGCTTTAATTTTATTTAAAAATTAAGATCATCGTCAAGCCATGTGCAGTCATAAGAGATAGAAAGATACCTTATACCCTTAAATGTTGCATAGAATGCAACATTTAATAATCTCCCACTACATAATTTTCTCTTTACATCCCATTTTAACCCCCAGTATCTACCTCATGGGTTTCACTGAAGTATATCTGTCATATACAAAGAAAGAGAGAGAGAAAGAGGGAGGAAAGGAGAAAGAGGGAGAGGGAGAGGAAGGAGGGGGTCGGCGGGGGAGGGAGAGAAATTCCACTATAATGCCCTGTATGGGGTGTTTATTTTCCTATGAACATTAGAACACACTATGCACATCATTATGCAGCTCATTTACTCTTCAGATCACTCCATGGACATCCATGCCAAGATGCATATATATCACTGGATAGATACATAGATTTATGGATATAGACAGCAGATTTTAAAATTTAGCCTCTGTAAACCACAGTGTCTTGTGGGAAGAGCTAGTTTTTGTAAAATGGAATCGATTTTTCAATGGGAGATTCAAATTTCTCTAACAGCATTTTATGTGTTCATTTATTTTCCTACTGTACACGTCATTAAAACTCTAGCTATAAATATATATTAAAAAAACTCTAGGTAATGCCATATTTTAAAAATGCACGTAGGACAGAGCCTTCATATACGCTGGTTTCTGCTATTGCCAATCTTCTCAGCAGGCTCCTTTTTTATGGTAAATCTAGAAGATTTTTGTTAAGACTTCATGTGGCAACTAACTAAAAGTTGCGCAGGTTTGCAAATACCAGTTGTGTTGACTGGAGATTTGACTTATAAAAAGTGAAAATAAAATGAAATATCCAATATTTGGGGGGAAAAAGATAAAAGCTGTGACCACTGGTGAGAATAGGAGAGTAATAATATAATAATAGCCCAATAAGATAATGAGGAATTATGATATATACATTGTAAGCAGGGGTCCTAGAATCTGGGAGACTGGATCTAAGTCTCAGCTCTGTCAGTTACATATTAGTGTGAATTTGGGCAGGTTACTGGACTTCTCTGAGATTCACTGTTCTGATCTATAAAATACTGGGTCAGTAAACATTTTCTGTAAGGGGTCAGGTAGTAAATACTTTAGGCTTTGTAGGCTATATAGGTTTCTGTTGTGTTAGCACAAA
Source organism: Stenella coeruleoalba (assembly GCF_951394435.1). Lineage (NCBI taxonomy): Eukaryota > Metazoa > Chordata > Mammalia > Artiodactyla > Delphinidae > Stenella > Stenella coeruleoalba. Next base: position 116,781,318 of record NC_137152.1, read on the forward strand.
AGCAACCACAGACACTATGTAAGTAAAAGTGTACAGCTATGTTCCAACAAAGTTTTATTTGTACAAATAAGCAGCTGTGGTCTATATTTACCCCCACATGGACACTGGTTTTCTGGCCCCTAAATCACAGTGACTATATATATATATATATATTTGTTGTTTTCAATAACTGCCATCGAGAAAGAACTCAAGCAAGAATGTAAAATATCCCAACATATTAAATACCCATAAAAGAGATTTTAAAGTGAAGGATTACTATAAGCCACGCTAAGATAATAGGTTTGAAAAATGCAGTCTGATCGATTTCCTTAAGATTATAAAATACCAATTTTCACATATTAAATTTCAAAGAAAGGAAAGAAAAGCAGAATAACCGACCCAACTATAAAATTATTAAATGTATTCTATAAATCTCATTTGGTCCTTATTAAAAATATAATAAAGGAGATTTCATTCTAAAGGTTGTTTATACTGGGAAGGCAAAGCTCTGACAATCTGGCCCATCAATACAACCCCCAAATGATTTAATTGTGATGCAAATAAGATAAAATGTGGAAGTACAATATTACAGAAAACATTTGATTTTTTAAAAATATATTTTAAAAATTATTTGTCAGCCCTGGATTTATATTTAGAAAGATAGATTTCTCATATCCTGAAATTGCTTTATCAGGGGGAGAGCATATATATATATATTTTTTACCAGTAATAAGAAATATTAATCAGGTCATTACTGACAGTCCAGTCCTATATTGACTATTTCTTGGTACTCCATGCAAAAAGGATAATTTACTCATTAATATTTTACTATTAGAAGTTCTTCTGGGCTTGAAAAGTTAGTTCAGGTTCCAGAAAGACCTAATTGTAAATATTGAGTTAGGTAAAGATCAACATTTAAACATTTAAAAATATTCCTCCTTTGTTTTAAGGTTTTTGCTGTTTTTAAGTGGATTCTGAGGCTGCAGCAGAAAATTACGGCACCATCAATTAGCTATGCTTTCATATATGCATTATGGTGGTTGTAGAAATGTCATTTCCCTACCTATTTTTAGCATGAAAGACAGACACTAACAATAAACTATTAAAACTTGTGAAAAATGTCATAAAAGACATGTATGTAAGACAAAAGGCACTTAAAGATATCAGAGGGGGGACCTTGAAGATGGCAGAAGAGTAAGACGCGGAGATCACCTTCCTCCCCACAGATACACCAGAAATACATCTACACGTGGAACAACTACAGAACAGCTACTGAAGGCTGGCAGAAGACCTCAGACCTCCCAAAAGGCAAGAACTCCCCACGTACCTGGGTAGGGCAAAAGAAAAAACAGAGACAAAAGAATAGGGAAGGCACCTGCACCAGTGGGAGGGAGCTGTGAAGGAGGAAAAGTTTCCACACACTAGGAAGCCCCTTTGCGGGCGGAGACTGCGGGAGGTGGAGGGGGGAGCTTCGAAGCCGCAGAGGAGAGCACAGCCACAGGGGTGCGGAGGGCAAAGCGGGGAGATTCCCGCATAGAGGATCGGTGCCGACCGGCACTCACCAGCCGGAGAGTCTTGTCTGCTCACCCGCCGGGGCGGGTGGGGCTGGGAGCTGAGGCTCTGAGGCTCCGGTTTCGGTTTCGGACGGAGCGCCGGAAGAGGACTGGGGTTGGCAGCTTGAACACAGCCTGCAGGGGGTTAGTGCACCACGGCTAGCCGGGAGGGAGACCGGGGATAAGTCTGCACCTGCCGAAGAGGCAAGAGACTTTTTCGTCCCTCTTTGTTTCCTGGTGCGCGAGGAGAGGGGTTTAAGAGCACTGCTTAAAGGAGCTCCAGAGACGGGCGCGAGCCGCGGCTAAAAGCGCGAACCCCAGAGACGGGCGCGAGCCGCGGCTAAAAGCGTGGACCCCAGAGACGGGCGGGAGACGCTAAGGCTGCTGCTGCCGACACCAAGGGGCCTGTGTGCGAGCACAGGTCACTCTCCACACCCCCCTTCCGGGGAGCCTGTGCAGCCCACCACTGCCAGGGTCCCGGGATCCAGGGACAACTTCCCCGGGAGAACGGACTTTGCCGCCGCAGGCCCGCCCCGCACTCCGTGCCCCTCCCTCCCCGCCGGCCTGAGTGCGCCCCCGAATCAGCGGCTCCTTTAACCCCGTCCTGTCTGAGCACAAAACAGACGCCCTCCAGCGACCTACACGCAGAGGCAGGGCCAAATCCAAAGCTGACCCCTGGGAGCTGTGAGAACAAAGAGAGAGGGAAATCTCTCCCAGCAGCCTCAGGAGCAGCGGATTAAAGCTCCACAATCAACTTGATATACCTGCATCTGTGGAATACCTGAATAGACAACCAATCATGCCAAATTGAGGAGGTGGGCTTCCAGGGCAAGATCTATGATTTTTTCCCCCTTTTCCTCTTTTTGTGAGTGTGTATGTGTATGCTTCTGTGTGAGATCTTGTCTGTATAGTTTTGCTTCCACCATTTGTCCTAGGGTTCTATCCGACCCTGGTTTTTTCAAAAAATTTTTTTCTTAATAAATTTAATAACTTTATTATACTTTACCTTCTTTCTTTCTTTCTTTCTTTCTTTCCTTCCTTCCTTCCTTCCTTCCTTCCCTCCTTTGGACAACGAATCATCTCAAATTGAGGAGGTGGTCTCTGAGAGCAAGATTTATGATTTTATCCCCTTTACCTCTTTTTGTGAGGGTGTATGTGTATGCTTCTGTGTAAGATTTTGTCTGTATAGCTTTGCTTCCAACATTTGTCCTAAAGTTCTATCCGTCCCTTTTTTTTCTAAATAAGTATTTTTTAATTCAATAACTTTATTATACTTTATTTTATTTTACTGTATCTTCTTTCTTTCTGTCTTTTTTCCTTCTTTCCCTCCTTCCTTCCTTCCTCCCTCCCTTTCTTTCCTTCTTGCCTTCTTTCCTTCTTTGCTTCTTTCTTTCTTTCTTCCCTCCTTCCTTCCTTCCTTCCTTCCCTCCTTTCTTTCTTTCTTTCTTTCTTCATACTTCTACTAATTCTCTCTACTTTTTCTCCCTTTTATTCTGAGCCGTGTGGATGAAAGGCTCTTGGTGCTGCAGCCAGCAGTCAGTGTTGTGCATCTGAGGTAGGAGAGCCAACTTCAGGACACTGGTCAACAACAGACCTCCCAGATCCACATAATATCAAACGGCGAAAATCTCCCAGAGACCTCCATATTAACACCAGCATCCAGCTTCACTCAACGACCAGCAAGCTACAGTGCTGGACAACCTATGCCAAACAACTAGCAAAACAGGAACACAACCCCACCCATTAGCAGAGAGGCTGCCTAAAATCATAATAAGGCCACAGACACCCCAAAACACACCACCAGACGTGAACCTGCCCACTAGAGAGACAAGATCCAGCCTCATCCACCACAACACAGGCACTAGTCCCCTCCACCAGGAAGCCTACACAACCCACTGAACCAACCTTAGACACTGGAGACAGACATCAAAAACAGCGGGAACTACGAACCTGCAGCCTGCAAAAAGGAGACCCCAAAGTAAGATAAGCAAGATGAGAAGACAGAAAAACACACAGTAGATAAAGGAGCAAGATAAAAATGTACCAGACCTAACACATGAAGAGGAAATAGGCAGTCTACCTGAAAAAGAATTCAGAATAATGATAGTAAGGATGATCCGAAATCTTGGAAATAGAATGGACAAAATGCAAGAAACAGTTAACAAGGACCTAGAAGAAATAAAGATGAAACAAGCAACGATGAACAACACAATAAATGAAATTAAAAGTACTCTAGATGGGATCAATAGCAGAATAACTGAGGCAGAAGAACGGATAAGTGACCTGGAAGATAAAATAGTGGAAATAACTACTGCAGAGCAGAATAAAGAAAAAAGAATGAAAAGAACTGAGGGCAGTCTCAGAGACCTGAGACAACATTAAACGCACCAACATTCGCATTATAGGGGTTCCAGAAGAAGAAGAGAAAAAGAAAGGGACTGAGAAAATATTTGAAGAGATTAGAGTTGAAAACTTCCTTAATATGGGAAAGGAAATAGTTAATCAAGTCCAGGAAGCACAGAGAGTCCCATACAGGATAAATCCAAGGAGAAATATGCCAAGACACATATTAATCAAACTGTCAAAATTTAAATACAGAGAAAGCATATTAAAAGCAGCAAGGGAAAAACAACAAATAACACACAAGGGAATCCCCATAAGTTTAACAGCTGATCTCTCAGCAGAAACCCTACAAACCAGAAGGGACTGGCAGGACATACTGAAAGAGATGAAGGAGAAAAATCTGCAACCAAGACTACTCTACCCAGCAAGGGTCTTATTCAGATTCCATGGAGAAATTAAAACCATTATAGACAAGCAAAAGCTGAGAGAGTTCAGCACCACCAAACCAGCTTTACAACAAATGCTAAAGGAACTTCTCTAGGCAAGAAACACAAGAGAAGGAAAAGACCTATAATAACGAACCCAAAACAATTTAGAAAATGGGAATAGGAACATACATATCGATAATTACCTTAAATATAAATGGACTAAATGCTTCCACCAAAAGACACAGATTGGCTGAATGGATACAAAAACAAGACCCTTATATATGCTGTCTACAAGAGACCCACTTCAGACCTAGAGACACATAAGACTGAAAGTAAGGGGATGGAAAAAGATATTCCATGCCAATGGAAACCAAAAGAAAGCTGAAGTAGCAATTCTCATATCAGACAAAATAGACTTTAAAATAAAGACTATTATAAGAGACCACGAAGGACACTATATAATGATCAAGGGATCGATCCAAGAAGAAGATATAACAATTGTAAATATTTATGCACCCAACATAGGAGCACCTCAATACATAAGGCAAACACTAACAGCCATAAAATGGGAAATCGACAGTAACACATTCATAGTAGGGGACTTTAACACCCCACTTTCACCAATGGACAGATCATCCAAAACAAAAATAAATAAGGAAACACAAGCTTTAAATGATGCATTAAACAAGATGGACTTAATTGATATTTATAGGACATTCCATCCAAAAACAACAGAATACACATTTTTCTCTGTGCTCTTGGAACATTCTCCAGGATAGATCATATCTTGGGTCACAAATGAAGCCTTGGTAAATTTAAGAAAATCGAAATTGTATCCAGTATCTTTTCCGACCACAACGCTATGAGACTAGATATCAATTACAGGCAAAGATCTGTAAAAAATACAAACACATGGAGGCTAAACAATACACTACTTAATAGCGAAGTGATCACTGAAGGAATCGAAGAGGAAATAAAAAAATACCTAGAAGCAAATGACAATGGAGACACGACGACCCAAAATATATGGGATGCAGCAAAAGCACTTCTAAGAGGGAAGTTTATAGCACTACAATCCTACCTTACGAAACAGGAAACATCTCGAATAAACAACCTATCCTTGCACCTAAAGCAATTAGAGAAAGAAGAACAAAAAAAACCCAAAGTTAGCAGAAGGAAAGAAAGCATAAAAATCAGATCAGAAATAAATGAAAAAGAAATGAAGGAAATGATAGCAAATATCAATAAAAGTAAAAGCTGGTTCTTTGAGAACATAAGCAAAATTGATAAATCATTAGCCAGACTCATCAAGAAAAAAAGGAAGAAGACTCAAATCAATAGAATTAGAAATGAAAAAGGAGAAGTAACAACTGACACTGCAGAAATAGAAAAGATCATAAGAGATTACTACAAGCAACTCTATGCCAATAAAATGGACAACCTGGAAGAAATGGACAAATTCTTAGAAATGCACAACCTGCCAAGACTGAATCAGGAAGAAACAGAAAATATGAACAGACCAATCACAAGCACTGAAATTGAAACTGTGATTAAAAATCTTCCAACAAACAAAAGCCCAGGACCAGATGGCTTCACAGGCAAATTCTATCAAACATTTAGAGAAGAACTAACACCTATCCTTCTCAAACTCTTCCAAAATATAGCAGAGGGAGGAACACTCCCAAACTCATTCTATGAGGCCCTGATACCAAAACCAGACAAGGATGTCACAAAGAAAGAAAACTACAGGCCAATATCACTGATGAACATAGATGCAAAAATCCTCAACAAAATCCTAGCAAACAGAATCCACCAGCACATTAAATGGATCATACACCATGACCAAGTGGGGTTTATTCCAGGAATGCAAGGATTCTTCAATATACGCAAATCAATCGACGTGATACACCATATTAACAAACTGAAGGAGAAAAACCATATGATCATCTCAATAGATGCAGAGAAAGCTTTTGACAAAATTCAACACCCATTTATGATAAAAAACCCTGCAGAAAGTAGGCCTAGAGGGAACTTTCCTCAACATAATAAAGGCCATATATGACAAACCCACAGCCAACATCGTCCTCAATGGTGAAAAACTGAAAGCATTTCCACTAAGATCAGGAACAAGACAAGGTTGCCCACTGTCACCACTCTTATTCAACATAGTTTTGGAAGTTTTAGCCACAGCAATGAGAGAAGAAAAGGAAATAAAAGGAATCCAAATCGGAAAAGAAGAAGTATAGCTGTCACTGTTTGCAGATGACATGATCCTATGCATAGAGAATCCTAAAGATGCTACCAGAAAACTACTAGAGCTAATCAATGAATTTGGTAAAGTAGCAGGATACAAAATTAATGCACAGAAATCTCTGGCATTCCTATACACTAATGAAAAATCTGAAAGTGAAATCAAGAAAACACTCCCATTTACCATTGCAAAATAAAGAATAAAATATCCAGGAATAAACCTACCTAAGGAGACAAAAGACCTGTATGCAGAAAATTATAAGGCACTGATGAAAGAAATTAAAGATGATACAAATAGATGGAGAGATATATCATGTTCTTGGATTGGAAGAATCAACATTGTGAAAATGACTGTACTACCCAAAGCAATCTACAGATTCCATGAAATCCCTATCAAACTACCACTGGCATTTTTCACAGAACTAAAACAAAAAATTTCACAATTTGTATGGAAACACAGAAGACCCTGAAGAGCCAAAGCAATCTTGAGAACAAAAAACGGAGCTGGAGGAATCAGGCTCCCTGACTTCAGACTCTACTACAAAGCTACAGTAATCAAGACAATATGATACTGGCAGAAAAACAGAAACATAGATTAATGGAACAAGATAGAAAGCCCAGAGATAAACCCACGTACCTACGGTCAACTAATCTATGACAAAGGAGGCAAGGATATACAATGGAGAAAAGACAGCCTCTTCAATAAGTGGTGCTGGGAAAACTGGACAGCTACATGTAAAAGAATGAAATTAGAACACTCCCTAACACCATACACAAAAATACTTTCAAAATGGATTACAGCCCTAAATGTAAAACCAGACACTATAAAACTCTTAAAGGAAAACATAGGAAGAACACTCTTTGACATAAATCACAGCAAGATCTTTTTTGACCCACCTCCTAGAGTAATGGAAATAAAAACAAAAATAAACAAATGGGACCTAATGAAACTTCAAAGCTTTTGCACAGCAGAGGAAACCATAACCAAGACGAAAAGACAACCTTCTGAATGGGAGAAAATATTTGCAAATGAATCAACGGACAAAGGATTAATCTCCAAAATATATAAACAGCTCATGCAGCTCAATATTAGAAAAACAAACAACACAATCCAAAAGTGGGCAGAAGACCTAAATAGACATTTCTCCAAAGAAGACATACAGATGGCCAAGAAGCACATGAAAAGCTGCTCAACATCACTAATTATTATAGAAATGCAAATCAAAACTACAATAAGGTATCACCTCACACCAGTTAGAATGGCATCATCAGAAAATTGACAAACAACAAATGCTGGAGAGGGTGTGAAGAAAAGGGAACCCTCTTGCACTGTTGTTGGGAATGTAAACTGATACAGCCACTATGGAGAACAGTAATGGAGGTTCTTTAAAAGACTAAAAATAGAATTACGATATGACCCAGCAATCCCACTCCTGGGCGTATACCCAGAGAAACCCATTATTCAGAAAGACACAGGCACCCCAGTGTTCATTGCAGCACTATTTACAATAGCCAGGTCATGGCAGCAACCTAAATGCCCATCAACTAACGAATGGATGAAGAAGATGTGGTACATATATACAATGGAATATTACTGAACCATAAAAAGGAACAAAATTGGGTCATTTGTAGAGACGTGGATGGATCTAGAGACTGTCATACAGAATGAAGTAAGTCAGAAGGAGAAAAACAAATATCATATATTAACGCCTATATGTGGAACCTAGAAAAATGGTACAGATGAACCAGTTTGCAGGGCAGAAATAGAGACACAGATGTAGAGAACAAACATATGGACACCAAGCGGGGAAAGTGGTGGGGGGGTGGGGGGGGGAGAGTGTGATGAACTGGAAGATTGGGATTGACATGTATACACTGATGTGTATAAAATGGATGACTAATAAGAACCTGCTGTATTAAAAAATAAATTAAATGAAAGCATAAAAAAAAGTCAAAGTATTAACTCCTGAGAAGCTCACACACATATGCACTATACATACAGTTACGTTTATAGCAGCATTGTTTGTATTCACCCGAACTTGGAGACAACTCCAAAAACCATAATATGGGTAAACTGTGACATATTTGCGCTGAAAATATTACATGGGTACAAAAGTGACTTAACTACTGGTACAAGCAGATTAACGTATTAATCTCAGAAAAAAGGAAATGTTGAAGGAAAACCTTAACACATAAAATTATTATATTAAATTATATCTTAGGGATGTATGAAAAAATAGTAAAAGTGTCAAGATAGGCAAGGGAAATAATTATCCCAAAAGTCAGGATCATGGTTATTACTAAGGTTGAGGGTTAGGATTATGATTAGGGAGGGACATACAGAGTTTTCTGATACATTATTAATGTTCTATTTTCTTGACCAGAGTGGGGCTTAAATATATTTTCACTTTTTAATTAAATGTTAATTTGAACATACGTTTTCTATACATGTCTGTATGCCAATTATATTTAAAATTAACCTCAGTTGTTTTAATATAAAATAAGTAACTACATGACAAGATACACAAAAATAGAAGGAGAAGGGCATAATAATCATAAAATACCTAATCTCCCCAAATGAATCAATACAATTCTCATTAACGTTCCAAAAGCAAACTTCTGATTTTGCAAACTGATTCCAAAGTTCCTACGGAAGAACATTTCAAGAATAGCTGAGGCTGTTCTAAAAAGAACAAATTAGACTATTCCTATCAGATACTGGCTGTACAAAAAATATCATACAACTATAAGGATCAAGACACAATAGTACTGGCGCACAGAGTTAAGAAATGACCAATAGAAACAGAAAAGATAATCGAGAAATATACCTAAACGTATATTGGATCTTGATAGAAAAGTAGTATGCCAAAGAAACTAAACCCAAGAAAATCACAACAAAACTCCTTTGTTATCTTTTATAAAATTATTTTTTCCAGCTTTGAGATATAATTGACACATGACATTGTGTAAGTTTAAGATGTAGAATGCAATGATTTCATATACTGCAAAACACATAGATGAATGGAACTGATCAAGAGCCCAGAAATAAACTCATGCATAAATGGTCAACTAATATTTGACAAAGAAGCCAAGAATACTCAAGGGAGAAAAGGTAGTCCCTTCAATAAGTGATGGTGGGAAAATTGGATATCTATACGCAAAATAATGAATGGGACCCCTATCTTACACCATTCACAAAAATTAACTCAAAATGGATTAAAGACTTAAATGTAAGACCTGAAACCATGGAACTCATAGACTAAAACAGGAAAAAAAACTCCATGATATTGGTCTCAGCAATGATTTTTTTGGATATTACATCAAAAGCACAAGCAAAAAAAGCAAAAATAAATGAGACTACATCAAACTAAAAAGGTTATGTACAGCAGAAGGGAAAAATCAACAAATGAAAAGACAACCTAAGGAATGGGGGAAAATATTTACAAATCATATCTGATAACAAGCTAATATATAAGGGAACTTATGTAACTCAAGAGCAAAAAAAAAAAATTCAGATTAAAACATGGGCAAAGAACCTGAATAGACATTTTTCCAAAGAAGATATACAAATAGCCAACAGGTACATGAAAAGGTGCTCACACATCACTAATCACCAGAGAAATGCAAATCAAAACCATGATGAGATATCATCTCACACCTGATAGAATGGCTAGTGACAAAAAGACAAGAGATAACAAGCACTGGAAAAGATGTGGAGAAACTGCTTTGTTTTCAATCTCAGCTCTGCCATTTACTAACTATGTAGTTTTGTGCTATTTATCTTCTGTGCCTTAATTTATTCAACTACATAATGGAGATACTACTACTATCCATTTCATGGATTATTGCTAATACATGTATAAAACATTTGAAAGAGTGCCTGACGTGTATTAAGGACTAAGTAAAGGTTATCAATCTTATCTATTATGACTACTCTTTTTATTATTTCTTTTATTACAAACCAAGAGTCAGAATGGGTTATTCAACTAATGCTGTTGCAACAATTAGCTTTCCACAAATTAGAATGCTAATCCAAATGGATTGAAGATATAAACATTAAAAACAAACTTTAAAATAATGAAAGAAAATATAGGAGTTTTTTGATAGGAACAGAAAATGCAAAATATGTGCAGAAAGCATAAAGAAAATATTGATGAAATTTAAGTCTGATATAACCATAATTTATGTATGAAAATCAACACAACAAAGTTTAAGAAAAGCAATAGCCTTGGAGATGATAATCGTATAACCTAGGAAATACAATGACTCAAAATGTTACAAAAATTTCTACAAATCACATAGAAAAAGACAATCAGCCCAATAGATAAAAGAGTAAAGGATGTGGGCAAGCAATTTATATAACTCACAGACATGGAAATGACAAACAACAGTGATATACTATTTCACACATACTATATTTTGTTTCCAGTATGATAGCTGTTTTTGATAATTGATGGGTCATAAAGGCATGGTGTCAAGGATGTAGGGAAATGATAAAACTCATACCGTGCTGCTGGGTTTTATACTTTAAAGGGAGATTTGGTGATACTATTAAATTAGAAAATATTCATACCCTATGACCTGTCAGTTTCTCACACTAGTAAACAAGAGGGCATGTAGGAGGATGTTTATTGCCCTACTGTTTATATTAATAAAAATACTTAAAACAATACAAATGGCCTTAAGTAAGATATTGGATAAACTGTGGTATACATTTAAATATTATACAGCAGTTTAAATGGTAATACATCTCTCTCTCTCATATATATATACATATACACACACATAAATATACACAAATATATAAACACAAATGAATGTGTACACGTATGTACATATGTGTGTTTATGAATACAAATACACCTCAAAAATATTTTTCAAAAATTAAGATGTAATTTTTGGAAAATAGAACTGAGGGATCAGGAAGGGATTTTTATGTTCTGTGTCAGAAAACTTGCAGCATTTGATCTGTAACTATGTTAATAAAAATTTAACTATGTTAAATAAAAAATTTAAGACAGAAGCAAAAATGAAATTTAAGAAATAGGAACTTCTGCATTGGCCATAAAAGAGTAATAGAGATCAACTTTTTTTTATTCTTTTCTTTTTTCCCCCTTGGCCACTCCACATGCTTTGTGGGATCTTAGCTCCCGACCAGGGATTGAACCCTGGCCTGTTAGTGAAAGCGCTGGGTCATCACCACTGCACCACCAGGGAATTTCCCTGACAGGGACCAACTTTAGTTTACTGTCTCACCTTAAACTGAAATACAAGACAAAAATGAGTATATGCTGTATGATTTGATTTGTAGAAATTTCTAGAAAACACATAACAATCTACAATGACAGATTGGTGGTTGTCTAGGCATGGCAGTAAAGGGATGCTGGAATACAAACAGACTCAGGAAAACCTAAGGGAATGCAAATATTGGTTATCTTGATTGTGGTGATGATTTCATGTGTGTGTGTGTGTGTGTGTGTGTGTGTGTGTGTGTGAAAACTCAAAGTGCATACCATAAATTATTGCAGTTATGTTAACGATACCTCAGTAAAGTTTTTTTATAAAGCAATAGGTAGGATGTGGGGGAAAAAAATAACCCACATAGGATAACAGAATTCCTGGATTCAAGGAAGAAAAGGGTGTGAAGATTAAGGAAAAGTTCAAATCATGCAACAACTATTAACTATAATGTACCAAGCACTTTGTTCTGCGTTTTTCTCAACCATTATATGCTCTTATGAAATCTTGCTTGTTTCCTGCAAATTACTTACATCAGTTCACATTAATATTATACACTTATTAAACATGATTAATATCTGCCACTACCACTGATCTGTAGTATCTATGAGGATAAGTATTTTTATCCTCCTTTTTAAAAAAAAAAAAAAAAAATACTATCATTTCCCAGTGTTAATCCACTGGCTGGCAATTTTCAGGTCAATAAATATTCACTGAAAGACTACTAGCCTTAGGTTCTCAAATATACATATAGGATAGTCCCTGACCTCAAGAAGCTCACAGTCTTAGTTATCAAGTTTTATTAAATCCTCAATTAGTAAGAAGAATGAGTTCTAAAAATAGCACTTGAATTCATTAATAAGTTAGACTTTCATGGTATTAAAAAAGAACAGTGATAAGACAGATAGATAATCAGATGTCCATCAAATGTTCTGTTGTGTGGATGCTACTGGACTGAAATTAAGTCCCTCTTTTAACTTCTGCAAAGCCAAAAAGCTTTCATATCAACACCATCTTGATAGTTCGACATGGCTGTTGCATTATCTGGACCAGATAAGCACAGGTTTGTAAGGTCAGGGGGAGCTCATTTTTATACCTATACAGCCATAACTCAGACATTGCAGGTTCGGTTCCAAACCACTGGCAGAATCAACAAATACACACGAATTTGTTTGTTCCCCAGTGCACATAAAAGCTATGTTTACACTAGACTGTAATCAATTGAGTGTAAAATAGCATATGTCTAAATAAACACTGTACATACCTTAGTTTCAAAATACTTTATTACTAAAAAACAAAATGCTAACCATCATTTGGCAAAGCAGGGTTGCCACAAACCTTCAATATCTGTGAAGTGCAATAAAAGCGGGGTATGCCTGTAGTTGTTTTCTGAAGCCTGCTCTTTTAAGGTACTGGTATGTTCTCACAAATATATATACTTATTACAACAGTACTGTCAAAATAAACAAGTAGAAGGAAAAGGTTGTCCTGTATGGCATTAGTCCTCTTGTCCCTCATAGAATAACACAGTGTAGATCACAAGCATAGAAATACAGTGGACATGAAGGTAATTTCATCATGGAATCTTCACCAGAATCCTATCTCTGGAATTACATACTATCTCTGGAATTTTACATCCTTTACGGCACTTCAGCTCATTTCCTATTTTTTACTATTTTCCAACCTTTCTGGATGTATCTGTCAGGAAATATTAGGATATGCTGCAGTAACAAATGCCACCCCCTCAAAGTTTAATGGCATAAAACAACAAAGGTTTATTTCTCACACAATGTATCCATAAACATGGATACGGAGTTCTGATCCTCCGTATGACAGTAATATCCTCACTCAGGGACCAGGCTGATGGCTCAACCACCATCCTGAGCATTGCTGCTCACTACGACAGAGTCAAAGATTTAAGCAAAATTTGTACTGCTTTAAAACTTCTATCAATACACTGAAGTGGCATACGCTGCTTCCACTCACACTCCACTGGCCAAATCCACTCATATAACCACTCCTGAGTTCACCATGGTTGGCATGTAGAAACCTTCCACAGAGCGAGGCCCTGGCTATTGGTGACCAGGAACAGAGCTAACCACACTCAAGTTTCACCATATTTAATCAGATTCGGTTTACTCGCTGAGCAGTTATTACAGCAGTAGAGCATGAAGAGCTTGTGCAGAATATGAACTGAGCCTCTGGAGTATATCTGCTCAGGGTTTAATCCTGCCTCCGTCGCTGATCAGCTGTTCGATTTTGGCTAATTATCTTCTCTGTACACCCAATCCTTAATTTTTCAAAATGGGGGTCGGAACAATAATACGTACCTTGTAGGACCACTGTGAGTTTTAATGTATCGAATAGATAGTATATGTGATCCTCTTAGAAAAATATGTGAGACATAGTAAATGCTCAGTAAATTCTTGCTGGCATTATTCTTATTACTACTACTACTATGCCACTACTGCTACAACAACAACATTCTAGATATTGGCACACATCTCATTTAATCTAAATTTATTCCAAGATTTCTATGAGAGGTATTCATATGCTCATTTGACAGATGAGAGAACAGAAGTCAAAGCAGTATTACAAGCAGAAAGATCTAATTATAAGCTCACATTTAGCAAAGCTGCAATTTGAATACAGATCTGCTAGACTACAGACCCTTTGCTAGTCCCTATGGCTTTAATATATTTATTGATATCCTATTGCTCAATACTTTACTTGGAACATAAATCTAATATTTATAATTTCTCCAACTGACTATCACACAGGCACTGTCATACTGTGCAGAGAATTCTTTATAGCCAAAATTTGCAAGCCTTGCATTTTCACAGTTGCCACATACAGTCTTTGATCATAAACACATTGGACAGACTTTCTTGCCTCCAAACCCAAGAAAAACCCTGATGCTGCAGGGATGGGAACTCAAGTACTTCCCTCCTTCTCCTCTTAATCCTGCACCCAGTGCTCTAAGGACTTAAAAGTCTGTTGAATTTTTTTTTTCTAAAATGATTTCATAGACCCCCGACAATCCTTGTTACTAAGTGCCTGACTGGAGAAATTAGGTTTTACAGACATCTATTTTTCTTACTTATATCAGCATATTCATTATGGTGTGCAAAGCCATAAATCCATCTTACATATGACATATAACATTTATATTTCAAGATCAGCTTTAACTCAGTGTTATTTTTGTTGTTGGCATGTAGTAACTATTAACCCTCATGTATTCACTCAACATATAATAAAGCAACTACTTTGTACTTACAATGTTCAGTAAGATATATTCCCTGCTCTCAGGCAGTGTACAGTCTAGGGCAGCATGTATAATGAAGGGTTACAGCATCATAGCTATTTGAAGTGCTTGTTAAAATGTAGGATTCTGGGCCGCACCCAGCCTTAACAGAATCCGAATCTCTCGGAATGGACCTCAAGAACATCTACGTGTTGGTAAGATCCCTCAAGTGATTTTGATGTAGAATAAAGTGCATTAATGTCAAATTCATAAAATATCAGTATTGGTTTAGATAACGCCTCCTAGCTGAAAAACAATGCGGTGACCTTCTGGTGTAACATAAAACTTCATTTTACACATGAGAAACCTGGGATCCAGAAAACGGCTTGTCCAAAGTCATTTGTCCTTCCTCTGGGCATATCCACAACTAAACGCTGGGTCTCATCATCCTAGGTTTACCATGTAATTTATTGCCCGAACTGGGACAATTGTGAGAGGGAAAAGGGTGAACTATTATTAATAATTACACTGGGATGACAGATATAAATCGGAACTTTCCTGGGCAAACCAAGTCCTATGATCACCTTCCCTAATCCCCAAATTAATGTTTCATAATTCTATATTCACATAGAGGGTAACCTACAACCAAATGTTTTCCTTCTTTTAGAATCAATTTCTCACTGTCCAGCACAGCCACTTATAAGTTCTCCCACTGGCACCCCCTGTCCACTTGAACTTAGTGGAAATGTATTTCCCTCTCTAACAAAGAAGAGATTTGACCCTGATCTTCCCATGTCACATGAGGGGTTCGTAGTAGAGTACAAGTTTTAAGAGTTCAGGCACTGGGATCTTTTATTTCTGAGTCTGGATCATAGCTGTACCAGATACTAGATGTGTGACCTTGAGAAACCTACTTAATCTTTCTGGGACTCAGTTTCCCCACTGCAAAGGTGTTGAGAGGGTTATTTAAATTAATGCAAGTAAAGTGATTGGAAGAATGGGTGATATACATGGTAAGCACTTAGATATTCTTCCTAATTGTTGCTATTAATAAAACTTGCCAAGTTGATCTTTTAAAACATTTTGTGGACAGGAGATATACGTGGGAAGACTAACTAGAACGTCAGACACTTTGTATTCTCTTGGTAGTTTCTTAATCAGGCCAACCCAACTTTGAATTCCGACCTAACAATTACCTGTGTGTCCTTGGGCAAGTTACTTCCTAGCCCTAAAACCTCAGTTTTCTCAACTATAAAACAGGAATAATGCTACCACCTATCTTAGAGTCATGTTGTGACATTTAAAAATCATCACAAGTGATTTCCACAGAACCCTGAATAGTAGGCACCCGATAAATATTAGATCCCATTATTCTGTTAACACTTTTGTTATTATACATCAATACTTGTCATTCAGCTTTAAAATAAAAGGGAATTAAAAAGGACACAAAGTTTAGAATGTTTTATAAATATCCTTATTCAAAACCTAACTCTTAAAACTGGCAGCTTTTGTACACATATTTATTTTTCCTGTTGTATTTTCATAAAAACAATATCTGGCTTGCCCATTCCAAATTGTTTTTTAATAAGTGAAGTTGGACAAAGTTGAGTCTTCAGAATGTTACTCAAAATAAATGGCCAAATGTCCACCCTCATATATGAATATACTTTTTTGTTTGTTTCTGGCTTTGGAAAGGATGATACATAATTTAAGATTCATTTTAGAAGTACCAACCAAAAAGCATATTCCTCTGAAAACTACTAATCCTTTTATAACACTCGATATCAGCATAATCCACTTGCAACCAACTTTCTATCCTCTAAATATTTTAACATCACTAGTGAGATAATTAGAACTTAACTAGAATTTATAAATTTTTGAAACACGCATTTTTAAAAATTTGACTACAACTCAAGGTCAGTGAATGAGATCATTAACAAGCCCTCATTACTTAGCCGTGACCTCTAATGGTATTCATTTTAACTTTGCCTTTGGGGGTTTTAATTGTTCTTATGCGACTGTGGTTCCTCATTACTTATCATACATGTCATTGTAAACATTAAAAATCTCATTCTGAGGAAAATTTCAAGAATGACATTAGGATGAGACCTGACCTTCAAAAGTTATACCATGTACTTGAGGCATTAGAATGATACACTGCTCCCAAAAGAGGGTGTGCTTCTGTGTGGGCACATAAGAATGTATGTGTGTATCCAATTCCATACTGTATGTCAAAGACATTTTAACCTTGAACATTGAGAAACCTGGGATCCAGAAAGTGGCTTGTCCAAAGTCATTTTTATAACTATATTAGTAATTATGTTTGTCATATGAAAATCTCACAGCTTATCCATTCTCAGTAATACATGCACTCAGTTGCTCTTCCAAGGATGGGGATGAGTTTGCACAAACAAATCCAGGGGTTCTGGCATGAACCCTTTTATGGAAAACATTTTTGCAAAACACTGGGCTCAGTTTAGATGTTCTGATCCTGGCTCTAAAATGAAGTTTCACCAAGTGCAAGGTTAAAGGCTCCACAGGACAATTTAACTACCATGTTTAAAACCTAAGATTTGTTCTTCATCGGCCCTAATTGTTACATCCATGAAGGATTCAGAAATGTCATTTTTTTGTTTTAGGATTCATATATGATTATCTCTTTTCTATACTTTTACTCCCAAGTTTAGGTATTGTTAAATTATAGTTACTAATGTGTTACTAATGTGTAATCAGCTCCCCCAAATTGACGTTATCTCAAAGATGACAGGTATATTTTAAGCCAACTCTCACAACAATACTAAGTTTAGGTACCGGATAAAAACACTTATTTAAAGAGTGTCATTGTATTTTGTGCCATTTTACCCAACCAAATATATGCTGTAGCAAGTGCAAGCAGAGTTGCAAGTCCTTGTCATGACTGTTCTGCTTAAGAAGATGAGATGTTCATGAATATTTCATAGGAGCACATGGACTTAGGAATTTCTAATTGCCAACATAATTTCTTGAACGGTAGACTATAGAAGTGATACATTAGAAGTAGAGGGCATTTTTAGAGGTTGCTATAGCACATATCTGCCATTTCTATTCTATAACCTTGAGCTATTAGTTGGAATAAACAAGGTTGCCATTCATCCAAAGAATTCCTGAGTACCTGCTATGTACCAGGTACTTTTCTAAGTGCGAAGGATAGAAAGAAGAAACAGATATAGTCATAAGCTTTGAGGTTACATCCGAGCTTATATTTCATCAGTTTGAAAGATTTTACATCGCTTTTTATAAAACATTTCCCAGTCATACGATTATGTGTCAACTGTACTTCTTCTCCACTAGGAGTGGAATTCCCCTTAATTAAGGTTAAAACAACTATCTACAAGGAAATAACATTGTAAACGCACAGCATTTCTTTCAATTCTTAAGTTTTAGAAATCTTGGATGGATTTAAAATTGTGTTTCCTCATCTGGCTCCTGCTCTCTGCCAGTTTGTGTCTTGATCTTATTCTAATTGCTATCTGGTTCTTCTCCCTCCCTCACCAGTCCTGGTACAAGCATGACTTTGGCATGCTTTACTTATTCTCTAGAATTCCAACTTAGCCAGATGTTTCCTCAGTTTGTCTTTTAGACTCTGGGCTGGATTTCAGTCCAGATTTCACACTAAGTAATGTCACCCAGAGAATATGCTAGAACCCCAAAAGAAAAATAAGCAACAGGTCATGACTAGAAAGCAAAAAAGATTAAAGACAAAAAAAATGATGTTGATAAATTCCCTCCCTTTGCTGTAAAATTTATTTTACTTTTTAATCCTGGCTTGTGTGCCATAAGAGACAGTTTGCATTTGGATTAGTGTTTTGTTAGTAAAATTTCAAGAGTTATCATGACATTATATGCTTAATGCATTTACATTATTAGGTCATGTAGATCTTTAGACGGTCAACAGTAAATACAGTCAATAGTAAATGAATATCAAGAAGTAATATAAGCTGTAGTAAACATCAAATCTGAAGTCTGTCTACATTTATTGACCCCTGACCCAGAAAACAATTTCTGTCTTTAAAGAAAATCATATTCATTTCAGGTTTAAGATAAGAATAGGAATATCAGTGCAATGAGATACTGCCCTTAGAATCAGGAGTCTAAACTGTTCACAGTGAAGACACT
Source organism: Stenella coeruleoalba (assembly GCF_951394435.1). Classification (NCBI taxonomy): domain Eukaryota; kingdom Metazoa; phylum Chordata; class Mammalia; order Artiodactyla; family Delphinidae; genus Stenella; species Stenella coeruleoalba. Next base: position 116,800,508 of record NC_137152.1, read on the forward strand.
GAACAAGTCAAATAATAAAACACCCCTCCGAGTATTTGTTCCCATACCTCAAAACAGAGCTAGGCTTACTGAAGAGCAGGAAGAGGTGTGTGATAATTCTGTAGGCTGCCATATAAAACAAAAGATGTTTTAACCTACCAGTTTGGCAAATACTAAAGAAACTGACAAACACAAGATATGCTGGTGGGGATTAAATTGGTATAACCATTTTTGAGGCCAATTTTCAATATTCAAATTATTTTAAATTTGCATACACTTTGACCCTGCAACTCAACTTCCAGGATTGTAACTAAAGAATTTTAACACAATGGGCTTCCCTGGTGGTGCAGTGGTTAAGAATATGCCTGCCGGGCTTCCCTGGTGGCACAGTGGTTGAGAGTCCACCTGCCGATGCAGGGGACATGGGTTCGATCCCTGGTCCGGGAAGATCCCACATGCCGCAGAGCAACTAAGCCCATGCGCCACAACTACTGAGCCTGCGCTCTAGAGCCTGCAAGCCACAACTACTGAAGCCCGCACACCTAGAGCCCATGTTCCACAACAAGAGAAGCCACTGCAATGAGAAGGCCACGCACGGCAACGAAGAGTAGCCACCACTCGCCGCAACTAGAGAAAGCCCGTGCACAGCAACAAAGACACAACTCAGCCAAAAATAAAATTAATTTTTTTAAAAAAAGAATTTTAACACAAAAGATTATGAAAAAGAAGTAAATGAATACCACCACAAAGTCATTAAATCACAAAGGAAGAGAGCAAGAGAGGAAAAAAAAAACCAAACAGGATCTACAAAACAGACAACAATTAGCAAGTGGCAATTATAAATCCCTACCTATCAAAAATTACTGTAAATGTAAATGGATTAAATTCTCTAATAAAAAGATATATAGTAATCAAAACAATATGCTACCAGCATAATAACAGATACACAGACCAACAAAACAGAATGGAGAACCCAGTAATAAATCCACACATGTACGGTCAAGTAATATTTGACAGGGAGCCAATAATACTCAATGGGGAAAAGACAGTCTCTTCAGTACATGGTGCTGGGAAAATTGAATATCCACATGCAAAAAAATGAAACTGGACCTCTATTTTACACTGCTCACTTAAATTAACTAAAATGAATGAAAGACTTAAATGAAAGACCTGAAACTGTAAAACTGCTAAAAGGAAACTTAGGGCAAAAAGCTCCATGACATTGGTCTCAGCAATCATTTTTTTGGATATTACACCAAAAGCACAAGCAAAAAAAGCAAAAATAAATGAGACTACATCAAACTAAAAAGATTCCACACAGCAGAAAAGAAAAATCAACAAATGAAAAGACAACTTAAGGAATGGGAGAAAATATTTACAAATCACATCTGATAAGAAGCTAATATGTAAGGAACTCATACAACTCACGAGCAAAAAAAAAAATGACATTATAAAATGGGCTAAGGGGGCTTCCCTGGTGGCACAGTGGTTGAGAGTCCGCCTGCCGATGCAGGGGGCGAAAGTTCGTGCCCCGGTCCGGGAGGATCCTGCATGCCGCGGAGCGGCTGGGCCCGTGAGCCGTGGCCGCTGAGCCTGCGCATCCGGAGCCTGTGCTCCGCAACGGGAGAGGCCACAACAGTGAGAGGCCCACATACCAAAAAAAAAAAGGGCTAAGGACCTATACAGACAGTTTTCTAAAGAAGATAAACAAATTGATAACAGGTAGATGAAAAGGTGCTCAACATCACTAATCATTAGGGAAATTCAAATCAAAACCACAATAAGATCTCACCTCACACCTGTTAGAATGGCTATCGACAAAAAGACAAGATATAACAAGCACTAGAAAGGATGTGGATCAAAGGGAATCCTTATGGACTGTTGGTGGGAATGTAAATTGGTACAGCCACTATGGAAAACAGTATGGAGGTTCCACAAAAAATTCAAAATGAAATTACTATATGAAACAGAAATTCCACTTCTGGGAAAGGAAGGAAATGAAATCATTATCTCAAAGAGATATCTGCACCCCCATGTTCACTGTTGTATTATTTATAACAGTCAAGAATGGAAACAACCTAAGTGTCAGTCTATGGACGGACAGATGAAAAAACTGTGGTGGTGTGTGTATACACACACACACATACAGTTGACCCTTGAACAATGCAGGGTTTAATCCGTGTATAATGCAGTTGGCCTTCCATATCCATGGATTCAACCAACAACAAACCATATAGTACTGTAGTATTTACTACTGAAAAATATCCGTATAAAGTGGACCCGAGCAGTTCATACCTGCATCGTTCAAGGGTCAACTGTACAATGGAGTAGTATTCAGCCATAAAAAAAGAAGGAAATCCTGCCATTTGCAACAACATGGATGAACCTTGAGGGCATTATGCTAAGTGAAATAAGTCAGACATTAAAAGAAAAATATTCTATGATCTCACTTTTATGTGGGATCTAAAACAGATGAGCTCATAGAAACAGTAGATCAGTAGTTGCCAGAGGCGGCGGTGTGGGGGAAACGGGTGAAGATAGTCAAAGGGTACAAACTTCCAGTAATAAGATGAGTAAGTTCTGTGAATCTACTGCACAGCGTGGTGACTACAGTTAACAACACTGTATTGTATACTTGAAAGTCGCTGAGAGAGACAGTAAAATTTCTTAACACACACACACACACACAAAGGCAACCATGTAAGGGAGTGGATGTGGTAACTAACCTTACTGTGGTAATCATTTCACAATATATACGTATATCAGATTATCATGTTGTACACCTTAAACTTATACAATATCATTTTTATCTCAATGAAGCTGGAAAAATTATACTTCAAAGCAGGTGCTTATTTCCTCCTGAGGCAATTAATCCTAAAACTTCTTTAGGAATTAGTTTCCTTTCTCTACACTCTAGGAAGAGTACGATGTATATGGGAAAAGAGACAAAATGGTATAAATACATTGCAAGCTACTGCCTGGTCCTGGGCTCTACAGAAGTTTCTGAGCTCGACAAAGGATTTATTGTTTTGCTGCCAGTGTTGTCAGTGGAACTTTGTGAACAATGAAAATGAATGCTAGCCCATTTGATTCCTGCCCTAAAATCATTGTTGAGTTAGTTGATGGCCAGAGTTTGAAGAATATTCAGATCATTCTAATCTAACCTATTTCCCTTAATAGTGAAAATCCAGCCCAGAGAAGTCTCTTATGCAAGAGCACAGAGTAAATCAGTAATTGACCTAAAAATTGAATATATTTCTGTTTCAATTCTAATTGAGCTCATTTCCCCACACACACACACACCCCACCATGGTATCTGTATTTCTCACTAATTTTAATCACACACCAACATGTACTCGCCGTAAGGGCACACGCCTGGTTTTAATAATTTTACGTAATAACATATTATAGCACAGGGTGGTCACGAAGCAGATGTTTGATAAAACATTATCTAAATAAAAGAACTACCCCCAGAGAGGTGGTAACTAAAAGAGGCGATAAAGAGACAGACAGAAGATCCGAGTTTGAGCCTTGGGTATGTTCCCAGTTGGAGAGTAGGCCGACAAGGAAGAGTTAATGAAGTGGCCAAAGGAGGAGAAAAAGTACACCATGTTCTCAAGGAATCTAAGTCAGGAACCTGAAGAACTCCTAGTTTATACAGCCCTGGACGGCAAGGACCCAACATCATCACGTTTGACTCATATAACCCCTAAGCCTCCCAGACCTACATCAGAGCCAATTCATGTGTGAAGAGAAATTTCTTTTCACAGGCAAATATTTGAACTGTTTGATGACTATCCTAACAAAACTGTAAGTTACACCAAGATTTTTCCAACATAAGCAACTCAAACACTTTCCACATGCTGCCACTGCCGCGAGTGAGCGAATGTTCAGTAAGCATTTCTTGACGCTGATAAGAAAAGGTGTCTCGGAATACTGTGTGCTCACGCAGACATTACATGAAGGAGCCTGAGGCATGTAATAATCAAGATACATTTGGCCAGAATAATAACTGAGGTAGCAGAATCTTCCCCAAAGTTCTGTAGGGTCACACCAGACACATTCCTCCCAGGAGAAATCTGGCCTTGGCCTCTGATTACGGTGTAGCACACTATGGATTAAGTAGTAAGACTGCTACTGCTGCTGGTAATAAACCGACTAGGGCTCATTTGCGAATACAGTATTTCAAGATAGAGTAATTAGGTTCCAACTAAAAACGACATTTAAGGTTATTATTTCTGGGTTCTAGCCATTTCCCTCTATGTGGAAAACAGATGATTTGTTTCCCAAAAAGGCCGAGCTGAGAAAAATACATTGTTGAACTTCCTCAGAATTACAGGAGGAAATGCAGAGTATCCTTACCTTCTGCTCCTCGCTGCTGGTAGCCAGCTTTAAGAGTAAGCAGATCTCCTGATGCTAATAAACTGAAATTAAACACGAAGCCCATAAACTACCCTGTTTATGAATCCAATGTAAGTTACATGAAATTCGAGAATATCTCCTTCAGTGAGCTATCCAATGTAAACAATATGCATCTTTTTCACTATTTTCATTTAAAATCTTTTGACATCAACCATTTCATTAATACAAGAAACAGACCAACTTAACAGACACGGTATAAATTTTTTTGGATAGAGATACACCATTACATAAATTAATTAAATTTCCAGTGACATGCAATCTGAAAGACTGGTGAAGTAGTGTTTACAGTGAACATATTCCACAAGGATTTGGCTCAATTGTATATCATCTGACACTTTGGAAATAAATTCCTTGTTAAATTGAAAGTGATAAATTTGGTTTACAGTAATTATACATAGACCATATAACTAAAATGTAATCACATTTCAACTCTTAAAAATGGGTTCTATTTGAGATTTTACATTGTGGCAACTTGGAGATACCATGAAATATAAACTTATTTTTAATAATTTTCTAAAAATTCTAATTAAGGGGAGAACATGGAAACCTCAGACGACTGAATAGGGCATACAGAACAGAAAGACCAAAGACTTTTTAATACTATGAAAATACCTCATTCTGACCCCTATCACCTGTATATTACATAGAGGAAAAGAACTGCATAAAACATAGTTTTTTTTTTTAAATAACAGCTAATCCAAAAATAATTCATACTTATATTCTGGGAATTCACAACTTTTCAGTAAAATATTGAACGAGAACTTAAAGGAAACCTTTAGGGACAAAATGTCAATTCGTTTTAACAGTTATTGAATATGTACCAGGAGCTCAGAAGGCTCTGGAGTATAAAGAACAGTAATATCAAGATTTCTGCCCCTGAAAACAGCAGTCATGAAGGAAGTCAGATGTGTAAACAAGTTTTTTAAGAAAATGTAATGACTTCTATACTCCTCAGAGGCACATAGTGCCATGAGGGCACAGATGAGGAATTAATTAATTCAACATGGTTTGAGGGATCCAGGGGAAGCTACAGAGAGAAAAGACCCTGGATCAGGCTTCAGAAATGAGCTCACCAGGCGGGGAAGCATGAAGAGGGCATTCTAGGAGTATGACATCATGATCAAAGACCTAGGAGGACTTCGTGTGTTTGCACAAGAGCATGGCAGGAGTTGAGGACATTTATGCTCAAACCAGAGTATGAAAATCAATCCCATCAGAATCTCCTATGGAGTTAAATGAAAACAAAAAGATTCTTCAGTCCCACTCATAAAGTTTGTTTCACGAAGACTGGGATATGGCTCAAGAAACTCTTTAAAATCTTCTGAGCTGAGTTAATGCCCAGTAGTTTTGATTCGATAGATCTAGATTGGTCTCTGGACCATATGGCAGAGACACTGGCTTAGAGGGCTGGGGGCAGAGAGGTGGAGAGACTAGCATTGAGGCTGTAAACCTAGATCAAGAGGAAACTGTGGGAGATTTCTTATTCCACAGTAAGTAGTCTGGTCTTTATTTTGTGACAATGGAAAGTTACCAAAAAGGAAGTGGCTTTAAAAGACAACTAGTTATTTAGCTCACAATTCTGCAGATTGGCTCAGCTGGCTGTTTCCTCCGATCTGTTTTCTCCCTCAAGCATCTGGGTACAGATGTGGCTCAGGTGAGCAGCTTTGCTGATCTGCGCTAGCGCTCCAGCCTCTGGTGCTTCCTAGCACGAAGGGACCGACTCAGCTCTGCCCCAGGGGGTCTTCTCTCCTCTTCTAGGAGGCTAGCCCAGGCTTGCTCACGTCACAGGGACTGGATTCCAAACCAAAACGTGGAAATGCTTGAGGACTCTTGAACCTAGGATTGTAACTGACACAGCATTCAAATCTGCCATGTTCTATTGGTCAAAATAAGCCACAAATCCACACCGGATTTAAGGGCTGTGGAGGTAGATGACCTCTGGATGGGAGTGAAGGGGAGCAGAATTTGCAACTACAAAAACCAGCTTCTTTGGCATAAGGATTATCTTGAGCAGGTTATTTTTAAAGACAGCAGACAAAGGAAAAGCTCTGAAAACAGTAGAAGTTACCCTTTTGTAAGAGATCGTTACATTTACAAGGGAAATCTCCATTTGTAAGGGTGTAGGAGGGCTAAATGTCTGGAAACTCTACCAGTGGAGAAGGCAAAAACTTACCCTTAGATCTGCCTTACTCTTATTTACTGTGATTTTCCTGGTCACCTACCATAAGTGCCTCCCATGTAACACTCCAACATCTTCAGTCTTTAGCTGGAAATAGTACTTAAGGTGACAGCTTGGGAATTACTCAGTTTCAAGGAGGTATTCAGTTATCCTGGGTGTCTCCCATGTATACAGGAGGTTTATATGTTATTAAACTTCTGTTTTTGTCCTGTCAATCTACTTTATTACAGAGGCTTCTCAGCCAAGAACCTAGAAGCGTAGAAGGAAAATTATTTTTCCTCCCCTACAGTTGGAACTGCAAAGTCATATTGTAAAGGGGCATGGGTCAAGGGGAGTAACTGATCAGAGGCATCACTGCCCATCAATTCACCACTGAAGTCACCACAGGTCTTTTTGTTCTGTTTCTCCTCATTCTCATACATAAATCGCCTAGTAGGGCCTCTGGCACAAGTTAGGAACTCAGTAGATGGCTGCCACTTTTTCCTCTCCCTTATTAAACAGGATAGAGATGTTAGCGTAGCAATGTTTCTGGAAGATTCCACTGACAGTGCCGTCGAAAGTCAATTACCAGTAGTGGAGACTAGAGACAGAAAATTATCTCATATTTTATCAATAAGCCAAGAGAAAGGTAAGAATAATGCAGATTGAAGCCATGGCAATGGAAAAGGAGAGAATGGAGTTGAGAACTATTTTGTAGGAATATCCAACTGGTCAGTATAGCAGAGTGGCTGAGAATATGAACTTCGGATTCAGGCAGATCTATGTTCACATGCTAACCATGTCACCTTGATCAAATCATTTAATTTACCTAACCTCCAATTTCTTTATCTGTAAGATGAGAATAAGAGTAGTCCCACCTTATCTTGGTTACTGATTTGTGATAAGTGATCTATAATTGAACCTTGATAATTATCATGATTGAATTACATCATGGAGGTAAGGATATGGACATAGGCTTTGGCACAAGGCTTGAAGATTGGAATTGGGAGGTGACCAGGGAAGCCATCAAGGATGACTGAGATATCTTAGTTGCACAACTGGTTACAGGGCAGAGCCCTTTCTGGATATTAGGGAAATAAAGAGAAGCAGTGATTGTGAAGAGGAATACACATCAGTAGTATGGACCTGTGAGATATCCAGGTGGAAATGTCTATAGCTCCGCAGACACTGGGAGGGACAAAGAGCCCTCCTAACAGGTAACAGGGCTAGAGAAGTACATGATATACCACAGGGAAAGCATACAGAACAGTATTTCAACTTCTTTTAAACCAATGATCCTTTCTAATAGACATAGTTATCTATCGCTTCCCACTTACTGCCTCTGTATCTGTTTCGTATTCTCACCAATACAGGTATACACTCTGCTTTCCTATCGTAGCTTGTTCTCTATTTATCTGCAACAGCCAAAAAGTCTGATACCTTATGACTAATGAGAAAATTTACACGAAGTATGCTGAGATAATTTAAACACCAGACGGCACATGAGTTCATATACAAAGTGGAAGTATTATTACAAATAAGATTGACAAGATCCTTTATATTTTAAAGGAAACAACTGTGTGTCACTTCCTATTATAAATATGTTACATGGGTTTTGTGGTCACCACACATCTTGAGGTTAAAGGTTTCATTTCTGGAAGTTATTATTTTCCTGTTTCTAAATAACCTTTAGCAGTAAAAACAAAGAGAACTTTACGCTTGAATTAGACCTTTGCCTCAAAACTGGTTAGTCTCCAATGGAGTTCTTTGTTTGGTGTGCTTCCCGGATCATTGCATGGTAAATGTTCTGTGCTCCCCTTTTCCTTCCCTCACTTAGCTTGCCCGAGAAGGGCAGGCCACACAGGGCTTTGAATTCTCTAAGTATTTATATCAACAAGATTATTTCACCTTGAGGTTTCTCATCGTATATCACTGTGACTTATATTTTCTTTTGATTTTAGCCAAGACTGAATCAAAGTGTTTTTTAAAGATTAATACCTTCTATTTCCAACTAGAACATTTTAAGATATTAAGTTATAGATTTTCTTCCTATATTCCCCCTCTCACTAACCTCCATTCAAACAGATAATATACTCTGTGTTTCTCGTTCTTACAAAACAGACGTGCCTCTGCTGAGAGCCGGTACAGCGTGTTGGGCTCCCTGCTTGAAGGAAATAAATAGCAGTTGTGTAGAAGAAGCTGTGACACAGGGGTTTCCCCCCAAGACTAAAAGAGTGATTCCCTCCAGGAATGGAGGAAGGAGAAAAACCAATGCGTCAGTTAAAGCAGATCTGTGCTCGCTACTCTTAACGGCACCTCAGGAATATAGCAGCATCTCAGAACTAATGGTTACATGGTACAGGAAGCTGCATCTGGGCCTGGGGTTCCAAAAACACAGCGGCAATACAGCAGAGAGCCCTTACACACATGGAACTTCCGTGGCCTTGAATGAAGGCCTATTAGCACTAACCATGTCGGGCCAGAGGTCAGAGCCTCTTCATCCTTTTTCCCATTACCATGGAAGTCTCTGGAACTCTGGTGCCAAGACAGGGTGGAAGACAGGACATCCAAAAATACCAGTGACAGAATATCTCACCAAATTAGTGGGATGAGGGTCCAGGATGCAAAGAAAGTTCATCAAAAGGGAAAAGACAGTAAAGTTTCTGTCAAGTTGGTGAACTGAGATTCACACCCACAAATGAACTTCAGGTAGTTTGTGTCGTGAAAATAGCATTTAAATTTTTCAAAATGAAATATTATTTCATTCCTGAATGAACCTTGGCAAACTGTACACGCTACCAACCTGTGGCCCTGACATTCTGATACCGTCACTTCCCAAATCCTTGCCACTTCGAAGACCCAAGAACAGAGCTTAGGGCAACAGCAAAATCCAAGGTTACAAGCAGAGGGCACGTAGTTTGAAAAAGAAGATCAGTCAGAGAAATTCAGCCAGAGATTAAGTAATTGGCACCTGTTTCCGCTTAAATTTTGCTGATGGCAGGAGCCTTCCTGAAGTTCCCGGCAACTGCAGTGCATGAGGGAGTACCTGTGTGGAGAGGAAGGTGGGGAGACTCACATACACACAGTTTTCATGGCGTTTGTGGGAAGCAAAGGAGTCTGGAAGGTTCCCACGATTCTAAAGCAGATGACACAGGGTTAGCTGAAGGCAAGAGCTGTCACGCCAACCATTTAGGCCCTAAGCTGACTGATGGAGCATGCCCCCAGAGAGGGGTGCCACACATGTACGGCCAGGACCGGGGGTCCAGAAACACTGCCCCTCTGAAGATCCTCCAGGCAAGGATCTGGAACAAAGACGAAAGCTGCTCAAAGAAACCACACGAACAATCTACGCAGAAGCCACATTATTTGCAGAAATTACCAACATGTGGTTCAAGAATACGAGAGCATGCACTCTATCCTGCTGCCATCAGAGGACCATATAGTCAACTCTAGACATCAGCTGCCCCAGAACCCAGTCGAGGGCAAGATGTTGACATTAGCAATAGGAGGAAGACCAAATGGACTGAGTGAGAACAGCTGCCCTCCCCCACACACATTTTAAAAATGGAACCCCACTATACAAACTGTTTTCTCAACTATTTCCCCCTGTGTACCATGAACACATGTCAATGCTGAAATATACACACTTCTAGTAAATCATTTTTGCAAGCTCCATAAAATTCATTGACTAGAGGTACCATTAATTAACCAATTCCCATTTGGGGAAAATGTTTTTTGCTTTATTATGTATTTTTTTTCCCTTAACAATTGTATCCTATTATAGAGAGGACTATACACACTAGATTTTTTTTTATATATATAAAGCAGGTTCTCATAAGCCATCCATTTTATACACTTCAGTGTATACATGTCAATCCCAATCTCCCAACTCATCACACCACCAACAACAACGCCCGCTGCTTTGCCCACTTGGCGTCCATACGTTTGTTCCCTACATCTCTGTCTCTATTTCTGCCCTGAAAACTGGTTCATCTGCACCATTTTTCTAGATTCCACATATATGCGTTAATATACGATATTTGTTTTTCTCCTTCTGACTTACTTCACTCTGTATGACAGTCTCTAGGTCCACCCACGTCTCTACAAATGACCCAATTTCGTTCCTTTTTATGGCTGAGAAATACTCGATTGTATATATGTACCACCTCTTCTTTATCCATTCGTCTGTCGATGGGCAGTTACGTTGCTTCCAAGACCTGGTTATTTTAAATAGTGCTGCAGTGAACATTGCAGTGCATGTATCTTTTCGAATTATGGTTTTCTCTGTGTATATGCCCAGTAGTGGGATTGCTGGGTCATATGCTAATTCTATTTTTAGTTTTATAAGGAAACTCTACACTGTTCTCCATAGTGGCTGTATCAATTTATATTCCCACCAACAGTGCAAGAGGGTTCCCTTTTCTGCACACCCTCTCCAGCATTTGCTGTTTGTAGATTTTCTGATGATGCCCATTCTAACTAGTGTGAAGTGATACCTCATTGTAGTCTTGATTTGCATTTCTCTAACAATTAGTGATGTTGAGCAGCTTTTCATGTGCTTCTTGGCCATCTGTATGTCTTCTTTGGAGAAATGTCTATTTAGGTCTTCAGTGCATTTCTGGATTGGGTTGTTTTTTTGATATTGAGCTGCATGAGTTGCTTGTATGTTTAGAAGATTAATCCTTTGTCAGTTGCTTCATTTGCAAATATTTTCTCCCATTCTCAGGGTTGTCTTTTCGTCTTGTTTATGGTTTCCTTTGCTGTGCAAAAGCTTTTAAGTTTCATCAGCTCCCATCTGTTTATTTTTGTTTTTATTTCCATTACTCTAGGAGGTGGATCAAAAAAGATCTTGCTGTGATTTATGTCAAAGTGTGTTCCTCCTATGTTTTCTTCTAAGAGTTTTATAGAGTCTGGGCTTACATTTCTGTCTGTAATCCATTTTGAGTTTATTTTTGTGTATGGTATAAGGGAGTCTTCCAATTTCATTCTTTTACATGTAGCTGTCCAGTTTTCCCAGCACCACTTATGGAAGAGACTGTCTTTTCTCCATTGTATATCCTTCCCGCCTTTGTCATAGATTAGTTGACCATAGGTGCGAGGGTTTACCTCTGGGCTTTCTATCTTGTTCCATTGATCTATATTTCTGTTTTTGTGCCAGTACCATATTATCTTGATAACTGTAGCTTTGTAGTATAGTCTGATGTCAGGGAGTCTGATTCCTCCAGCTTGGCTTTTTGTCCTCAAGATTGCTTTGGTTATTTGGGGTCTTTTGTGTCTCCATACAAATTTTAAGTTTTTTTGTTCTAGTTCTGTAAAAAATGCCATTGGTAATTTCATAGGAATTACATTGAATCTGTAGATTGCTTTGGGTAGTACAGTCATTTTCACAATATTTATTCTTCCAATGCAAGCACATGGATCATCTCTCCATCTGTTGGTATCATCTTTAATTTCTTTCATCAGTGTCTTACAATTTTCTGCACACAGGTCTTTTGTCTCCCTAGGTAGGTTTATTCCTAGGTATTTTATTCTTTTTGTTGCAATGGTAAATGGGAGTGTTTCCTTAATTTCTCTTTCAGATTTTTCATCATTAGTGTATAGGAATGCAAAAGATTTCTGTGCATTAATTTTGTAACCTGCAACTTGACCAAATTCATTGATTAGCTCTAGTAGTTTTCAGATGGCATCTTTAGGATTCTCTATGTATAGTACTGTCATCTGCAAACAGTGACAGTTTTACTTCTTTTCCAATTTGTATTCCTTTTATTTCTTTATCTTCTCTGACTGCCATAGCCAGGACTTCCAAAACTATGTTGAATAATAGTGGTGAGGGTGGACATCCTTGTCTTATTCCTGATCTTAGAGGAAATGCTTTCAGTTTTTCACCATTGAGAATGATGTTTGCTGTGGGTTTGTCGTATATGGCCTTTATTATGTTGAGGTAGTTTCCCTCTAGGCCCACTTTCTGGAGAGTTCTTATCATAAATGGGTGTTGAATTTTGTCAAAAGCTTTTTCTGCGTCTATTGAGATGATCATAAGGTTTTTATCCTTCAATTCGTTAATGTGGTGTGTAACACTGATTGACTTGTGTATACTGAAGAATCCTTGCATCCCTGGGATAAATCCCACTTGATCATGGTGTGTGGTCCTTCTACTCTGCTGTTGGAATCTGTTTGCTAGTGTTTTGTTGAGGATTTTTGCATCTATATTCATCAGTGATATTGGTCTGTAATTTCCTTTTTTTTGTAGTATCTTTGTCTGGTTTTGGTATCAGGGTGATGGTGGCCTCATTGAATGAGTTTGGGAGTGTTCCTCCCGCTGCAATTTTTTGGAAGAGTTTGAGAAGGATGGGTGTTAGCTCTTCTCTAAATGTCTGATAGAATTCACCTGTGAAGCCACCTGGTCCTGGACATTTGTTTGTTGGAAGATTTTTAATCACTTTTAATTTCATTACTTGTGATTGGTCTGTTCATATTTTCTATTTCTTCCCGATTCAGTCTTGGCAGGTTGTGCATTTCTAAGAATTTGTCCATTTCTTCCAGGTTGTCCATTTTATTGACATAGAGTTGCTTGTAGTAATCTCTTACAAACCTTTGTATTTTAGCAGTGTCAGTTGTGATTTCTCCTTTTTCATATCTAATTTTATTGATTTGAGTCTTCTCCCTTTCTTTCTTGATGAGTCTGGCTAATGGTTTATCAATTTTGTTTATCTTCTCAAAGAACCAGCTTTTAGTTTTATTGATCTTTGCTATTGTTTTCCTTGTTTCTATTTCATTTATTTCTGCTCTGATCTTTATGATTTCTTTCCTTCTGCTAACTTTGGGTTTTGTTTGTTCTTCTTTCTATAGTTCCTTTAGGTGTTAAGGTTAGATTGTTTGAGATTTTTTTGTTACTTAAGGTAGGCTTTTATAGCTATAAACTTCCCTCTTAGACCTGCTTTTGTTGTATCCCATAGGTTTTGGATCGTGTTTTCATTGTCATTTGTCTCTAGGAATTTTTTTGATTTCCTCTTTGATTTCTTCAGTGATCTCTTGGTTATTTAGTAACGTATTGTTTAGTCGCCATGTGTTTGTGCTTTTTACGTTTTTTCCCCTATAACTGAATTCTTATCTCATAGTGTTGTGGTCAGAAAAGATGCTTGATATGATTTCAATGTTCTTAAGTTTACTGAGGCTTGACTTGTGACCCAAGATGTGATCTATCCTGGAGAATGTTCCGTGCACACTTAAGAAAGAGTAATCTGCGGTTTTTGGATGGAATGTCCTATAAATATCAATGAAATCTCTCTGGTCTATTGTGTCATTTAAAGCTTGTGTTTCCTTATTAATTTTCTGTTTGGATGATCTGTCCATTGGTGTAAATGAGGTGTTAAAGTCCCCCACTATTATTGTATTACTGTCGATTTCCTCTTTTAGAGCTGTTAGCAGTTGCCTTATGTATTGAGGTGCTCCTATGTTGGGTACATATATATTTATAATTGTTACATCTTCTTCTTGGATTGATCCCTTGATCATTATGTAGTGTCCTTCCTTGTCTCTTGTAACAGTCTTTATTTTAAAGTCTATTTTATCTGATATGAGTATTGCTACTCCAGCTTTCTTGTGATTTCCAATTGCATAGAATTTCTTTTTCCATCCCCTCACGTTCAGTCTGTATGTGTCCCTAGGTCTGAAGTGGGTTTCTTCTACACAGCTTATATATGGGTCTTGTTTTTGTATCCATTCAGCGAGCCTGTGTCTTTCGGTTGGAGCATTTAATCCATTCACATTTAAGATTATCAATATGTATGTTCCTATTACCATTTGCTTAATTGTTTTGGTTTTGCTTCTGTAGGTGCTTATTTCTCTTGTGTTTCCCACCTAGAGAAGTTCCTTTAGCATTTGTTGTAGAGCTGGTTTGCTGGTGCTGATTTCTCTTAGCTTTTGCTTGTCTGTAAAGCTTTTGATTTCTCCATCGAATCTGAATAAGATCCTTGCTGGGTAGAGTAATCTTGGTTGTAGGTTCTTCCTTTTCATCACTCTAAGTATATCATGTCACTCCCTTCTGGCTTGTAGAGTTTCTGCTGAGAAATCAGCTGTTAACCTCATGGGAGTTCCCTTGTATGTTATTTGTCGTTTTTCCTTTGCTGTTTTCAATAATTTTTCTGTCTTTAATTTTTGCCAATTTGATTACTATGTGTCTCGGCATGTGTCTCCTAGGGTTTATCCTGTATGAGACTCTCTGTGCTTCCTGGACTTGGGTGGCTATTTCTTTTCCCATGTTAGGGAAGTTTTCGACTACAATCTCTTCAGGTATTTTCGAGCCCTTTCTCTCTCTCTTCTCCTTCTGGGACCCCTATAATGCAAATGTTTTTGCGTTTAATGTTGTCCCAGAGGTCTCTTAGGCTGTTTTCATTTCTTTTCATTCTTTTTTCTTTATTCTGTTCCTCAGCAGTGAATACCACCATTCTGTCTTCCAGGTCACTTATCCGTTCTTCTGCCTCAGTTACTCTGCTATTGAATCTTTCTAGTGTACTTTTCATTTCAGTTATTGTGTTGTTCATCTCTGTTTGTTTGTTCTTTAATTCTTCTAGGTCTTTGTTAAACATTTCTTGCATCTTCTTGATCTTTGCCTCCATTCTTTTTCTGAGGTCCTGGATCGTCTTCACTATCATTATTCTGAATTCTTTTTCTGGAAGGTTGCCTATCTCCACTTCATTTAGTTGTTTTTCTGGGGTTTTATCTTGTTCCTCCATCTTGTATATAGCCCTCTGCCTTTTCATCTTGTCTCTCTTTCTGTGAATGTGGTTTTTGTTCCACAGGCTGCAGGACTGTAGTTCTTCTTGCTTCTGCTGTCTTCCCTCTGGTGGATGAGGCTATCTAAGAGGCTTGTGCAAGTTTCCTGATGGGACTGGTGGTCGGTAGAGTTGGCTGTTGCTTTGGTGGGCAGAGCTCATTGAAACTTTAATCTGCTGTTGATGAGCGAGTCTCGGTTCCCTCCCTGTTGGTTGTTTGGCCTGAGGTGACCCAACACTGGAGCCTACTTGGGCTCTTTGGTGGGGCTAATGGAGGTCTCTGGGAGGGCTCACGCTAAGGAGTACTTCCCAGAACTTTTGCTGCCAGTGTCCTTGTTCTCACAGTGAGACACAGCCACCCCCTGCCTCTGCAGGAGACCCTCCAACACTAGCAGGTAGGTCTGGTTCAGTCTCCTATGGGGTCACTGCTCCTTCCCCTGGGTCCCGACGTGCACACTACTTTGTGTGTGCCCTCCACGGGTGGAGTCTCTGTTTCCCCCAGTCCTCTCGAAGTCCTGCAATCAAATCCCACTAGCCTTCAAAGTCTGATTCTCTAGGAATTCCTCCTCCCATTGCCAGACCCCCAGGTTGGGAAGCCTGACGTGGGGCTCAGAATATTCACTCCAATGAGTGGACTTCGGTGGTGTAAGTGTTCTCCAGTGTGAGTCACCCAACCAGCAGTTATGGGATTTGATTTTACTGTGATTGCACCCCTCCTACCATCTCATTGTGGCTTCTCCTTTGTCTTTGGATGTGGGGTATCTTTTTTGGTGAGTTCCAGGGTCTTCCTGTCGATGATTGTTCAGCAGTTAGTTGTGATTCTGGCGTTCTTGTAAGAGGTAGTGAGAGCACGTCCTTCTACTCTGCCATCTTGAACCAATTTCCCACACTAGATTCTTGACAATAAATATTCAGAAGCAAAATTTTGGGGTCAGAGGGTGTGGGCAATTACAAGATACACTGCTAAACTGCTTTATGACTCATAGTCCTGTCAAAGGAGTTAGAGAGGGTCAACTTACTGGAACCCTCACCATCACTACACGTAGCAGGTACGCACTGCTGCGTAACACATTACCACAAATGTGATGGCTTAATACACACATTGATTATCTCACAGCTTCTGTTTGTCAGGCGTCTTAGCATGGTTCAGCTATGTTCTCTGCTTCAGAGTCTTACCAGCTGTGATCAAGATGTCAGCTGGGATGCATTCTTACCTGGAGAAGAACCCACTTGGGAACTGACTCAAACTGGTGGCAGGATTCATTTCTACCTGGCTGGAAGGCTAGAGACATCTGTTTTCTTCAGCAAGAGCCCTCCCTTACCTCTTAGAGGCATCCCAACAGTTCCCAGCCACGGGGCCCTCTGCATAAACAGTTCACAGCATGGCATCTTACTTTGTCAAGGGCAACAGCCTAAGACAGAGCCAGCTAGCAAGAGACTCTTACATAACATTATGTAATCGCAGGGGTAACAGCCCATCATTGTTACCATATTCTATTAGTTAAAAGCGAGTCACATGTCCCACTCCAACTCTAGTGGAGGGTTTTCTACAATGGTGTGGACACTGGAAGGTAGGAGTCACTGGAGGTCACCTTCAAGTTTGTTCACCACACTAGATACTATCATTTGTTTTACTTTTACAAATTTAACACAAACTAATCATTGTTTTAATCTGCACTCATTTTGCCTTGATTAGTAAAATAATTTTTAACAGAAAAAAACAGTCAATATTAAATGCTGTTGTCACACACACAAAAGTAATAAATAACACAGAAAGCTCACAGCTCTAGCAGAAACTAACCATAAATTGCCTAGAGCACTTTCTATACTGAATTTAAGATGACCAGGCATCGAAATAATATCAAGGGCACAGGGAGATCAGCTCAGTGCTTTGTGACCATCTAGATGGGTGGGATAGGGAGGGTGGGAGGGAGACACAAGAGGGAGGGGATATGGAGGGAGATGCAAGAGGGAGGGGAGATGGGGATACAGGTAGCTGATTCACTTTGTTAGACAGCAGAAACTAACACACCATTGTAAAGCAATTATACACCAATAAAGACGTAAAAGAAATAATATCAAGGGAAGTAGGATTTCATGATGTTTAGGAAAACGTTCACTGGAGCTAGAATGCCTGAGTCTGAATATCGGCCACAGTGTTTACGGGCTATGACAATTTCAACCACCAACTTAGCCTCTCTGAGTCTGTGTTTCAATTTGTAAAACTGTGATTATGTTAGTAAACGCTTAGACTTACTGAGCACTTTCTATGCTCCACACTCTAAGTACTTTAACATGTGCTAACTCATTTAATTCTCACAGTAAGCTTATGAAACAGATATTGTGAAATGAATCATCCTAGGGTATGGGGAGGATTAAATGAGTTAATTTAAGTAAAGGCCATAAAATAGTTCCTGGCACATAATAAGCACTCAATAGATGTTAGTGATCATTATGATGATATATGTTATGGTTGTGCTCATGTCCAGTGCTCTGGGTGACACAAAGAGCATAATATAATGTTTAACCCCCAAGAAGATTGAAAGAACAAAGACATTTACAGGAAAATAGCCTAATCAAGATCACAGACACTTCATTAGGTAGCATATGATTAAGTGGCATGTGTTACGGCTAAGTCCAGAGAATCTCAGAACTTCTTCTAGAAGACACAAGCCACAAACTCTGTTTCAAAGAATGGGCGGGGGATTTGGATCTAGAGAGAAGTAGGAGTCGGAAATTACAAAAGAATGGACCAGTTGGCTCAAAGGCCAAGAAAAAGGAATGGCCAAGGCTGGTCTCTGTCAAGAAATGAAATATTAGAAGTCTGGTAGAGCAGCCAGGTCTCCAGGAAGGGAACAAGGCAAGGCTGGACAGGAAAGCCCACACTAGGATATGGGCGCCCTTGATGTACTGCATGAACCTGTCAATATCCATCCCTCTAGAGAGCGTTATTATTTATTCAGTGAACAAAATGATTTGTCATGATGAAGATTATTTCAACGAGAACATCAAATTCAATGCTAAACTTCCCTTCCATCTGAGGAGGAAACAACTGAATGCTCTCAAGCCTTCAAGGACTCTCATTTACCACGAATCCATCCCTGCAGACTCACCTCACAAGAAATGCCTCCCCAGACTTTCACAAACTCCTAGAATATCTACTACCATTTATCTCGTGACGACATAGTACCCTGCATCATTAGGCAACTACCAAGTGTACAAATTGTGGCTTTCGAGGAGAAAACAGGCTTCTGGCTGGGCCAGGACCATGATTTACAGCAGGAAATGGCAGTCCTGTTTTTTAAGCACCTAGTGCATTCCTGGCATTATGCTAAGTGCATTCCCACATTTGTGCATTTAATACTAATCGGCACCACGTGCCTGACCAACTCCAGGATCAAGTTCAACTCCTCTGCTGATTAGAATTGCTGGTGCTGAAGAAATACACGTCTTCTCATTTTGTTGATTTATCTACAATAATGGACACAAAAATCAGGCCATACAACGCACAGCTCTTTGTACCACACCAACTCAGATGACAGCAGCCGACTCATTAAACCCCTGGGGTTTGGAATGAGAAGCGTGTTGGACGCGGCTGAGCTGTGAAGGTGAGAGCAGGAGACGCCAAGCTGCCATCCAGGTTGTAAGCCTTGTCCTGGTGGGTGGTCACACGCGCCAGACAATGGCAGTAATAAATAGTGCACCTAGTGAATATCTCCTACGGCCACACCCTCCTCCAGGCACATCTGTGACTTCATTTAATCCTAACAACAACTGTGCCAGGTAAGTACTATTATAAACTTCATTTTATACATGAAAAAACATGTGCTCTCCTGAGCTAAAACGTTTCACTTGGGCTCAATCTTTTCCCTTGTGAGTTCTGACATGTTATTGGTTTCTCTCCACCCGCCATCCTAGCCCTTTGGGTACTGAGAGTCAAATTATAGAAAAAAGTCTTTTGTTGTATCAGTATTTTTACGTTTAATAAACACACTTATCTTCTGCTTAAAGTTACTCTAATAGCATGGATAGTATCTAGTTTCAAAACATTAGGACTATCCCCTAACTCTTTGCACCCCAGCCTATAAATGTGCAAAATATCAATACAATTCTGTCTTCTACCTACAGGGAGATTACTCGTTAGATTAATCTAACTTCAGACTGTGACTATAAAAGTGTTTCGATAAATTTAAAGTTCCCGACAGGCATAAAGATTAACCCACTGAAAGACTCACCAAAGGGGAAAACTTCTTTTCCCTGGGTGCCTTTAATTAGTTTTCCTTCAGATCTATGTTGACTTCAGAAAAACAATGCTACCTTCTCTGCTCTTTGTACTGCCACTGGATCAGATGATACTCTCTCTACTCTCCTTTATCTGGCTCTTTCTGCTTCTCTGCTCCTTGATAATAATTAGTTCCAGGGAAGACGGATGGGTTTGGGTGCCGGGAGGATTCATTACAACAGGCAGCCACTGTGGGAGTGGGGAGAGTACAAATGAATGTGTGCACTGCCGCAGGGCAGGGGGCAGAAAGTCAGTGGGCAAGGGAAGAGCTTGAAGAGGAAGGCTCCCAGGACAGACCCTCCTGCCACTCAGTGCCCCCGAGAATTCGTAGCAGCAGCCATGAAAAAGCCGGAGTGGGCTCAACAGGGTATAACATTCAGGAATCTCAAGTTGAACAAGAAGGGGCATCCATTCCAGAGCTGGACGTACACTGGGGCTGCTGTCACTTTAGAAAGTTGCTGTTAACAAAAGACAACTTCATGGTATACAGAAATATAATTGACTTTTGTATACTGATCTTATATCTTATGACAATACAAAACTCATAAATTAGCTTTAAAAAAAAAGACAACTTCACTTCCCTTTCTAAATTCACAAGCTATAATTAGGTACACGTGGACAAAGTACTTGCATAGAATGTTAAAAAAAAATGATTTACCGTGTTTCTTTTTTTTTTTTTTTTTTTAACCATGTTTCTTCATCAAGAAATATTCCTTTGTATTTTGACGGATCTTCTGGATTAAAGCAGCAAGCTGTCAAGATGCCAACTATCTTCCTTCGTAGCTTATCAATATGTTATGAGAGACATCACTAAAAATAGCAATGAAGTAAACAGAAGCTTGGGTATCAGAACTAACTTTGGGCCTTCCATCGTTTGTTTTCCTTCCTCTGAGACAGCTCCACTGAGACTCAGACATTTCACTTAGAGACTTCTATAATTTGAAAGATTGGAACTCTTTGTAGTGCTTGTAAAATAAACTCCAGGGGTTAAGTGGCTCCAAGTGGGTTGAAAAATGTTTAGGATTCAAAGTTCAGTAAGATGAGGCCCTTTTTCAAGATATCAAAACTGAGGTTCAGGTTAAGAAACTTCCCCTAATGCAACATAGCTAATATGAAGGTAGGAACTTTCACTGAAACCTGTCTTTTTCCAAATTCCAAAGCACATGTCCCTTTGGCCAAAGTACTCTGTTTTCTACAGGAATGTAGAATAGGTATGTGTCCCAAAGACAGCAATAAAAATAACTGAAGGGATGGAGAACGGGTTTCATGAGGAATCCTTAAAGAATCTTCTCGTTTTCTTGACCATGAAAAGTTAATATAGAACAAACAATGTACACTTCTACATATTCCCAGTAACTAAAACAGAGTTTCTTGTACAGTACTGTTTTACAATACAAGGAAAAAAAAAGAAACACTTTAAGATATAATAAAAACATACCTACCTCTACCGTCCGAGGGCAGAACCTTGGAGAAAGGACCACAAGCGATGTCTATTACTGGAGCACTTCAAGCAAAATGTGGACACATTCCCCTCTAAGCTATGCCCAAAGAGACGCTGGCAGAGCACACGCTCTCTTATGGTCCATTCTGCTTTACGATCCCATGATTCTGTCACCTAATATTTTGCAAACTAAAAAGTCCACAGTGGTTTATGATATCTCCATTTGTGCCTGACAGTAGGGTAGGGAGTATGAGTATAAAATCGCTTGCCTGTTACATGCAGTTAATATTAATATTGTATAATGAAGTAGGATATGTTGATCCTATTTTGAGTTAGGAGCTCTAGAAGTGAAATAAGGTGCGCCCAAGCAGTGCTGGCGAAACGATTTTTCTCCTAAATGTCAGATAGTTACGAAAAAGCCCATATAAATGAGACACACTCATTTATATATAAACCTTCTCCTTCCATGCCTCACATCTAAGTCATCAAAGATGAATGGTGTAATGATTTAATGAACCAAGATTCCCCTCAAGCCATAGGTCACAAGGAGTAAAAGACATAAAAATATTTCCTATAAATATCTGCTTCTTCAATAACACCATTTTCATAGTATTTCCCCCAGTCACGTCTATCAGATGGCATGAGTTTGTAGCTGAACTTACTTCACTCCTTATTCAGTTCCCTTCATCTGTTGAGAGGATGCCTTTTGCCTTTCGAAGTTCAGAGCTCACTCTTCAAATGAGGCTGCACACCTGCTCTAAGATTTCTCTTTCCATAAAACCTGTAAAACTCATGGACACTTTCACAGGCCATGGGAGGTGACTAAATTTATCATTTATACAAGAATGAAACAACAAATAAAAGGCACAGCTATACTAAAATAGTGGCAAATCTTAAAGCTCATTTATGCTTCGTAATGAAAACACATTTGGAAAGAATCTAAAGCATGTGATAAAAATATGATGTAAGGACTTTGAGGAAATAAGTGACTTGAGCTAATGTACATGAGGGTGCCTCCCCTCCATTCCAGTACCTGCTGGACTGGTCATGGAACCTAGAAATTAGGGCAACCTGCCCCAGCGCTGGAAGAAAAATCACCACCTACCTGCCATAAACTGAACAATTCTCACCAAGTGAAATTCAGAGAGGATCACTTTCGAAGTCAGACTGACAAAATTCAAATAATCACAGAACACAGAATTACAAATCCTATGATAAAGCAGACAGGTGGACCACTGAGACCTCAGGCACAGCTGGGAGTGCTTGGAAGATAGGAAGTGAGAAGAGGAGGGCCCTGGGAACAAACTTTGAAGAAATCCACTGTTACAGAATTATAAAATGTACTGGGACTTCCCTGGTGGCGCAGTGGTTGAGAATCCGCCTGCCAATGCAGGGGACATGGGTTCGGGCCCTGGTCCGGGAAGATCCCACATGCCACAGAGCAATTAAGCCTGTGCACCACAACTCCTGAGCCTGCGCTCTAGAGCCCACGAGCCACAACTACTGAGCCTGCGAGCCACAACTACTGAGCCTGCATGCTGCAACTACTGAAGCCCACGCACCTAGAGCCCGTGCTCTGCAACTGAGCCTGCATGCTGCAACTACTGAAGCCCACGCACCTAGAGCCCCCTCTCCGCAACGGGAGAGGCCACAACAGTGAGAGACCCACGTACCACACACACTTCACAGCCTTGTCGTACTTGACCACTCAGCCGCGGTCTGATTGACTGCAGCTTGCTTCTAGAAATACTTTCTTCCCTTGTTGTCCATGACAACACACACTCTTGATTTTCGCCCAACTCTTCCGGAAATTAATTCTCAATCGTTATCACCAGATTTGCTCCTCTGATCTATTTCTTAACTGTTAGTCTGTATGGAGTTTCTCACCTAGGCCCTTTGTCTCACTCTACACTGTCCAAGTGTGATCTCATCCGTTCCCCTGGTTTAAATGATAACATATATGTTAATGACTCCTAAATCTATCCAACTACGCAGACACATTTATATGCACATCCCATAGGTTTCTCAAATAGTATTAATATTTTACATCCACTAGTCCTTTGCATATTATCCTGTATGTGTAGCTTTCCTCTTCATTTACTATTTTTTCCAAATGTGAATCAGTGCACACATTTTATAAAGTACCCTGAACCTTTTCCCTTAATATGCAAACACC
Source organism: Stenella coeruleoalba (assembly GCF_951394435.1). Classification (NCBI taxonomy): domain Eukaryota; kingdom Metazoa; phylum Chordata; class Mammalia; order Artiodactyla; family Delphinidae; genus Stenella; species Stenella coeruleoalba. The sequence continues at coordinate 116,823,740 of NC_137152.1, forward strand.
TCACCATGTCACTAAATAGTATATGGCATGCTTTTAAAATGTATTACTAAATACATATACAAACATATAACATATGTAGAGTTTAAAGAATAGGAAAGAACAAAAAAATGCTAGAAAAACACCTATGTGCCCCACAGGAAGATAAATTGCAATGTCATCCCCAAATGGAATATTACAGAGAAGTCAAAGTGAATGAAGTAGAACTACACCCAACAATATGGAAAAGCCTTAGCAAAACCACACTGAATATTAGCAACACAGTACTGAAGGGGGAAAGTGTGAGTCCCAAAACAAGAATCCCCCCATTCAGAAAGTAAAAACAATACCTATATACTTTTGAACAACATATATGCATTATGGATGTGTGTGTGTGTATACATAAAACACGTGTGTGGACACACATAAAACACGTGTGTGGATAGATGCATAGACAGACTTAAAAAGCAGTGAATGAGTAACACAAGATTGAGAATGGATACTATCTCAGGTAGGCACAGGCAGGGGGACAGGATGCAGTAGCACATAGGTAGATGTTAGTTTTTGTCAACATTCTTCCAATTCTTGCATTGAGTGATGAGTTCACAGGTAGTTACTATACAATTCAGAAAGAACTATCTGTGCCCATGCATAGGCCAATGAGATCTTTTCAAGATCCAGTTAACATGATTTATTCAACTCTGTGTACCTGAGATCCAAAAATAAATGACGATGATAAATCCATGAAGACCTAGAGTATTACCAGGACTTTGAAGCCTCCTTCATTTCCTTTATGCTGGCTTTTGATAAGTAGACATTCTTAATTTAAAGGTAACCAAATTTACCAAATATTTGAGCTTCTCATCTTAAGAAATCTTTCCATGAACCAAAAGCAAGAGCAATCAAACTAAAGACCATTGGCCAAATATGGGATTTTGTACTTTTATGGCCTGATAAGATTGTTTTTTGTTTTTAAACAGTTGTAAAAACAAGGACTAATATGCAACAGAGATAGCAAATGATATGCAAAGCCTAAAGTATTTACTCTCTAGTCCTTTACAAAAAAGTTTGCTGACCCCGGCCCTATGGCCATAAAGACAATCTTTTGTATCAGCACTGTCCAGTAGAACTTTATGATAGAAATGTTCCATAATCTATGCTATCCTATATGACAGCCACTGGCCACATGTGGCTATTGGGTACTTGAAATGTGCTTAATGAACTGAGGAACTGAATTTTTTTAATTTCTAATTTTCTTTATTGATAATTTCTAATTTAATTCATTTAAAATATCAAATACCTATAATTTCAATATAATCTATATCAGAATTTAAAAATAAAGAATAGAATATTGAAACCTGAACCATTTCAATGAGATCAAAGATTCAAATCTCGTAGTATCATCCAGAAACATGTACAAAAGATTTTAAAATACACAATGGAAAACTAAGTGGCAAATTGAAAGCTAAAATACATAGGAAGGTTAAACTCCTTTGAAAAGCAGCCATGCAATTCTCAAGAAAGGAATTTCCATGTCTCATGAATACATCTAAAATATTTTGACTTCCTACTACAAACCCTGATGATCCTCAGAAAGCTAGTCTGAATCAAGAGCTGAATTTTTGATTTTATTTATTCAATTTAAATTGTAAGATGTGTCTTGTGGTTACTGTACTGAACAGTGTAGTCCTATGTTTTTAACTAAGTTTTAACATTGTACCTTTCAGAATTGTCTTAAATCTAACTAGATTTTTGTATATGATGTCAGATCAAATTTCATTTTCTCATAGGGATAAAAAATGTTTCCTAACCATTTTCCTATCATGATACAAACAGAATAATATACACATAGCAGACTGGGGTAGATGCATGTGACTGCTAGAGGCCAGAGGCAACTTCAGAAAATCCTGTGACTTTTTTTTTTAAGGTGTATCGTTTTCATGATACTTAAGCACTAGGACTAGTTCTTACTTCTCAGCCCTTTACAAATATTAACTAATTTAATCCTCATACTATTACTATTATTAGCCATATTTTCCACATGGGGAGGTGTGGCACAAAGATTAGGTACAAGGGCATAGAGACAGTAGGTACCACAAGTATGACTTGGACCCATGCAATTCGGTGCCAACGCTCATGCTGTTAAACCACTATCCTATATTTACTCAGCAAGTAAGGCTTCTTTCTTCCATTTTAAACTATATACATTGGGCTTCCCTGGTTGCACAGTGGTTGGGAGTCCGCCTGCCGATGCATGGGACACGGGTTCGTGCCCCAGTCTGGGAAGATCCCACATGCCGCGGAGCAGCTGGGCCCGTGAGCCATGGCCGCTGAGCCTGCGTGTCCAGAGCCTGCGCTCCGCAACGGGAGAGGCCACAACAGTGAGAGACCCACATACCACACACACACAAAAAAAAGCTATATACATTTAACTTCTTTAAATTTCTTTTTATTATCTTATTGCACTGGCTCAGGCCTCCAATCACTGCACTGTTAAACTGGTAGTGGTTACACTTTTTGTCTTACTCCAGATTTTACAGGGATAATGTTTTTGTATGATATGTGCTTCATCTTTGTCAATGTATTTTATCAAGTAAAGGAGTTCCCTTCTATTTCTTGTTCGCTAAAACTTTTCATCATGAATTATGCAATTCATGAAATTGAAATTTTAATCAAAAGCTTTTTATGTGTATACTGAAATCATCATTTAGCTTTTTTTACCTTTAATCTCTTAGTATGATGAATCATTTTTCTAACGTTGAAGCAACTTGGCATTCCTGGAATAAACACAATCTTGTCATGATGTTCCATATACATAAATGTATATAAATTGTATGTCATATAATTATGTCACATATGCTATTTATATGGTGAGACAGAATATGGAGCTGGTTTGCAATTTTTAAAAGTCAGGACCAAGGTTAGCATGTAATTTTCCTTTCTTCTATGATCTTTATCTGGTTTTTCTATCAAGGTACATGAGCCTAATTAAATCAGCTGGAGAATACCCTTTTCCATCCTCTTTGCAGTTGCTATCTCAGGTCTCTCAGTCTTTTGTAGGTGACCTATTATGTTCTCTCCGGCTGCTTTTAATGTCATTTCCTTGTTTTAGCATTCCATAGTTTATCTATGAACAAACTTAGCTTAGGTGTGAATTTCATCTTATTTGTCCTTTTTGGGATTTGTTGGGGATCCTCTCAGTCTGAGGATTCGTTTCTTTCATGAATTTTGGAAAATAATCAGCTATTAAATCATTGAAAATTTCCTCTCTTCCAATCTTCTCATTGTATCCCTCTAGTATTTTGACTAGAAATTGAGTTGGGCAAAAAGTTCCTTCGGGTTTTCCCGTACAAACATCTTACAGAAAACCTGAACGAACTTTTTGGCCAATCCAATACACGTTATTCCTTCTAAGTCTGTCATGCAGTATTCTCAACATATGTTTTGTATTTTCCATCTCAGTCTCTCTGTGCTGAATTCTGAGTTATTTCAGATACATAGTCAAGTTTACCAATTCTCTTCATCTATATTTAACATTCTTTTTAAACCATACACCAAGTTTTTATGTCTAGAAGATCTATTTTAACCTTTTTTCAAATTTCACTAGTCAAATTAGTCTAATGGATAGTTTATTTCTTAGCCATATTTTCAATACCCTCTTATTTCTCTAAACATGTTAAATATACTCATTTTATATTATTTTTCTGATAATTCCAGTGTTTACAGTCTTGGCAATTTGGTTTAATTTTAGAGGTTTGTTGTTTCTGTTGATACTCAAGGATTTATGTTTTTTATCTTTTAAGAGTTTTGATTATGAACACAATATTGGGTATGTAAATATGCAGAAGAAACAATGATTCCATTTTAGGAATCAAGTTGAAGGAATTTACCTTTTGATAGGTCAAATGAGATAAAATATATGATCATCTTGATAGATGCTAAAAGGTATTTTATAACATTTGTCACCCATTCCAGATTTCTTTTAAGGGAATAGTAAACTAAGAATAGCATATAACCATAAATAATGTGATTCTTAAAATATGATATAGTGGTGCTGTCTGCATTAAAAGCTTAAGAGTACTGTTTCAAAAGGTATGTGTTCCACAGATTTTGGGAAATCAGCCTTCCAGGATGGTGGGAAGCTAGAAAGAGGTACTTCTTAGGGACTTATGGGCACAGACTCTACTCTTCTCCCTGGGGAAGGATGTGACCTCACTGACACCAAGTTTGGGCCAAGATCTAGGAAAGCCTAACTCAACCTCTCCCTAAATGGAAACACTAAGCAAAGAGATTGTACATTTTCCCTGGATAGTGATGTGAGTCCTGAATAGAGAAGAAATGTAAAATAATGTTAGGCTTTGCTCTTCTGGTAAATCTCTACCTTTTGCAGACAGTGTCATTGGCTGCGTGCTGCTCACTGGGAGACTGAGGGTTGCTGCAGTATTATAGGATTTTGTGCCCTTGGCTAAATGAACCTGGAAGTTACGGCAAGCTACGAAGGTATATGTTGGTCTTTTCCAATCAATCAACAGTATTTCTGCAAGCACATGACAGGACACTAATGCCAGTGGCTGATGGATTGAGCCAAAAAAAAAAAAAAAAAAAAAGGTACTAGGACCAAAATGTTCAGGAAATGATATGTATTTAAGCACATCTTCTTGGAAATTTACAACACACAGTAGATAATTAAAGTCTCTGTGAATTCCAACAATAAAGACAACTGCTTGGTTCAGATAAGGGGTTAGCAAATTTTTTTCTATAAAGGCCCGATAGTAAACATTTTAGGCTTAGCAGGCCATATGGTCTCTGTTGCATCTACTCAACTCTGCATTTAAAGTATAAAGCAGACATAGAAAATACCTGAATGAATACCGTGGCTGTGTTTCAATAGAACTTTATAAAGAGAGGCAGAGGGCTGGATATGACCCACGTGCCACAGTTTAGGGCAAATGACCACATCCTACACCTATTTGATCATGGAAATTTTTTTCACCCAAATCTCAATTCAAAACCTATGTGCGGGCTTCCCTGGTGGCGCAGTGGTTGGGAGTCCGCCTGCCGATGCAGGGGACACGGGTTCGTGCCCCGGTCCGGGAAGATCCCACATGCCGTGGAGCGGTTGGGCCCGTGAGCCATGGCCGCTGAGCCTGTGCTCCGCAACGGGAGAGGCCACAACAGTGAGAGGCCCACGTACCGCAAAAAAAAAACAAAAACCTATGCACTTTAAAATAGGCAAATTTAAAAGATAAATAAATCTTACTAGAAAAGCAAAGATAATTTTTTAACTGTTTTTTTTCGCCTTCTGTAGGATTTATGGAGGATATATGTTATCCAAAAAATACCAAGGTAATAGAAGAGTGATCAGATTTAAAAATTTCTATTGTATCCAACTTCCTTATACATGGACTTTAATATTCATTTCTCATTCAACCTGTCTTTAATCATATATCTGTCTTGTGATCACGTTATAGAAAATCAATTTGAGGGTATGAGAGCCAGAGTTGGGCTAAAATATAACAGAATATTAGAACTGCAATTGCAAATTAACTAGATTTTAAATTGTATACATGTTATGATTTTCTTGCCTTAAACTCTTACTGAGGTGACATGTGTCCATGAACTGAAAAGCCAACTCTGTGGCTGACATAGGTTTGATAAATGCTAACCATAGGACCACTAAGTTAAGTATGTGGCATCTGCAATCCTTACCTCATAATTGTCCTGACTTTTGATCATTTTATTTGGGACTTCAGTATTATTAAGCAACTCAATCAGTGGAACATAAAAGTTCTATAAATAAATAGATTTTTCTCTTTCTACTTTCTCAATTTAATAAAAACTTTTTCCTCCTTCTGCTGGATTGATGTGACCTGAATGTATAATTTGCCCTTCATTGGTTAACATTAACAGTATCTTAAGGCAAAGCATTCCTGGAGATTTTAAAGAAAGCAGAGTATTCATATGGAATGTTCACCTTTAGCTTAACCCCTGTGTGAACCTTAACAAAAATCACTTTACTTCTTCGACCAGTTTCCTCATCTGTAAAATAGGATAATTAAACCCTTCTCATGAGGTTATTGTAATGACACCTCATCATATACGTGAACATCTGAGTAGAGCTCCCGTTACATAGCAGATACTTGAGAACAGATAGCTGCATTTGAAGGAGAAGTGACTGTTTCTTTAATTTTACTCGCCATGACTTTTTTGCAGTCTAAATGTGTTTAGAAGGCAGGTTTCATCCTTTAGAAGACTCAGTTAAGGGAATCAACACGGGAATCAAAGTACATTTCATTCACATTTCAAAATAAGATATTGTGAGGATTCCCCGCACGGTTTAGGAGATGTCCCCAGAGTAGTGTGGTGATAGAGACCTAAATAGTAGTGATTGCCAAACAGCATTATCCATCCTCATGACAATTCCAGAGCAACAGCCTGGGGAAGGCCACACTCACGTTACTAACAGTTGTAAGACTTGCTTATTTTCAAAGCATTCAATCAGCAAAACCTCCTTTTCCACTAATGATTTTCAATCACACATCTCTCTTGGTTGACGGTGATGCATTTCTCATTACGACGCACTATCCCACACAGCTTACAGCTCGGCCACCGCCAACCGCTTTACTTCAGATTAGAAATATACCACCTCTATTTCACTGACCTTCAGAGATGAGAAAACAAACCTAATTCCAGTCTACACGAATCAAATCATTACATGACACAATTTATCAAAAGACTACGTGCTGTTAAGAAGTGAATTTGGCCCCAACTCACTTTTTAAATAGCTGTCATAATGCTTGCATGAGAGTATTCAAAGTCTTATTCAATTTTTTTGAAGAGCTAGAACCTCCGAACTACATCCCGAGATGGTTTTGGGCAATCACCACCTAGTATAAGCAAAGCTATTTGAACATCTCTATTATGAAATCTGGTTTGCTGCCTATAGGCCTCTATACATAGCACTTTCAATCAGGGCACCTGGCCTATTCTTTAAACGTCCCCACAGGACATGATCTATTTTAAACTCCAATCTGCATGAGTGCACTACAGTCTCAACCTTTCATCTCCTGCCTAATTTAATTCCATTCATCTCCTCCCTGACCTCTATAAAACTAACTTACAAGGGTTTTCACACTCTTGCATGGAGGATTCCAGTCAGCAGCTAGGGGACAAGATGGCTGGGTCACAGGCTATTTCTCCAACAAGTCAGACTTCCAAACCTCTGGCCTTGTGTCAGGATTTCTCTACCTGGATCAGCCTTCTTTCCCTCTTCTACTGGGAAACTTCAGTTTATCCGTCCACTTGAAGCCATCTCTGACTTTACCATAGCCAATTGTCTTTGTAGGTTTCCTTTGATCCCTCCCTAGACCAAAATCCCTTCAAGGGCAGAGACCTATCTTTTTTATTCTCTTTGCACATGAGGAATAGGGGGAGCTGCTGCGCTACATAAGGATTTGCTTAAATTTGAAGAATACATCATGAATCATGATGTGAATATAAATATACAGCCTCGGTGGGACCCTAATACCTAGTGCCTTTCCCTTTCATCTGCTGGTTGGCTTCATCCTCCACTTCGGGGTACAGTAGAGCACTTCAGTGGTGCTTCTACCATTTGTCCTTTCATCTTAGGCTCCATGCTCCCCAAGTCTTCTTTATTTAACTGTTCTCTCTCCTTTGCCCTTGGTAATTTTATTGACTGATGGTTTTTGAGTTAGATCTGAGTTCAAAGTCCAGGTATGCCCTTTACTAGCCCTGTCACCATAAAGAACCCACTTTCTTTTCTTTTCACTGACCATCCACATATGATTCTTGGCACACTTACCTAATACTGCAATTGTAACTTCCTCAAAAACATGGATATATTTAAGTCCCCCACACCTAGCATCATGTCTGGTACCGGCAGGCAATCGGGAAAGGCTTATTGAATAAGTGAATCCCCTCAAGGTGCCATTCATTCATTCACTCACTCTATATTTGAGGACACTTTTGTTTTACTTCTGTTATAGCATTTTGAAGTGAGGCAGTCCTGGGTTCAGATTCTGCCTTTGTCATCTGTTCCCTGTGCTATTTCATACTGTGTATTTTTTACACGTCCAACTTTCCACTCGACTATAAACTCCGTAAGGGCAGAGAGTATATATTGTTCATCTTTAAGTTATTCCCCAAGGTTAACAAGGGGACTCACAAACCTGAGTCCCATAAAATATGGGCGCTTAACGAAAAGTGCAAAAGCCTAGTAAGCGCCAAGTGCTTTGTATAGACGAGGCATTTTCATGATTACTCTGCTGGTCCCTCTCATTAGAGCCCTTTCTGTGGCAGCACTTCCATGGGCTACAGCACAACCTTGATAATGAGAGAGATCTGGCTTTGAGTTTCTCCTCTGCTACTTTCTACATGTGTCACCTCCAACAAGTCCCTGACAGTCATCAGCCTCGACATTACTGCTATAAGGTAACAATTACGTTAGGTAATGGACTTAGGGCCTGGCACACAGGAGATGCTCAGTTAACGTTTGTTACCTTTCGTCTCTGTTTTGGTTCAAAGGGTGTAGTAACGAGTCCCATGTGAGTTAGACTGATCATTCATGTGCCTTTAATCAATTGCAAATGACTTGATTCCATATTATGACCCCTTTTGACTGTGGAAGGGAGAATTTTTAAGTGGAAGAAAAGTTCTGTTATTAAGATGACTTCATTTCAGGAATCCATTTTATCTGATATGTCAAACATCGCATTTATTATTCTAAGAGACAAACTTACTATACCCAATTATATTCTTTTAAAATGTTGGGACTGTAATTAAGAAGAATGAAATAATGCCATTTGCAGAAACGTGGATGGACGTAGAGATTATCATACTAAGTTAAGTAAGTCAGACAGAGAAAGATAAATACCATACAATATCAATCACTTATATGTAGAATCTGAAAAATAACACAAATGAACTTATCTATGAAGCAGAAACAGACTCACAGACATAGAACAGACTTGTGGTTGCCAAGGGGGATGGGGGAGGGATGGACTGGGAGTTTGGGATTAGCAGATGCCAACTATTACATGTAGAATGGATAAACGACAAGGTCCTACTGTATAGCACAGGGAACTATATTCAATATCCTGTGATAAACCATAATGGAAAAGAACACGAAAAAGAATGTATATGTATAACTGAATCACTTTGCTGTACGGCAGAAATTAACACAACATTGATGTATAACTGAATCACTTTGCTGTACGGCAGGAATTAATACAACATTGTAAATCAACTATACTTAAATAAAATAAAATAAATTTAAAAAAAAGAAATATTGGGACTGTAGAATTTTAAGCTCTGAATCCGACTCTGAAAACTTGGAACAAGAGTAACAGCTTTCACTAGAATTAAATATATCATTACCCCTCAAGTAGAAAAGCATTTATCTTTCACACAAAACCAGTGGCAGTGGATGATAAAGACGATTCTGTTTGATGTGAGATTACACTCAAGACCTATGGGTGAGGAAATCTGTAAAGAATGCCACAAGTCATGGAATATTAGTATAAATTGCAAGGGATGCAAAACTTCTATTAAAATCAAACACTCTAGGGCCCTTTTTAAAAGCTGGGGTGTACTCATCAGTTTTAAATTCGCAGTGAGGAGAACCTGACAGTCTGAGACTGTCTAAAATTCTAAAATCTGCAACAGTCACATGTGTATCTAGGGGGACAAAATTTATCTTAAAAAACACCTCCTAAATTCTTACTAGTATTCTTGTATACCTCAAGTTCCAGCTGAAATTAAATATAGATAAGCTCAAAATTAGCTTATGTAAAAAATTAGAAAAAGTATTATAACTCACAGTTTTACAAAATTCAGTATCATCCAAAATTTAACCAAGAATGTTAATTATATTTATATACAAATATGTTCGTTGGGTTTTTCCAGTTTCTAAAGTGATTTTTAACCATTTCCTTACAGAGCTGAATTATTCTTATTAAATGGAGATGGTTTGCAGTAATTTGCAAACTGTAAACACAATATGAATACGTGTTAGAGGAATTGTTCTGAATGATGACGACGCAAAGCTAAACGTGGTTTATTTTAACAGAAAGAAAACCAATCTGAAAATAGAACTTAACCAATGCACAGAACAGCAGAAGACATTTGACTATTCCCCAAAGCTGTAAGGAACAATCAGAGGGCGTTATATATCCTCTACCAGCTCAAAATCCTTACTTGCTACAGCTCCTGGCAAACAAGAGGCTATTTGCTTAGCACTTCTGAGCAACTGGTGCTTTCAATCAGATAATTAGAGGGAGCAGGGGAACTGGCACATTTGCAGAATCAATCACACCTATGGGAAGTCAGAAGCCTTTTAAACCCTTGCTCCTGTAATTGGCCAAATCTGCCTGGAGTCAAGGGAAGCAGATATGAAACCACCAGAAATTCAGGCCTCTGCAGTGTTTCCTTCACTTACTTACAATTTTCATCTCCCATTTTGTAAGCACCACGAGTGAATATGATATTATTCAACAAATGAATTGCTGAAAACGTGTGTGAAATGTATGGATTTTCACCTGCTAAACCCATTCATTCATTTATTTATTGGCTGCGTTGGGTCTTCGTTGCTGCGCGGGCTTTCTCTAGTCGCGGCGAGCGGGGGCTACTCTTCGTTGCGGTGCACAGGCTTCTCATTGCAGTGGCTTCTCTTGTTGTGGAGCACGGGCTGTAGGCGCGCGGGCTTCAGTAGTTGTGTCACATGGGCCTTAGTAGTTGTGGCTCGCGGGCTCTAGAGCACAGGCTCAGTAGTTGTGGTGCACGGGCTTAGCTGCTCTGCGGCATGTGGGATCTTCCCGGACCAGGGCTCGAACCCGTGTCTCCCGCATTGGCAGGCAGATTCTTAGCCACTGCACCACCAGGGAAGCCCTAAACCCTATTTTAAATGTGGAAGGCAACTTGATGTTTTAAAGGAACCCTAGGGAAACCTCTCAGAAGAAAAGGTCTGGCAGTGAAAGAACTATACATCCTCTGACTTAGTAATTCTTAAACTTTCTGGGTCATTGCACCACTTTTGAGACTGTATGGAAAGTTATGGAACTTCTTACATCGGAAAAAGAGCAGACGAGCAAAACTTTGCATACAATTTTAGGAAGTTCAAAGACCCCTCCTCAGAGTGTTAGACTTTAGAAAGAAGTTCTGCTCTAACTCACCACTCATGAGATGTATTAAAACTCAAGGCAGTAAATGTGAAGCAAAAGTAACATCCCATTATATCTACTACAAAGTTTAAAATATTTTGGAATCTGTGGCTTTGGCTATACCAATTGATTGAATGATTCATTCATTCATTTATTATTCGACACATGTTATCTCGCACCTACCATCTACCAGGGCCTATTTTTAGGTGCTGGAAAGCAATGAACAAGACAGAGAGGAACCCAGCTCTCATGAAGTTTATATACAAATGTGATTCAAGCTGCCTACACAGTATGTACCAAGGTGAAAAAAATGTTAAGAAGCTACACCAGAATTACTTTTAAGCTGTTGATTGTCAATCTTGGCTGTACATCACAATCACCTGGGGCACTTTAAAAAATCTCACTCAGCCACACTGCTGCAATGTCACTTCCCTTCTCTTACACATTCTGTAGAACTGTACACTCAGAAATATATATACTGTTTGCATTTTATACGCGTGTGTGTAAGAGCACGTGTGTATGGGGGTTAAGCACTGAAAAGAAAGGGTCTGAGGTGCACACAGGTGTAGATCGACTGCAGAGGTGGGCCAGCACAGGGAGGGTGAGGAAATGATCCAGGAACACGACAATTTAGTGAAAAAGGGATCTCAGAGCCAGAGGCGACCATGAGAACCTGAGGCCCCTGGGGGAAAATGTGGAAGACTTCCAGGGTCCACTGAATTCTCAGAGTGTGTATCTTAAAGGTTAGGGAGACTCCAATAGGCCTCTGGGTCACACTTACTTTGGAATATAGCTGTGCTATCTGTACGAGGTGTGCATACAAGATACTGTAATACTTTTCAACCCAAGACAGAAGTGGCTGCATGAACGAGGTACCACTGAAATAGTGGGTATCAGAAGGTCCTTACCCATTTCCTTTGTAGATTAAAAAAGCCAAAAAATTCTCAAAGGCATGCCACAGCAAACGAGGTTCACAAAGTCCCACCATCTCTTTCAGCATGTAAATCATTTGGGGTTGTATTCTTGAAGCCTGTGCGTAATTCTTCAAACTAAACTTGGAAGCATAAAAACTAACTAGTTTCTATTCAGGAAGGTTCATGAATGAGTTATTTCCTTTTTGAGTCATCTTTGTAACCAGGTGAAAATGTCACTTCCCAGCTCAGATTTTATTCAGAGCCAGGAAGCTGCTGTAGAATTCCGTTTCCTTTATAACATACTTCTAGAATTGTAACATGCTTGCCTAGTTGCAAGGTTTATTGTTGACCACCCTGGATTGGATAAAGGGACCTATTACTTATCTCCTTAAGTCCAATTAATACAGCCAATTAAAAGGAAGGAAAAAAGGAACGAAAGGAGGGAGAGAGGGAGAGAAAAGAAAGGAAAAATCAATACGGCATAACTTCTTCCTTCAAATGAGGCCCTACATTTCATCAAGTGTTCGTAAATTTTATAATTTATATTTGTCTATTAAATTATTTATAGTCAACATGAGGGATTCTCAACTTCAGCACTACTGACCTTTTGCACCAGAAAACTCCTGGTTGTGAGGGCGCCGTCCTGCATGCTGCAGGATGTTCAACGGCCCATCTGACCTCTACCCATTAGATGCCAGTAGCATCCTGCCCACCAATTAGGACAACCAGACATTTCCAATTGTCCCTGGGCGTGGGGGGTGGGGAGGTGGGGGTGGAGTGGAGAACAGCCCCAGGTTGAAAACCACAGATGTTTACTATTTCATGAAGAATTCAAAACAGCTTACAAACACAAATAAAATATAAGAATCAAGCATCACTACCAAGGAAATAGATGAATAAAAATCCGAAACCAGTGGAAGAGGAGAGGAACAGAGATAAGAGAATAAGGTCTAAAAAGGCTGATACTGTTGAGCCTCAAATATTTTTTTCTGAGCTTTCTGGCTGCCAAAGGAGAGGGGAGGGCAGCAGAGACCAGCCGACTGAACACACGTAAACTGAACTCTTGCAAACCTGTCTCCTCATAAACATACAAACCACACACGCAAGCATACATCTCAGTAAAAACACCATCATCTGTGTCTATCCAATTATTCAATTGTCAGCTATAAAACAAAAATATATCTGAAATCCATCTATTTGGCTTCATCTCCTTTGTTATCTCCCTTGGTCCAAGATTTCATCATTTCCTGCCTGGTCTACAGGAAGAACCTCCTAATTTGTCTCTTCATTTCCATTTTATACCCCTTCAATCACTTCTCAGAGGAACCGTCTTGAACGGAAATCAAATCATATCAGTCTCCTGCTGAAACATCCCAAGAGCCTGCCAATGCACGGAGAATGAAATCGAAGCTCCAAAATCCAGCTCCTGCCTGTTTTTCCAAAATTTTCAACGCCTCCCCCATTGCCATGAGCCAACCACACTCAATTTCCTTCCGTTCCTGCCACACAGTAGACTCTTCCCCAACATCGGGTACTGCAATTATTATTTCCAACTTATTAATAAGGGCATAGTTTTGATTTTTCAGCTGCAAGAACAATACATATACACACACATACACCAAAGCATTCATATGACTTGTTACAGGGATTTCACGTTAGGCAAACGCAGGAGCGAAGTGAGCTCTCCGTGTCTGATTTAGGAACGTGATATTTACGGGGAAGGCAGGAAGGGAAGATGGACGTAAAGCGGGGAAGGCAAGAGAAAGACGAAACTTACAAAGGTGAGCAGCAGTCCACGAGCTCGGGCAGGACCCCAAGAAGATGGACGGGAGTTGCGCCATTTCTCCTTGCCTCCAACCTCGATACAGTGGGTGTTTGGCAGGAAAAGCGGGTGCCCTTCATTGTGACGCTCAACCGGATCTAGGACTGAAAGGAGCAGAAGCCAGGGAAAGATGGAGCAGTGGAGGCCCCGCCTCTGCCGCTGCCCCCGTATCAACGAGCTGAGTCAGCAGATGAGTGAAAAGGCCTGTGAACTAATACAAATCACGTGCCTCCACCTCTCCCAGGTGAAAAGCCTCAATCGCTGCTGCTTGTCTTCTAGCCACCAAAACTCACGCACAATGTTTCTTATGGCCCCAACTAAGCAAAAACGTGCAGAGGAGGGAATCCTGTGACAAGGAGTGCAGCCTAGCCCGGTGGGCACGTTACAGAGCCACCACACCTTCTCCACTGATGACATTCTGGTAAAGAATATAAATGTATCTATTGATTTTGAACAAAAAGTGACCAAAATTTAGAAGACTTGCAAGGAGGAAAAAAATTAAATAACATAGGTCACGTGGGTTGATTTACCAGTGCTTCAAAGGTGCAATCACTTCGAACATGAGATTGATCGAGGGCAGCAAGCACGTCTAAACGATCATGCTGCCGTTTTGGGTTTGTGATTACACGGTACCATTCACAAAAACATTCTAACTGAAATACTGTGTGTATATGTAATGCTATTTTTAAATTTTGGAAACCATAGCTTCTATTTGAATTGGTAGAACATAGCTGCTTTTATAGATGTAACTATAAATTACCTATGCACTACCACCAATTCCAAGCACATTTTTGCTCTATATCTTTCTTATTTTAGAAGGAACATTGTTTTTACCACAATGCTGGGCTCTGCCAAGATTTTTTATTATCATCGTATTTGTATTTCACCACGAAATAAATTGCATTTGTATTTTAAATTTATTTAGATGTAAATACATTTACATGTAGATGTAAATTACAAAAGAAAATATTTTTTCTTCCGTTTTGAACTTTTGAAGTGAATTTACAGTAGCATCCGCAATAATGTCAGATAATTAATTCATCTTTGACACAGTGATCTTCCCAAAGCCTTGTCTTGATTCCATAAATTTGGTTTCTTAAAAGTGGTACTATTCTTGAATAAACTCATTTTTTATCTGAAGTATCTGATAATACTGATATGAAATTCAACTCTTTTAACTGCAAAGATCCTCTTCTGCTAGCGGACCCAGCACACTATGAGCCATCCTATTATTTTTTGAAGTTGAAAATGAGCAAAATTAAATTAGAATAGCACTTTCACCCTATAAGGCAAGTCATGTTTCACAGAGTAACATGGAAACACCTCTTGCAGCTACATGTGTTAGTTGTAAACCATCATCGTCTGTAACGCTCTTAAATGACGACTAACATTTCAACCAGCTGCTGATACTTCTTCAGCAGATTTGTGATTTCTGATTTTCACCTGATCAAGGGCACCACTACAACCCCAATGAGGGTGTGGGAAATAAGGAATATTTTGTTTTTATCATCAATTTTCTTGAGAGAGAAAAATTGAGTACTGTACTTACTTTTTTCATTTAATATGCACTTTCATTTTTTGGAGCTCACGGCTACAGAAAAGGTAAATTGCAAAAAATTTTTAAATAACAAATAGTACTTTGTAAAAATGAGAAACCACAATAGGAAACACAAGTGGATTACTCTCTCTACAGACTACGGCAAGGCTGCTCAGCCCCAATTTCTGTCCTACATTTCTTGGACACAACCTATATTGTCCCATGTTCCCCACTGACCGTGACAAGTGGTGACCTGGTAGCTTCATGCACTTAGTAGTTCTCGGCGTAGATCATGGCACAACTGGCTCCTGTAGGGCAGCAGAGTCAATGACTTCTCCCATCACCATCTGAGATTAGAAGGAAGTACTCACTCCCAGCACTAGGGGTCACACACTTCATTATATCGACAAACATCGTCTATGTTGTCTTTAAAAATAAAGGTCAGAGGGCTTCCCTGGTGACGCAGTGGTTGGGAATCCGCCTGCCAGTGCAGGGGGCACGGGTTCGAGCCCAGGTCCGTGGAGGAGCCCACGTGCTGCGGAGCGGCTGGGCCTGCGTGCCGCAGCTACTGAGCCCGCATGCCTGGAGCCCGTGCTCCGTGGCAGGAGAAGCCACCTCAATGAGAAGCCCGTGCACCACAACAAAGACCCAACGCAGCCATAAATAAATAATTTTAAAAATAATAAACACTGGATTTTTTAAAAATTAAAAACAAAATTAAAGGTCAGAGAAAGAGAAATGGGCTTGCACTATCCACTATACAATTGTCTCACACACCGCGCGATGAAACCAAGTCAGAAAGCATAAATATACATTGCAGATCTGCCAAAGCTACCCTGACATGTTCTAATGCAACTATTATTAATACTTTATTAAAAATGAAATATCCAGGAAAAATGCAAAATCTGGCTGCATTCTAGGAGTACAGGAGTAAACAGGGCCTCTCCCAAGCAAATGGAGCTTACAAGTGCCCGACATTTAGTAACTAGGATTCATGTTCAGCCTTAAGTCTGATTCAGAGCTTCTGCCCCTCTCCTGAGTTAGGCTCTAGGATCTGCCATGAGGAAGAGGGTTGAGCAGGCAGTGCTTGGTCTCTTCTTTCACTCTCCCCTCAACTCTACCATCTCCTGCTGGCCAGAGGGGACCAGCCTCAATGACCTCCAATAATTCTCACCCACCCACCCCCACCGGTAGTCACACTGTTTTGTAGTCCCCTCTCATACTCAATAGGCCTGATCTGTGTAACGACATCTGGACACGGCAACCCCATGGAAGATCTTGAGTCAGAACTACCTACCAAGACACTTCAGAATCTCTGACTCCCCAAAACTGTGAGAAAAATACATTTTTATTGTGTTTAAGAGACTAACTCAGGGGATGATTTCTCACATAGCAATCAATAACTAACAGACTCCTCCGGAGTTGGGAAGGACTAGGAGAATTAGAGGAAAAGGGGCAAGTCTTGCATTAGCTGCTGTATTCATAAACCTCGCCTTCAGGGCTCCGTTTCCTAATATGTGTCCACATGCTGGGTTTTTTGTGGGGTCATTAGTCATTCTTCCGAGCACTGGCCACTGTCCTCAATAAGAAATTCTTCCACTTGGGCAATACTTTCTCTGGATGACTTCTCGCAACACCCTCGAAGCTTCTGCCCCTGGCAGTAGACCCATAGCTTCTCCCTCTGTGAGTCCTTTCTTTCGGGGAAGCAGCTTTCTTCGGCATCAAGACATCAAGATGACTCAAGCTGACTACCTTCTGAGCTATCCACTTGGCCCAAAGGAAAATCACTCATTTTTGACACACCAAAGATCAAAGTACAGTTGCCCACTACTGAGTCTCTCTCCTTACACTGCCTTTCGGAACTACTGGATCCACTTTTAATTTCTACGTTCATTTATGCCCCCTCCCCTTAAAGATACTGTCTAATTCTCCCAAGAACTCTTTCACTGACCTCCACCTGAGTGGGATCATGAATTGGTCATATGAGTTTCTGTAGTTCTGGAAGTTTCCATCCTGAGAAGGTACTGCTACTCTCCCCTTACAGGCATACTGAATCTGTGCAAGTGGTTCTTATGGAACCCTCTTCCAACTCAAGTTTAGTGGAAAACCTTTAAAAAGCCATTCTACTTTCTATCCCTAAAACTTT
Source organism: Stenella coeruleoalba (assembly GCF_951394435.1). Classification (NCBI taxonomy): domain Eukaryota; kingdom Metazoa; phylum Chordata; class Mammalia; order Artiodactyla; family Delphinidae; genus Stenella; species Stenella coeruleoalba. The sequence goes on from NC_137152.1 coordinate 116,841,312, forward strand.
CCTTCAATAATCCCCTTTAAAATGTTTCATATTCACTTATACAGGAAAGATGGAGAACAGGTCGCTGGACCAATTTTCTAGCTTTTAGTTATGTCCTGCATGATATATGTCCAGCACTGTTGTCCTTAGCTTTAGGATTTAAGCCAAAATTCCTATAAAACTGAAAAAGCACAATTTATTATCCTGCTACGTTCTAGCTGGAATGCCTTTTTCCCCCCACCTGAGATATAGCTGGTAGGTTCATAAGAAGTATTTTTTAATAAATTGATGAAATTACCAAGGTCTTATTACCAAAGAGGTAGATAACTATATTTTAAAATAAAGTACTCATATAAGGCATGCTATAGCAGTTATTTTGTAACCTACTGACTAATTTCTTCAACATTTTAAAAATTCAGTAATGACTTTACAAAGCTTTTTTAAAATACTGTTCCTTGCTCTAAGCATGGGACATAGCAAAATTATTGTTTCCAAAAATAATTCATATTCTTCACGAGACTCAGGAGGAAAATATCTCTAGTGAACCAGATCAAACATTAGGAATAAGGGATAATTTGAAAAAAGGAAAAGATGGGAATCACAGCTGCAAAATGAAAAACTATAATGGAGAAAATGAATACCCGACTCACTCTGGAGAAACTGTATGATGAAGTGCTTAGGAACATGGACTCTGGGGTTGAAACTTACCACCTGTATGAACTTATACAAATTACTTCAACTCTCTGAGCCTTAGTTATCATATTTGTGAAAATAGAGATGATAACTGAACTTCACTCACAGGGTGGTTGGGAGAATTAAATGAGATTGTGCACACAGAACACTTAACACATCATCAGTATGTAATAAATCTGAGCTATCACTGAAGAATAACCAAAAATATGAGAAACTTAAACAAGTTCTTCCAGGTCATAAAGGAAAGGGATAAAAAGATTAAAATTCTATGATAAAGATGAGATCAATATGGAACACATATTGATCAACTTACAGATAACTGGTGATCTTGAAAAAGAGTATAAAGCGAAGAGAACAGAGTTGATAAGCAAAGACAGCTTTCCATCTGTAGACAAAGACCTTTTACCTGAAGACTGAAAGTGCTCAAAACGTATTAAGGACATGAATAAAATTAATTCCACGAGTATACTTACGTTTTCCCTTGGTGAAATTTCTAGATTTCAATTATAAAGAAAGAATCTCATGAATATCTATTAAAATACTACAAAGGAAGAAGGAGAAGAAAAGCTAGCTCTCAAAAGAATTAGGTTGACCCCAGGCTCGTCTGCAACGCTAAACTCCTGAAGGATATGGAAGTTTCTGTGGCACTTTCACTCAGAAAAATTGTTGTTCATGTGTGAATATATTTGTAAGCATGCTATCACTCAGGAATTATGCCAACCTGGTACTCTTCATGAATAAAATATTTGAAGGTCCTTCCAAATTAAACTACTTGAAAATGTTTGCTTGAAAAAAGAGAAAGAAAATATCAAGAGATAATCAATTAAAAGTCAAGGCAACTTTGGAAAAATTTGAAGGAACAGGCTGTCATATAAATATATGCTCTAAATATCTGTAAATATATACTCTAAATAATTGTTTTTAGTGTGATTACTAATTTAATTTTGTAGTTAATTAGAAATAAGAAAATGACATTGTACAAAAAAACAAATAAAAATAAAAGTAAATTATAAAAATGGATTCCACAACCCCAGGTTGTAATTGCAAAGACGTAGAAGAAAGGAAGAAGAGGAAAACAAATGCAATGAGTTCCACATCTCAAAAAGGAAGTGAAAATTAAAGGAGTTATTCCAAACAAAAAGTAACATCATTCTTAGAGACACAGTAGAGTTCACTCATTAAAATGAGGAAGAAAGCAAAAGTACTCTCACCATGACTACCTAACATTAACTTTACTTCGGAAGTTCTAGTCAATCTATTAAAACAGAAATAAAAAGTACCAGTGAAAAATACGAAAATTACATCATTGTTGCAAATTATAATTATAGACTTAGAAAAAAAATTGACTGAAAAGCTACCAGAAATAAGAGAAGTTTTCAACTAGAAAACTAAAATTGAAAGCTCAAAAATTAATAGTGCTCCTGTGCATATCAGTACTCAAGTTACATATAATAGGGGGAAACATTCCATTCATAGCATCAATTAAAAAATAAAGCACCTAAGAATGATCTTAAAAACAAGTGTGTGGGGCTTCCCTGGTGGTGCAGTGGCTGAGAATCCGCCTGCCGATGCAGGGGACACGGGTTCGTGCCCCGGTCCGGGAGGATCCCACATGCCGTGGAGCGGCTGGGCCTGTGAGCCATGGCCACTGAGCCTGCGCGTCCGGGGCCCGTGCTCTGCGGCGGGAGGCCACAGCAGTGAGAGGCCCGCGTACCGCAAAAAAAAAAGTGTGGGATCTACATGAAGAAAATATAAACTTTAATGAGCAAAATTTTTTTCTTTCTTTTTTTTTTTAATATTTATTTACTTATTTGGCTGCACCGGGTCTTAGTTGCAGCAGGTGGGATCTTTTTTTTTTTTAACTGTGGCATGTGGGATCTAGTTCCCTCACCAGGGATTGAACCTGGACCCCCTGCATTGGAAGCACCAGAGCCTTAGCCACTGGACCATCAGGTAAGTCCCTTAGCAATATTTATGACAGGTCTCTGGGTAAGTTATCTTAAAATCCCCTGCAGGGTTTCTTAAAAATGAGGAGTTCTTCAGCCATAAAAAGAAACGAAATTGAGCCATCTGCAGTGAGGTGGATGGACCCAAAGACCACCACACAGAGTCAAGCAAGCCAGAAAGAGAAAAACAAACACCTCACGCCAACACATACACACAGAATCCAAAAAAAGAAAAAGGTTCTGAAGAACCTGGGGCAGGACAGGAACAAAGACGCAGACCTAGAGAATGGACCTGAGGACACAGGGAGGGGGAAGGGCAAGCTGGGACAAAGTGAGACAGTGGCATGGACACACATACACTACCAAATGCAAAATAGACAGCTAGTGGGAAGCAGCTGCACAGCACAGGGAGATCAGCAATGAGCAAATTTTTAAAAATCTACATAAATGAAGTCATACCATGATTTTGAACAAGAGTATAAATATCAAAACTCAATTCCTCTCAAACAGATTTATGTATTTGATATAAACTTGATCAAAATATCTGTACAATTTATCCAGAGAAATTTAAAAATAATTCTGAAGATAAACTGGAAAGATAACTTGACAGAAATTGCTAATATTTTTTTATAATTTTATGTATTTCCAGATATTAAACACATTATAAAACATCATTAAACCAGTATAGAAATGGCACAAGAATCAACAGTTTTATGGAATGGAATATATAGCCAAAGAACACACTCTAATATATGTCACTTTACTACATGATAAAAGAAGTATCAAAAGTTAACATAAAAGAAAAAAATTGGGCTTCCCTGGCGGTGCAGTGGTTGAGAGTCTGCCTGCCAATGCAGGGGACACGGGTTCGTGCCCCGGTCCGGGAAGATCCCACATGCCGCGGAGCGGCTGGGCCCGTGAGCCATGGCCAATGAGCCTGCGCGTCCAGAGCCTGTGCTCCGCAACGGGAGAGGCCACAACAGTGAGAGGCCCACGTACCACAAAAAAAACAAAGAAAAAAAGAAAAAAATTATTTTCAAACGGTAATGAGACTCTTTTTTTAAATAAACTTATTTATTTATATTTTATTTTTGGCTGCATTGGGTCTTCCTTGCTGCACGGGCTTTCTCTAGCTGCGGCGAGCAGGAGATACTCTTCATTGCAGTGCGCAGGCTTCTCATTGCGGTGACTTCTCTTGTTGCGGAGCACGGGTTCTAGGCGCGTGGGCTTCAGTAGTTGTGGCTCGTGGGCTCTTGAGTGCACGCTCAGTAGTTGTCGCACACAGGCTTAGTTGCTCTGCGGCATGTGGGATGTTCCCCGACCAGGGTTTGAACCCGTGTCCCCTGCATTGGCAGGCGAATTCTTAACCACTGCACAACCAGGGAAATCCAGTAATGAGACTCTTTAGTTATTGGAATGGAGTTGAGAGAACAGGAATACATTAAAAATTCCACGTCACAATATACGCAAATGTAAATTCTAGAAGAATTTAAGTGTGAAATATTTTTAAATCACCTATTTTCAGAAAAAGTAATGAATATTTATCTTACATTTGGGGAAACTTAGATGTAATGCAGGAAACTACAAAGTGGTAAAACAGGAACCTTAAAAATAGATGAATTTAAAACATCTAGCTGAAATCCAAAGGGAAAACTGAAAACTGGTGAAAAATTTGCCTCATATATGGCAAGTAGTTAATATTTCAATTTATAACACATCCCCATGATCGAGTATTATGCAACTGGTATATTTATGAATAAATTTCCCCATAGGAAAAATTGTTATAATTTTATTTGCAAAATGCTAATTTCCATATATAGTGTTACATCAACTGTGCGAAAATGTACAGATATAAAGACTGCATGTACTTGTACCAAATAGCCCAATGGGATCATAAGTAATATTCATTTTTGAGCACAGGTTTCCCCCACTATCCGAAAGTAGAGTGTCCCTATGAAACCTGTGAACTGAAATGGTGTAAAGCGAAGCAGCAATTACCTTAGGACACACCTTGCTATGGGAGGCAGAGAATGAATGGAGACAAAACACAGATGCTCACAGACACAGCTCAAAGCTATGGCGGCTGGATGCTGAAATGCTGAGTGTCGTTCCCGGGAAGGAGCTTGGCCATGACAATCTCGATACTCAGGGTGCGCGCGGCCTCGATAAAGGCTCAGCTCCCTGCAAAACAAATGCTGACGCTATTTTCGTTTTTCGCTTTTTTTCGCAAAAGGCAAAAATCCTCTTTGGATTTCTTTCGGGTAGTGAAAACAGGCACTAATTTAGATCTTTCATAAAAGCCAAGTGGCATAAAGCAAACTCTCAGAAAGTGGGGGATACCTGAATTTCTCTGTATTTGTAAAATCTTTATGACTTTTTTTCACAAACCATACACTGCTAAAGGTGAATATGTTCATCAGCTTATACAGATCTATGAAAAAAATACTCAAAATCCAATCAATAAATGGACAAAGAAAATGAACAGACAGTTCACAAATGAGGGTATGCAAATATCTATCAAATATATGGAAAAGTATTCCCCCTACCCCAGTAGCTGAATAAACAAATGAAAGCAAAGATTCAAGATTTTCCCACCATCAAATTAGTAGTGGTTAAAAAATGATGATAGTGGATGCTGGTAAGCATGTGGTGAAACATGTCATCCCAGATACTGCTAGGAGGAATATGCACTAGTACCACTCTTTTCCTAACAGGTATCAAGAAGCCTCGAACTGTTTATGCCCTTTAGCTCTGCAACTCTATTTCTGGTAATGTCTCCTGTGGTAAACAGAATGGCTCCCCAAAGATGTCCACGCCCTAATCCCTGTGACTTGTGAATATATTGTGTTTTAGGGCAAAAGGATTTGCTGATTTAATTAAGATTATGGATCATACAATAAGGATATTATCCTAGGTTATCCACGTGGATCCAGTTTAATCACATATACCCTTAAAAGCAGAGGACTTTCCCCCACTGGTGGCAGAAGAGATGGTGCAGAAGGAAAAATCAGGGAGGTTCTAAGTATGAGGGCTTGATTCACTCTGAAGATGTTAGAAGGGGGACCACAAACCAAGGAATCAAAATTGAAATATATGTGTATAGCTATGATTTATATGTGAAAATCAACCAAATATCAAAAACAACTGGTCTATTATTGTATTTATCTAGGTGTTCTGTTGATGTTTTGACGATTTTGAAAATGAAAAATAAGTTGAATATTCATAATAATTTATTTTATAACATTTATTTTCTTTGTCTTCATTTCAGAAAAAACTTGTGCTGTAATACATTTATCACATAATTTGTGTTCTTTTGACAGTACTGTCAGATTGGACAACCTTCTTGAACAATTTTGGTTCTTATATCATTTTTTTTTTTATTACAGTTGACCCTTGAACAACACGCAGGTCCACTTATATGGGGATTTTTTCCATAAATACGTACTACAATACTACACGATCTGTGGTTGGTTGAATCCATGAATGCAGAACTGTGGATACAGAGGGCCGACTATAAATTTATACATGAAGTGGATTTATAAAGTTAAATATAAAGTGGATGTTTTTTGTTTTGTTTTGGCTGTATTGGGTCTTCATTGCTGCATGCAGGCTTTCTCTAGTTGCGGCGAGTGGGGCTACTCTTTGTTGCAGTGCACAGGCTTGTCATTGCGGTGGCTTCTCTTGTTGCGGAGCACAGGCTCTAGGCACGCGGGCTTCAGTAGTTGTGGCATGTGGGCTAAGTAGTTGTGACTCGCGGGCTCTAGAGTGCAGGCTCAGTAGTTGTGGCGCACAGGTTTAGTTGCTCCATGGCATGTGGGATCTTCCCGGACCAGGGCTCGAACCCGTGTCTCCTGCATAAGCAGGTGGATTCTTAACCACTGTGCCACCAGGGAAGCCCTAAAGTGGATTTTTGACTGCACGGGGTCAGTGCCCCTAACCCTCACATTGTTTAAGGGGCAACTGTAATTTCGTTTTGGAGAAACTTAACACTGCTAAGGCAGTAGCATCTGAAATGATCAACAGTATTATTACGTGAGCCATACTTAGGTTTGCAAATGAACCATGATTTTTATCTATGATGTCTGAATATTTTAACAGTGTTGCACATGATAAATCATTGTTATTACAGAAAAACTTATATTTTAATTTCATTATATAAAGTACTATTGCATACAATGTGATTTTCAAGCAATATCTATATCCTATTACTATTTCTTCTTTCAAATTCTACAATGCTCGTTTATTTTATAGGAAACCAAAAAGCAAAGCTATATTTTTCAATTTATTCAGTTCTCTCATAAGGTGAAATTATTCTTTGTTCTATAATGGACAGAAAGTAGTATTTTTAGAAATTAATCTGGGGATTACTTTTACCTGAAGCTTCTTCATAGAATTGTAAACATTTTCATTCCCTTGTTCTAATTCTTTTGTGTTATATTGGAATGCCACTTCTGTTGTACATTTCCCATGTAGTCTCTTTCAATTAAGTTTTTTTCTAAAACTTTTATAATACTTTCCATCCTTCAAAAATATGTTTATACGCTTTTGTTAACATTATTAGTAGTAAACAACTGTTCATACCAAATATCTGAATAGCATAAATTCAAAATAACCATTTGCTACCAAAGAGATGTAAGGGAGAAGAATTTGCACCCAAAATATGTCTCTTTGGCGTATTATTTTTTTTACACATCTTTATTGGAGTATAATTGCTTTACAATGGTGTGTTAGTTTCTGCTTTATAACAAAGTGAAACAGCTATACATATACATATGTTCCCATATCTCTTCCCTCTTGCGTCTCCCTCCCTCCCACCCTCCCTATCCCACCCCTCTAGGTGGTCACAGAGCACTGAGCTGATCTCCCTGTGCTATGCGGCTGCTTCCCACTAGCTATCTGTTTTACATTTGGTAGTGTATACGGCATATTATTTTAACCTGGTTATTTTCTAAGAAATAGCAGAAAGGGAAAAATTCTGAAAACCAAGTACGAGTTATACTTTTGTAAGAAACATTTACACGTGTAAGGGAAATGTCCATTTTTAAGTGTCTCCTTCCATTTACCAGAGAGAAGGAGACCAAATCCCTAGAAACTCTTATCAGTGGAGAAGGCAACAGATAGAATTTGTTCCTTACTGGAAGATCTCTTCTCCAGATGTATCTTGGACTATGTTCTAATGTATCTTGGACCATGCCTAAATTAAATTTTAATTGTTTTCATGACATCATTCCCATGGTGTGTTTGAATAGTTTTAAGAGCAAATCTGACATGGACTTCAACAAGATATCCCACTTGGGGACAGATCCATAAATACGATATATAATTTTTGAATTGTTCCAAGGAATGTCATCACTATCAACAGAGTTTAAGCCATCTTTCCAAAGAACAAGATTAAAATATATGTTGTACATGGCACAAATAATGCTTCTAGATTTTGACCAAAATTCTGGTTTTCACACCTTTTCCTGTGTCAGATTTATTAGAACTATTCACATAGGACTGCCATCAACAATATCTTAAATTATTTAAATAATGCTGATACATGTTTTTTTATAAATTTATTTCTCATTAAGTATTCTTGTAAAACTTAACAGTCAATACTTATCTATCTTGTTGCCAACGTAAAAAATTGATATCATGTTTTACACACTTCATGTGTAGACATACATGAATACAAATTTAAGAAATATGGATTTCTGCATATTGGAAAAAATGTTCCTCAGCTGTCATATGCAAATGTTGCAAAGACCGTCTATTTCGTAACACCTTGGGATGCAAGGAGAAGCCAGAGAATGAAGGCTTGCCACCACTGAAAAATGATACTTCATCATGAAAGAATTATTGCAATTATGCTTTTTGAGAGGAAGGATTTGAGAACTTAATTAATTTGCCTTTTTTCTCACCTAAGCACTTTTACAGCTCAAATCCTCCCTGCATTATGAAGCAGGGTCTGTCTCCAATGTTCTCAGTAACATAACCGGAAACAGTCCTGGCACTGAAACCGTCACCTTTTGTTTAAGGATAAGACACATGAAGAAACATCTCCCTAGAATGTGAGCAGTGTTGGTGATATTCGCAGAGGCCATGTGCCTCTGTGTCTTCGGTTCCGGGTCTACTAATGGCTCCCAACCAAGACGCTACTGCAATACTCCAGGGAATGTTGATAATACACTAAGTAGTAGTGTGTTAAACTGTCTTTGAAGAATGCTTTAGGGAATCAGTTTTTATTACTATAAGATACAAAAAACAATTCTGAGAAAAATAAAGCTTTCCCTTACAATTGAATTAAATAGAATGTAAAGCCTGAATAGAACATTAGAAATCACCTACTTAATCCTCTTCATTCTTCCTCTTAGAAAACTATAGCCCAGAAGGGAAGTGACTCACCCAAAGCCTCAGACTTCAAAAGCAACAAAACAAGACCACAGTCTTAGTCGCCTGACTTCCAGGCTCATTATCAATATATGCTGATCACAGATATATTAGGTTAGTGAAAGCAAGTGGAACATTTAGGAAAATACAGGGATTTTTAGCAAATGATAAGAATTAGTACTTGAAGCAAAGAAGTTTTCTACAACCTAAATGTCCTATTTAATCACTTTCTGTTAGTCTAAAAGTGTTCTTAATTTAATCTGAGGAAACAGTATACCACAGGGATGGCTTCAGTAAAATTTTTAACGAATGACAGTAGACTCCAATAAAACACAAAATAAAGTAAAATCATATAACTTCAAATGTTGAAAAGTGCTTGGATGAAAAAAGGAAATTCAGAGCTGAAATTTTTAACAGAATTTCAATTAAGTTTGACAGCTGTTTCATTACCAGATTTGATTCATTGTAATAATATACTGTAAAATGATAATCCTTTTATCAGTAAAAAAGAAAAAGGGGCTCCTATAATTTAGGTAATAAGATCCTCATATAAAATCTAAAAATTTTTAACATCATTATTTCCTCATTTTTCCAGTGACTTTCATGGAAAATGGTAAGAAAAAATATAGAATTAAAATATGGGAAGAATAAGACAATTTAACTGTGATGAATAACCAAATTATATAATAACTGTGGTGGGAGAAATCTAACTTCTCTGTACTCATTCTAATTTGAGCTCATTTATTGGATCACAAGGGTTTTCCAAGGTAAAAGGCAAGTAATCTGAAGAGTTATAAAAATCAAATTTAACCTTAGGTTCAAGTGAATGCATAAAGGAACAGTATTGGCAACATAGCCTTATGATTGAACGGAAATTATTAGAATAAATGCACAAACTTCTACAATTGAAATAACAAATCATTACACTGAAATCACAGCAATTTAATATAGGAAGAGTCTTAGAAAGCGTGACTTTATAGAACGAGAATGGGAATGATAATTTACCAAAGACAAAACATCAAAACAGTGACAAAACTAGGGATGACAAACACTCATTAAATGAAAAGAATAGCACGAATCTTAATCAATCCATACATAGTAACACAACTGTCAAGCACACCACAATCAAATCCCTCCTTACGGCATTATCTGGAAGGCAGCTATGCTAACCACTATACCATCAATGCCTCTGCTGGTATTATCTAAATTACCAACCTAAAATAAGAAAAGAAATGGATCACAGGCTATCTGGAGATGGCTTTTAAGAACCAGTTAGCAATGTTTTGAGATTCATTTTTGAATAATGAGATATTTTATATTAAAGCCATCTTAATTATTTGTTAAAACTACTCCTTATTCAAGTCATATATTCTAAGTCTTACACAAGTTTACACATTTTCAGTTTGCTCAGGGATGTGGTCAACTTCACAATAACCCATGATGGTTCTAGTTCTTTCCCCCATGCTACTCTGCATTCCAAGAAAGTCCAGAGAAGGCCTTTTCTCGTATTTCACAACTGAGGCCAGGAGAATGACCACCACGACTATAGTGATCAACACTGAAAAGCCCTACTTCAGCCATTATGCAATGAAATCACCAAATAATGTTTCCAGTCTTAGTTCAGATTTTCATATTTCAGCTAATGACTTAACATCCCAAGACACAGAATAGCAGTGTCAGCAACAATTCTTGGTCAGTGTCACCATCGTTCTGCAGTGTTTGTGAAATTATGTCTTTAACGCTTATGTTTTGTCATTTTGTTTTTTAAAAAGTGGAAATAAAAAAACCATGTGTTGATTAGTAATAAGAAGCCTAGAGCTCATTACTTACTAAAAATAAAAATGATAAAACAAAATCATCATACCTGCCCAAAGCTATGATTCTCCAGTTTTATATGCTCATTATACTAATTTGAAAAAAAGAAACAAATATATAACATGAAAAAATGCAGTGCCTTACTCAAAAATTAACACAGAATAGATCATAGACAGAAATTTGAAACTATAAAATTTCTAGAAAAACATGGGAAAAAATCTAGATGTCCTTCGATTGGTTGGTGAGTTTTCAGATGCAACACCAAAATCATGATTCATAAAATAAAAATTATATGTTTCACTTTATTAAAATTTTTTTTTAAAGTTCTGTGCGAAAGACACTTAAAAGAATGGAAAAAGAAGTCATAGCCTGGGAGAAAGCATTTGCAAAACACACATCTGATAACGAACTTATATCAAAAATATATAAAGACCTCCTAAAACTCTACAATAATAACTCAATTTTAAAAGGGCAAAAACCTTAACAGACACCTCACCAAATAAGATATACAAATGGCAAGTAAACATATGGAAATATGCTCAACACCATTTGCATTAGAGAAATACAAATTCAAACAATAATGAGATACCACTACACACCTGTTAGAATGACTAAACCTCAGAGCAACTAACAATACCAATTACTGTAGAGTCTGTGGAGCAACTGGAACTTCCATTTATTGCTCATGGGAATGTAAAATGGAAGAGTCACTTTGGAAGACAGTTTGGCAGATTCTTAAAAAGCTAAACATAGGGGCTTCCCTGGTGGCGCAGTGGTTGAGAGTCCGCCTGCCGATGCGGGGGACACGGGTTCGTGCCCCGGTCCGGGAGGATCCCACATGCCGTGGAGCGTCTGGGCCCGTGAGCCATGGCTGCTGAGCTGCCGTGGCCGCTGAGCCTGCGCGTCTGGAGCCCGTGCTCCACGGCGGGAGAGGCCACAACAGTGAGAGGCCCACGTACAGCAAAAAAAAAAAAAAAGCTAAACATAGTCTTATCATACAATCCAGCATTTGCGCTCCTAGGTATTTACCCAAATGAGTTGAAAACTATGTCCACACAAAAACCTGCACAATGTTTATATCAGCTTTCTTCATAATCACCAATAACTGGAAGCAACCAAAATGTCCTTCACTAGATGAAAAGATAAACTATAGTACAACTATATAACGAAATATTATTCAGCAATAAAAAGGAATGGGCTATCAAGTCAGACAATGTAACTAGAGATAGCTTGGGCTTCTTATAACGAAGACACTTCTTTGGCGACAGGTCTCGCCCTACTGAGATTTCTCTGCTCTCGCCTTGGTAAGACTATACCATGTTCTTCAGCTCAAGTCTAAAGACAGTTGGCAAGCTTGCCATGTGTGTCCTGCTGTTGAGGACTACTGGGACAGGGATCTAACTGCTGTTCTTGGAAATCTAAAGGGCTAGGGGTGAGCTAACTGCTTTGGTGGCAGAGCCAGGGAAATGTTCTGAATTGCAATCAGCCTGCACAACTGGGTTGGGGCAAAAGTTGACCAGCATTCCCCATGTGAGAGGCAACCAGAGGGCAATTACAAAATTCTTGAATTGGAATAGTCATCACTAAATGTCAAAATAAGAATTGAAAAGTATTTCTGAAATGGAAAGAGGAAAAAATCAAGCTATCTATATCATTTAAAGATCCAAGAAGCTCAGTCCAAGCAGGAAAAATATTTCAAAAAGCACACAAGAAAAGCACATCATAATCAAACCGCTTAAAAGCAAAGATAAAAGGCAAATCTTAAAAGCAAGCAGAATAAAGAGACATACGGGGAAACAATGATTGAAATGAATCATTCTCATCTGAAAAAAAATGAAGTCAGAATACAATATAGCAATATATTTAAAATCCTAAAGACTAAAGGAGAAAGAAACTACAGGATTATTTCAAGTTATACTAAAGGTAACATTTGACAAAATTCAGTACTTGTGAATGAAAACAAAAAACTCAGAAAGTTAAAGTAAAAAAGGACTTTCTTAACTTGATTGGGGAAAAAAACCTCTCTCGAAGTCCTCCAATAAACATTTTATTTAATAGAGAAACTACTAGCCATTAACTTTAGGATCTAAAACAAGAAAAACACTGTCAATGCTCCTTTTAAACATAGCACTGTAGTTCCTAGCCATCACAGTATGATAAATAAATGTTTATGCATTTTAAATGAAGTGACAAAACTTTCATAACCTACACAGAAACACCACTCAAAAAGTTCACGATTTATTAAAACTAATAAGAGAATTCAGCAGGGTTACCAGATATAATATTAACCTATTGAATCATCTCCCTTTACAGTAGCAATAATAAACAAATTGTAATAAGAAATTAAGGCACCCTTCATAATGGTAACAAAAGTTATAGTGTATCTGAGAATTAATCCAACGACTTCATAAGACTCATTTTCAGAAAGTTGTAAAACTCTAAAAATACCTAAAAAGATGGTACGAACAAATGCAGATATATGCAATGTTCACTAATTTGATGACTTAACACTGTAACTATGACAATTATCCCCGAAAATAATCTATAAACTCTATTCGACTCTAATAAGAATTCCAGCAGAATTTATGGAGCAATCAACAAACTCATTTCTTTCTCTTCACTAATTCCATATTTTGTAAATCTTATTAAATGGGTTCCTGGACCCAATTCCAATGTGTGTGTGTGTGTGTGTGTGCGCGTGCAGCAGGGTGTCTAAAAATTCAAGCCAATTCTGACACCATCTATCTGGAGATATCATCAGATTCCATGGGTAAAAGGGTTCAGTCCCCGAGACCAGCCTCCATTTCAGATGCCAGGTTGTTAACTGTGCTCCTGGCCAACCAGCTACAAATTGGAGGTTCCAACAACCCCCTCCAGCTCAGGATGCCAATCGTGAGACCAGGTTGTTACCTGTACTTCTGACCGACTGGCTATAAGTCAAAGGTTGCTCCTTCAGTTAAATTAATTCGCTAGAAGAGCTCACAGAATTCAGAAAACTCATTTACTCACTTGATTACCAATTTATTACAAAGGACATTAAAGGATACGAACCAACAGCCAGAGACACATAAGGCGAGGGCTCCTGTCCTCACGGAGTTTGGGGACCTGCACAATGGACAGTGGCATGCAGAAGCGTTCTGTTTCCCCAACCTGGAAGCTCTTTGAACCAGGTCCTTTTTCAGGATTGATTAAATCATTGGCCACTGGCCGCAGATTCACCTCTAGCTCCTCTCCCCCGACCAGAAATCAGGGGGTGGGACAGAAGGTTCCACCCTCTATTCCTCTGGCACCCATCCCCCATCCTCAGCTGCTTTCCAAAAGTCACCTCATTAACATAAACCTAGTCTGGTGCAAAGGGACTTGTTATGAATTACAAGGCACCCATTTCACCTTGATGGCTCTGAAGCTGGCTTTGAAGGTCTCAGGAACTGAGGACAAGAGAGCAAATATTATGACAAAAGACGTTTCCATGGCTCTTAATCACTCAGGAAATTCCAAATGTTTGGGAGCTGTGAGCCGAACAGTGGATGAAGACCAAATATATATAAGAAATATTTATTTTGGTCATCTGAATAACCAAATATATATATATATATATATATATACCTTATAAACCATAATATTGAACTTATTTACTATATAATACTAATACTATACTAAACTAATACCCATTGGGTATTGGGGTATACTGGATAAACAAGTTGCCATTAAGGGTTAAGAGCACTATCTGTGGTGACCTAAATGAGAAGGAAATTCAAAAAAGAGGGGATATATGTCTACATATAGCTGATTCACTTTGCTGTACAGCAGAAAGTAACACAACATTGTAAAGCAACTATACTCCAATTTAAAAAATTTAATTAATTTTAAAAAGCATAAAACTACACACACACGCAGAGTGCAAGTGTGTGTATACCTGGTGAAAACTCAGTAAACTATGGATTGTTCCAATGTCAACATCATAGTGTTGATGTTTCACTCTAGATCTGTTACCGAGTCCAAGCTCGCTCTGCTCGCCCCACGATAGGCCAATGAATCGGAGATGAGGTGTTGAGGCTCGAATACGACTTTATTTGGAAAGCCGGCAGACTGAGAAGGTGGCAGACTAGTGTCTGTGAAAAACCATCTTATCAGGACTTGGATGCCAGTTTCTTTTATGGCACAGAGAGAGGGAGGAGATGGGGAAGTAAAGGGAAAAGGCCATAAGTTTTGCAAATATCCCCTGTAATGGCCAGCCACGGGGAGGGTATGTGTTAATTTCTTCTTTCTTACAGCCATCCACAGGTGGGCGGGGTCAGATTGTCTTCTTGTGAGTTGAACAGAGGCACTTTAGTTTAACATTCAGGCAGGGTTCCCTGAGGCAAGCCATTATGTATGATTATAATAACAAAAGCAACGAAAAGCAAAGGTTAAAGTCAAAGAAACAGAGGGAACATTGGAGTCTGATTTAGCTCTTCCCTGTTACAAATCTGTGAGGTGCTGATGTTGGTGGAGGAAGGTGAAGAATACATGGGGCCCCTTGTACATCTTTTCTACAAATTCCTGTGAGTCTATAATTATTTCAAAATAAGAAAGTTGAAAGAAAAGAAAACAAACAAAACAAAAAGGGTTAAGAGCACGAGCTGTTGAACCAGACTACCTGGGCTGAAAACTCTGTTCTACCTGTACCTAGCTGTGTGACCTTGTGCAAGTTACTTAACCTCTCTGTGCCTCCATTTTCCATCCTATTTTATGGGGATAATAGCAGTACCTATCTCACAGATTGTTGTGAGAATTAAATGAGTTTATATAGGTAAAGTACTTGGAATGTTGCCTGGTACATATTAAAATATCAACTTATTAGTTTAACTACCACTATGGCACAGTAACAAACATGGTGTAGTTCTGACACAGATACACAAAACAACAGATGAAAGGAAGAGAAAAGAGAGATCAGAACCAGATTTATGATAAAGGTAACACCTCAAATAAATGGGAAAAGGATGTTTAGTACATGATATTGAGGAAACTGACCTGTAATATGAACTAATGACATAAATGTAAAGTTAATATAAGTAAATAAATGAAGACTTTCTTTTTTGACCTTAATATTAAAGAAAGTCTTCTGAACCAAGACCCCAAAAGCACTAACCATAATTTTTGCAAATAAAACTTCTATTTAACTATATCAAAATGGAGGATGTCTGGTCAATGAAGGGAGCAAAGACAAATTTTGACAACGGATTATATTTAAAGTATACAGGGAACTTGTGCAAATTAATAAGAAAAAGACATCAAATCTAATAGAAAAATGGGCAAGGACTATAAAGGACAATTCACAGATGGGAGCAACGGAAATGTGGAGAGGCACTCAACCTTGGGAAAAACCATCAAAACAATAAGATACCATTTGAGTGACACCGATCAGAATGGAAAAAATGAAAAGGGAGATAACGTCATGTCTTAGAGAGGGCATAGGGTAATGCAAAGCGCCATGCAGTGCTGAGAGAGTGGAAGCCTGGACAGCCATGCTGGAGGGCGAGCCAGCAGGGTTTGGTGAAATTAAATATGCATGCACTCACCACCTCAGCGATCCCTGCTTTTATGTCCTAGAGAACCTTTCGTGCCTTTCACATGTGTTCATTAGGAATTCACTGGCGGTCCAGTGGTTAGGACTCGGCGCTTTCACTGCCGAGCGTGCGGGTTCGATCCCTGGTTGGGGAACTAATAACCCACAAGCTGCACGGTGCAGGCAAAAAAAAAAAAGGAAGAAAAAACCCCAAAAGACAAGATACATAGCACAGTACCATCTGTACCAGTCAGTGTTCTCCAGAGAGACAGAAGCAATAGGATACATGTAGATATCTATTTTTATATAGATCTATATCTATATAGATATATACATATGTTACAGGCTGTCTTCTCACATTTCTGAAAGGAATCCATTGTCAAACTCTTGCCCTCCTAACTACTTAGAGAAATGGGCAAAGTTAATCTTTTATATTCCTATTTTACTGTCAAGGAAGCTGATGCTCAAGGTTGAAGGAAATGAGGCAGAAGCCTTAATCGTGAGTCCTTTGATGAAGAAAGTCAGTAAAAAGTGATGCTTTCAAAACAGAAAACATATCTGCTGAGGAGTCTAGCAGTTGACGTGTATATGGTACATAAGACGTGCAAGTTAATTCATTTGCTCTGTACGTTTGTTAAATTTAATAAATATGGTGTTTCTTGTCCTGAGGGAATTTTGTTACCAGAAAGTGCCAGTGAACATCTGATCAGTACTGCTAAGTCCACACCTATAATCTGCCTGTTCTTCAGATCAGCAGTTTCCAATCAAATTTAAATGTCAAATACAATTCATGTGATACGTTCAGGTTCATTTCACCAGAGATAAATTTCAATAAGTGTTTTCTGGTGAGACTAATTGTCCTTTACAGAATCACCCTCTCGACAGACACCATTACACATGCCATTTCATCAGTAACTACTAACATTTGGGCAGTTAACATTTTTCTCTGCTTAAATTTGTACATTTTTCAATATTTTATTACCTACAGTCAGCCAATAGAAAGAGAAATGAACACGTCTGGCTATTTCTACTTCTGGAGCATATTCTCACGGCATGCCATTTATTCCCATAAATCCTAGTAGAACAAGACATTCACACCACTTGGCCTGCCTGAACCCTTGAAGAATATAATGATAAGGCAAACTGGAAATAATGCTGAGAATTAGCCAATAAAAATTGTACCAAATAAAAGACAGTCTGAGTATTCGAAAGAAAATTATATTACTAATGAGATCCTCATTCCACACATCATTCTTTCTGATGAAATCTGCACTGATTTACAATTATAAAGATTGTCATTCATTTATTTTTTATGTATTCGTTCCTCACACGTTCCCAAGAGAATTCAGGACATTTAAGAATATGCACGCACATAGTATAGCAGTATCAAACACATGTAAAAATAAGTTGAGACAAAATTAACTGTGTGGGAAAGCAAGTTGAAGCCAAGCCTGGAGTGAGGGTAACATCCAAAATATTATGAAACTCCATAACCTAGATGTCTAAGATTCAGAGCAGCCAATGCGGAGAGGGGATGTGATTATGTCCAATATTCTCCGTGTCCGCCAAATAAATACCAGCTTCTC
Source organism: Stenella coeruleoalba (assembly GCF_951394435.1). Taxonomy (NCBI): domain Eukaryota; kingdom Metazoa; phylum Chordata; class Mammalia; order Artiodactyla; family Delphinidae; genus Stenella; species Stenella coeruleoalba. Next base: position 116,859,251 of record NC_137152.1, read on the forward strand.
AGGGGAAAAGACAACCAAGGGTCTGCAAAGAGAAGGCGCTGTGTTGCTAACATGTCTGTTTTTCCATATGTAAATCTTACGAGTTAATATTTAAAAAGACAGTATTTGCCTCTGTTTAGTTAAAGTTTGCCACTCTATCCATATTTCCAGTGCTAGGAATTAATCTGAAAAATATAATTCTAAATTCCAAACAATATGCAAGCACAGATATATGTATCACAGCATTATCTACAATAGCCAAAAAACTGGAACCAGCTTGAATACATAACAATAAGAGGGTAGTCAATTATATCCATGCACTAGATAATTTTCAGTCAACTAAAAATGTTACTCAAGAAACATATAAACAAAAGAATATGGATATTATGACCTCGATTTTATCTTTAAATTATATACATGCATATTTAAGGGTAAACAAAAAATAAAACGCTGAACCAAAAACTATATAGTAGTTATCTCTGGGCTGTACAAAAACAGATCATTTTTATCTTCATCTTTGGAATTGTCTGTCTTCATGAAATTCTTTGAAAGCAACATGTATTATTTCTGCAATCAAAGGAACTTTAAAAGAGTCTGAGGGATGTATAATACTTGTGGAACTTTCTTACATGTTGACAGTGGTACCCATCTTCTGCATCCAAATGCCTTGGCCTAACCCAGGCAAAAGACCACCTAAACGGCAGAACCAAAACTTGAACCCCGGTTTTCTGTTTTCCAGTCTAGTTTCTCCAGCTCTGTACTCACTCTCCACCTACTCCATCCCCCCACAATTTCCCTTCTTATCAGCCTGTCACGTTGGTATGGAACATTTGTTACAACTGATGAAAAAATATTGATACATTATTACTAACTAAAGTCCATAGTTTACATTAGGGTTCACCCTTTGGGTTGCACAGTTCTAAGCGTTTTGCCAAATGCATGGTCCACTGTGAGGGTATCACACAGAACAGTTTCTCTGCCCTAGAAATCCCCAGCACTCCGCCTCTTCATCCCTTCTCCCACTACACCCCACTGCACCCCATATCTGGCAATCGCTGATTTTTTTACTATCTCTATAGTTTCACCTCTTCCAGCATGTCATTAGTGTTGGAATCACATAGTGTGAACCTTTTCAGACTGGCTTTCTTCGCTTGGTAATATTCATTGTTTCCTCCATGTCTTTGCCTGGTTTGGTAGCTCATTTCTTTTTTTTTTTTTAATTTTTATTTTACTTTATTTTACTTTGGCCATGCCGCACAGCATGTGGGATCTTAGTTCCCTTAGGATGATCGAACCTGCACCCCCTCGTTGGAAGCGCAGAGTCCTAAGCACTGGGCCACCAGGGAAGTCCCCAATAACTCATTTCTTTTTATCACTGAATAATATTCAATTATATAGATGTACCACTGTTTGTTTATCCATTCACCTACTGAAGGGCATCTTCATTGCTCCCAGTTTGGGGCAATTATAAATAAAGCTGCTATAAACATTTATGTTCATGTTTCTGTGTGGACGTAAGTTTTCAGTTCATTCGGGTAAATACCAAAGAGCGTGATTGCTGTTTTGTAAGGTAAGAGTATGCTTAGTTCTGGAAGACACTGCCAAACTGTCTTCCAAAGTGGCCGCACCATTTTGCATTCCCACCAGCAATGAATGAGAGTTCCTGTCGCTCCACATCCTCATAGCATTTGTTATGTCAGTGTTCTGGGTTTTGGCCATTCTCATAGGTGTGTAGTGGTTTCTCACTGTTGTTTTAATGTGCATTTTTCTAATGACAAATATTTTCATCTGCTTATTTGCCATCTGTACCCATCTATATATCTTCTTTGGTGAGGTGTCTGTTCAGATCTTTGTGATTTTTTAAATTGGGTTTTTTGTTTTCTTACTGTAGAGTTTTAATCATTTGCAAAATTTCAACACAAGTCCATTATTAGAAATGTGTTTTGCAAATGTTTTTCTCTCTGTGACTTGTTTTTGCATTCTCTTAGCAGTGTTTTTCACACAGAATAGGGTTTTTGTTTTAATGAAATTAAATTTATTTAGTTTTTCTTTCATGAATCATACTTTTGCTGTTTAAAAACTCATCATCCAATCCAAGGTCACTCAGAGTTTCATATTTTATTCTAGAAGTTGTATAGTTTTGCATTTTACATTTAAGCCTATGACTTATTCCGTACTAATTTCTGTGTATTGTGTTTTTTCACATTATGAATTTGGGTTTTTTTTCAAATTAACACAATGAGCATCTAATGAAAACTTAAGAATCACAGCTTTCAGCATGCTTGATGATTTCTGTTACCAATTTTACTAAATGATGAAATCTATGCTTCTACTTTTCTAACAAAATAAGTATAAACTTAAATATTTAAAAATAATAATTGCACAAACACTGCAGAGCAAAGATGACACAGAAGGAGCTGAATGTTTGGCTGAATGGAGACACCACCATGCCATGATTTGAAATGTTAATTTTTTAGCTAAGTATAAAAATCTGAGCCAAGAGTAGAGATATTTTTTTGATTTTAACTTTAATGAAATCCAACTTATCAATTTTTCTTTCACAGGTGATGCCTTTGGTACTGTATCTAAGAAACCATCACCAAACCCAAGGTAACCTAGATTTTCTCCTGTGTTATCCTCTAGAAGTTTTATAGTTTTGCATTTTACATTTAGGTTTGTGATCCATTTTGAGTTAATTTTTGTGAAAGCTGAATTTTTTCCAAGTAGAAATCCAGTTATTACAGCACCATTTGTTGAAAAAGCTATCCTTTCTATAGAGAGTAATTATATAAATTAAATATTTCAATAAAAATGTATTTTTTAGAAGTCCAGATTAAATAAGTAAGCACTGCAAAATCATACTGTTGAACTTGTCAATTTCTTGTCTGTCTCCCACATTATATTCTGAGCTTCTCTAAGTAGTGATCTAGTCTTGTTCAAGGTTATATCCCAGCACCTAGCAGTGTCTGGTACATAGTAAGAGCTGAACGCACACTTAAAGAAGCCATGAATGCCACGTTCAGAGCTATATAAAAGCAATACCAGCTTAAAAGTGTCAAACTGATTTAATCAAAATTAGTCACCATTTAGGTATTTCTAAAAATTCAAGTGGGATTGTGAGTTGTGATATAACCATCTACTGTCCCTAATTTACCTCCTTCATCCATCCTCCCACTGAAAATATTAAATTCAAAATAACACATGAAAAGCTGCAAAGTTAAAACAGGTCTGTAAGCTAAGGCTATCAATAAATAATATGTTAATCTCCAAAAAGAATTACTCTTAGAACAGATGGTCCCAACTGAAATAGTACAATTAGAAGCCAACTCATGCCTAACCCTTTGAAACATGATCACACTCGGAGTGGGGAAAGAAGCTTTCACCTACCCACACCGCACATCCCACTATCAGAGAGCTGGAAGCCTGAACTGAGGACTACAGCGTGGAATCTCCTCTCCTTGTTCTTGGGAGCCGCGTTCTGCTTCCAGGGCACTGGAGATAGATTAAAAATAAGAAGGTTGGCAAAGATTTACCAAGCAAACATAAACTACATATAGAAGTAATAAAATCATTTGCAAGACAAAAGGTATTAAATGTGGCAAAGAGGGTCATTTTTATAGTCACGGCTTTTATGTGGCAAATATATACAATCGGCATCTGTTGAAATATGAGAGGAAATTGACAAAACTGTAATTTCTACAGCCTTTTAAAACATCTCTACTCTGATAAATAATCAGATCAAAAGGGACAAGAAAAGATAGAGAACAGTGGTCAGCAATTTGTTTCTGTAAAAGGCCAATAAATAGAAAATATTCTAGGCTTTGCAGGCATCATGCAACTCTGCTGTTGTAGCATGACAGCACTCAGAAGGTAATGCATGAACGAACAGGCATGGCGGGGTTCCCATAAAGCTTCATTTACAACACAGGTGGCTATCCAGATTCACCTGTGGGCCCTAATTTGCTGACCTCTGATACAGAATATCTAAATAATATAATTAATATGTATGAACGAATACAATACAAACACTGTCAACCTATTTTGTAGAATATAAATATGATATAAATATTATATTTACGTGAACAGAAATATGCTTACTAGGCCCCACTAAAAATACTCAGTAAATTGGAAAACTGGAAGAATGCATAGGTGGAATTCTTTGACTAAAATGTAGTAAAAATAAAAGCAGCACATTTAAAAGAGAACCTACCTACATGTTTGGGGAAAAAAAAAAAAAAACAACTCCCTAATGAATAAATACTGAGTTAATAAGAAAACTAAATTTAAACATTCAGAATATTTAAAATACAGCAGAGGGCTTCCCTGGTGGCGCAGTGGTTGAGAGTCCGCCTGCCGGTGCAGGGGACATGGGTTCGTGCCCCGGTCCGGGAAGATCCCACATGCCGCGGAGCGGCTGGGCCCATGAGCCATGGCCGCTGAGCCTGTGCATCCGGAGCCTGTGCTCCGCAACGGGAGAGGCCACAGCACTGAGAGGCCCGCGTACCGCAAAAAAAAAAAAAAAAAAAAAAAAAAAATATATATATATATATATATATATATAGCAGAATACGACTATCTGTTGTCCCAAAACTATGCCAGCAACTGGGTATATCAATCTTGTTTATTTTTGCTAAATGATAAGTGAAAAACTGTATTTGTTATTGTTTTCATTTGCATTACTATATTCATGAGGTTAAACATCTTTTATATGTTCATTTTTCATGGTTATTAAAGAATAAGATAGAGAAGAATACTTTCTATTTGGATCTGAACATTATGATTAGTGGTGAAAATTAAATCAGGAAAGATTTAGAGGATTGCTTTGAAAAGGATTGCTTTGAAAATATAATCAAGACATTAACACATGAAATGGTTAAAAGAAATATAACTATTAGAAAAGAAGATGAGAAATTATTTTATTCATGTATTTTATGATCATAATTAGAAAATGAACTAAAAGCTATTAAAATAAATACTTATTACTATAGGCTCCTCACATTTCTTACTCATGTATTTGTAAAAAACAACTAGGGACTTTCCCAAAGAGATAAAACATTGCTGCATTTGCTCAAAAATTGAAAGAGCAATTAGAGAGAACAGAAGAGATGACCATGAAGTAGACCAAACTACCCATTCAACCAGTCATTCATTCATGTGCTATGTGTCAGTCATACTGGCCTTCTCTCCTTTCTTTCCCTCAAGCACACACAAGCCCCTTCCAGTCTTCACATCTTTGTACTTTCCCATCCCTCTAGCAAAGCCTCTTCTTCCTCATTGTTATTTGTCTGGCTTCTTTCTCAAATTCTCATGTCTAAACTCATGTCTTCAGAATCCTTTGTTGACCATTCTGTCGAAAATATCCACTCCTCCCCACCCCAGGGGCCAGCAGCATGGGTATCATCTGGCACCTGGTTAGAAATGCCAATTCTCAGGACCCACTCCGAACCCTGAATTAGAAACTCTGAGGGTGGGCCCCAGCAATCTGTGTTTTAACAAACCCTTCAAGCGATTCTGAGGTACCCTCCACTTGAGAACCACTGCTCTATTCTGTTGTCCTGTTTTATTCAGAGCGCTTGTATTCATGTGAATTTGTCTTAACCATCTGTCTTTACTGTCTGCCTCCTACCGCTGGAATATAAGCTCCATGACGCAGGGATCTTGGCCTAGTTCGTGGCTGTAACTCCAGCACCTAGAACAGGACCTGCCTGATACATGGGAGGTACTAAAAAGTATTTGTCGAAAAGTACACCAAAATATAAGCGATGGTTGCCTCTGGGTGGTGAGATTCTAGATGAATTTTAATTTCTTTACAATTTGTGTATATTTTCTAAATTTTAAACCACAGCATATATCATTTTATAATTACAAAAACCAATTTACATCATAAGATACGTATGTAAGTTTGTATTTCCTGTATTGATAGCAACAGAGCAGTCTGCTGGAGTCCCATGATCTCCGTGGCAATGAAAGCTGCAACATTATCTTAATATTGAATTTAGCATCATTATGATAAGCTTCGGAATAGTATCTTCAGGGTGGGTAATTTAAAATCCAAGCCCTTACTTTCAGCAGCACTTGACTGTTTAACAAGCAAACGATCTTTCAAATAATATGCACATGTTCTTAATCTTCCACCTAGAATTTTCTAAAATGTCTCTTTTTTAGGTTACTCTATTTAAGTATATCATCACCCCAATCTAGTTTTCATAAATAATTGTAGGGACTTCCCTGGTGGTCCAGTGGCTAAGGCTCTGTGATCCCAACACAGGGGGCATGGGTTCGATCCCTGGTCGGGGAACTAGAACCCACATGCGTGCCGCAACTAAGAGTTCGCATGCCACAGCTAAAGATCCACATGCCGCAACTGAGACCCGGAGCAGCCAAATAAATAAATATTTAAAATAATAAATAATCCTGAAACCCACTGTAGCAACAACAATAACAAAATCAGCATATTTAGAACAACTCACAATAATAATTTCATTGCTTGATATAGATTCTTCCCCTATTGAGACACAATAGTTCAATTTTGAACCATCACCCAAGAAAGTTACTTAATTGACATGAAATCTGAACACTTCTCCTAAGAGAGGGTGGTTCCAGGAAAATGGCATGTCCTGTTTCATTGTCATGACCATAGATCTCTGCCCTGACTACTGTAAATATGTCTAAATTAGTGTCACTTTGTGGATGAGAAATTTCTTTTGCAAAGATTTCCTCTATCTTTGAATAAATGATAGACTGGGTCTAGTCCTAATTCTACCATTAATTTTCTGTGTGACCTTGGGCAAGCCACTTGACTTCTCTGGACCTTGCTTTTCTTATGGTTAAAGAGAAGGGATTTTATTAAATGAGTTCTTAAGCTCTTTCTAGCTCCAAAGTTTATTGACATCCATGTATCGGGATTTCACTGTGGTGGGTGTCACTTGCTCACGTTTTAGTCAATATCAATTTAAGGGAAACTAAGATTAAAAAAAAAAAAGTAATAAGGCAGTACTACTGACCCTTGGCAAGCCTGGCTTCATTCTATACCTTTGATACATACCTTTGTATCATACACACATATCATACATACATATCAAAGGTATCTATACCTTTGATACATGAGCCTAGAGGTTGGAGAAAAAAAAATCAAGCTCAGCGATAAAGTGCAAACACATGCCAGCACTGTTTTACGTGTTTTACATCTATTTACCTATTTAACCTCCTCCACGCGTCTGTGAGCTAGGTTTTAGTATTATCTCCAACTTTACAGGTGAGGAAACTGAGGGACAAAGTGAAAATCACAAGGTCACCAAAGAGTCAGACTTGGATTCAAACTGAGGCCAGCTGATTCCAGAGCCCACGTCCCCATTGCCCACACTGGGTCCCCTCTGCCCAGGCCAGCTTGCAGGGCTCCCTCTCCAGAGTCTGCAGGTGACCAGTCAGGAGCTCAGTGGTTCTCAGGGTCCCCATCCTGGAGGCACAGCCCCGAGCAGTCACGTTCACTGCAGCCATGCTGGCGCTTAGGAGAAGTGACATCCGTGGCTTTCATCACTGGCTCCAATCACCTACCCAGCCCTTGGATTTCACTTCCCTGAGCCTCTCACCTGTCTCAGCCCAAGACAAAAGGGACACAAATCTAGACAGACACACTGACATCCTCTCTAGAGCTCTGCACCCATTTAGTGACAGAGCACAATTCCTCTTTTGCAATTTTGTTCCACATGAGTGTGTTTAGTCTCCCTGAATAGATAATGAGTTCCTCTGGGTGGAGATATTTGATATGGTCTTGTTTGTAACCCTCAGAGCATCAAATGTTTACTGAGCATCTAGTCAGTGCCAAGCACACTTTCAGGTCCTGGGGCTACGTGATGAATACGAGTGGTCACTGTTCTCAAGGAACTCACAGATTAGCAGGGGAGACAGATATGTAAAGAACCCAAACAGATAAATGGCATAAGAGTGGAATGACTGAAGGGCTGTACACGCACAGAGGAGGGAATCACCCACTCGGCTGAGGGGTGACAGAGTGGTATGTATGCGTGTGTAGTAGGCAGGCCAATTCAGACCATGAGCTTTGAAGTCAGACAGAACTTGGTTTGAATTCTGACTTCTCCCCTTACAAGCTGTGTGATGTTAGGAAAGAAACTTAACATTTCTGAGCCTCAAGGCTCTCATCAGTAGAATAGGCAGAGCAGTGAGATTTAAATGAGAAAAATCACTTGGCCAATGCCTGGCATAGAGGGGGTACGGAATAATAGTAGCTACTACTAATATCGGAGAAATCCTCAAAGACTTGCCGTAGCCCTTGAAAAAGGAATACGAGGGGACAAAGGGGACAGTATTTGAGTTAGAGAAAAGAGCATGGGACATGGCATGGAGGGAGAAAAAGGCATGTTTGTTAGAGGAAAGTAACATTGTATGACTGCTGGTATTATATAGAGGTTTGGGGATGCAATGAAGAGAGGTCCTGAGAGGCAGTCTTTGATCAGATTGATAAGGACCTTGAAAATCATGATCAAAGGATTTTGAATTTCAGCCTATAGGAAAAGGGGAATGACAAAAGGACATTAAATATGGAGTGAAATAGAAGGATGACGTATCATCTCATCTATGTTTTTCATGCCTCAGGAAGTGAATTGATCATCCTCGAGATTACTTGGTTATCCCTAAGTAAATCTCTTTCAGAAAGACTTTAATTCCAAGGGAAGAAACTGGTGAGACAGCTGCCGACCAGCAACCATTCACTCTCTAATCACAATTCTCAAAACTGTCCAATAATAGATTTTCTGAAACAATCATAGTCCAGCATGGAAAATATTCTGCTGGTTCAGCATTTTTTATTCCGTAAGGAGGAGAAAAAATACTTAACTAGCTAGCCCATCTTGAGGTTGGAAGTTTTTGGATTTCTATCACCTTAAAAAATCCCCATATTTTCCAACAACAGAAGCACCCAAAATTTTCCTGGAAGATTCCCAAAGTTGGTCCAACCACGTCACAGAGCAGGAAGGTCTATGCTGGAAGCTGACCTGATTTTTGCATTTGCCTCCCCACCCCTGGCTCGAGAATGCTAGCAGCTGGTGGACCATTTATGGAGCTCATCTCAAGGCCTGCTGATGCTGCTTCTACCCCCAGAATCCATCAGCCACAGTTTAAGAATAGCCATTTCCCTTTGGCAACATGTGTTTTCCTCTTTCAGGATGAAGTCTGGGTCCTAACTCTGGCCATTCTCTGGTGGTACTGAGAAATATGCCCACAATTACAAATGCCTCATGGCCCAGCCTCCCTCGGCCTTTGGGACAAAGTCCCCAATGCAATTCCTTGGCTGACAATCACAGAACGGAAAATCTTGAGATTTCTCCAGTGGCAAATGTTCTAAGGTCTGTTTCAGAACAGGAGCTTTTGCTTCCATGGCTGCCAAACTTTGCCATCCCCCTAACTCCCTTGAGTATGCCCCCAAACTGAGTCGCCACCAGGTCTGCTGGCAGATGAAAAATGCCCCAGGCACAGCCAGCCTCCATGTGCGACACTCTACCGTAAAGAGACTCGCAGGAAACCCATCAAGTCCGATCTCTATTCTAAAACCCTGCTTTGCACAGACATACACCCAACTACTGGTCTGACTGCTGTGGGGAACTAGAAAGAATGTGTTACCTGAAAACTGGAAGATCTGGGGTCTAGTCCCGACTGGGAAGAGGAATTAGCTGTGTTGAATGTGATCATGATGATGGAAGTGCCCGGGCCTCAGGTTCTTCATCTGTAAATTGAGAAGTCTAGACTGGAGAACCTTCAATGCTCCGTCTGGCTCGAACAGGCTATGATTCGCAAACAGATTTCTTCCTGTTCTTCTCCAAGTGTCATACATACTTCTGTGGCTCTCAGGAACTCGCTCTTTCGATTCATAAACAGCTTTTAATATTCATTTAGAAGATGCAGACTTTTTTTAAAAAACAGATTTATTTATTTTTGGCTGCATTGGGTATTCCTTGCTGCGGGGCTTTCTCTAGTTGCGGTGAGCGGGGGCTACTCCTCGTTGTGGTGCGCGGGCTTCTCATTGCGGTGGCTTCTCTTGTTGCAGAGCACAGGCTCTAAGCACGTGGGCTTCGGTAATTGTGGCATGCGGGCTCAGTAGTTGTGGCTCACGGGCTCTAGAGCTCAGGCTCAGTAGCTGTGGCGCACGGGCTTAGTTGCTCCGCGGCATGTGGGATCTTCCCGGACCAGGGCTCGAACCCGTGTCTCCTGCATTGGCAGGCAGATTCTGAACTACTGCACCACCATGGAAGTCCCGATGTAGACTTTTTAATTAACCAAACTGTTCAATGTACTATTTTGACATTTACAAACATGGACGTAATTTTAAACTCGTTTATTTTGCGTCCGACTATTCTATAAAGCATTCCAAAGCTCACGCTCATGTGGGAAATGAAAGATACAAGCATGCATTAATGAGCAACATATCAAGGAGTCTGGAAACGCTTCAATTAATGTGTTTTCCAGACTGTTCTCTCAGGTTTCATCCTATTAAAAACCTGCCATCTTTCTTCCGACAAGACAACTTTCTCACACTCCACTAATAAGTCACCAAAGCATTCCACCTTGACTAAAAGAGAACAATTCTCATGAGTTAAATAAACCTTCCACAAAGGTGTACACTGAGTGATAAAGGTTGACCTGCGCTCATGATGAAGCCAAGTGAGAGAAGAGTGACTGTTTTGTGCCTACATATACAGTAACTCAGCCAAAGACAGCGGGACCAGATGTGGATCTGGGTGTCTGCTGAACTCTCCTTACGGGGATATGCGGTATAGGCTCAGTTTCAAATATCTGTTCCCATGGTTTCCACAAATTATCAAAATATCTTTATTATTCCAGTATTCAAACTACTTCTACCAGCATGTGTCTCCTCAAAAGTAACACATAGGTCTTTGGTGTCTCCACCCTGCTAGGTCCCTCCACATCTGGAAGTGTATCCAGATGTGGTCTATCACTAGACAAAGAACAGCTTCCTTCTGGGAGATCAGGCTCCTTCCTACGTTGCTCCTCACCGCCCACTCCGGGGTCAGCTTAGGACTTTCAAAAAAACAGTGAATCACAACTACCACTCACCACATGCTGTGCAGTGTGCAGTTACTTTACATATGCATTTGTTCCTCACAGCAACTCTCGGAGCTAACTGCAGTTATTATCGCCTTCATTTTATAGATTAAAAAACAATGGAGGGGAACTTCCCTGGTGGTCCAGTGGTTAAGACTCCGTGCTTCCAGTGCAGGGGATGCTGGTTCCATCCCTGGTCAGGGAACTAAGATCCCACACGCTGCACGGCCAAAACAAAAACAAAAAACAATGAGGCACAGAGACACTAAATGACTCGCCCAAACTGACACAGCGAGTAAACGGTGGCGCCCTTTACGACACAGAGCGGATCATTACAAGATCAACGTATTTCACTCCGAGAGCAACTGCCTCTCGTAATCCAATTTTAAGGTGTTTAAGGCATGCCTACAACAAAAGTTCTTCCCACTCGAGATGGAGAAAGACAGAAACACACGGGGTCAACAGGCCCAATCTCCTGTCCTAACACATTCACACATTTTTCATTTTAGTTTTGCCAAATTTGATCAGTCCAGAGGAAATCGCCGCACTCCCTCCAAGAGTAGCACTCACAGGTGCCAGTGATTGAAGCCCTAGAGGGTTGGGGATGGGGGAGATGCTGTGTGGTACAGGGTGCAATCTGCAAAGGGATACGGGGTTCCCTTGGGGCCATACTTATGTATTTAAGGCAAAAGTTATAAATAATACCATCCTTACATATTAAACATAGAGATTCCTGTAAAGAAGTAATTTAAATTGGGGAAAAACTGAACCAACAAAAAAACAAGACATCAATTTTCCAAGATGCATTTTTTAACTGTTTCAAAGAATGGTAGGAGAAGAAAAATAATTTTCCTTCTACCCTGCTAGATTCTTGGCCGAAACCCCCCGTAACAGGATGAAAACAACAGAAGTTTAATAGCATGGATCCCTCTTGCATACATGGGAGAGACCCAGGAAAACTGAGTAACTCCCAGAAATGTCCAAGCCACCACCTTCAATACCGCTCCCAGCTAAAGACCAAAGAAAGATGCTGGGGGGAGGGAGCCAGTTATGGGAGGTTTTCAGGCAAAGCACAGAGAACAAGGTTGTGCAGATTTAGGTCACTGCCTGCTCCACTGATAAGACTTTCTAGAGATTTAGAGTCACCCTTGTCTTCCAAATCTCTTCCTGGTACAGATAGGGAGACACCTTTACAAATGGAGATTTCCCTTGTGAATGTAAATGTCTCTTACAAAAAGGTAACTTCTACTCAGCTTTCAGAGCTTTTCCCGTGTCTGCTTTTTCTTAAAAAATTATCTGCTCAAAATAATCCTTATGCCAGAGGCATATTTTGAGGTGGAAATTCCGCTTCCATTCATAATCAAACATGGGAGAAAATGAATGCAGGAAAAAATAATTGTCTTTATGTCAAGTTGAAGGCTTCAAAATCTTAAGTCAGCAATGAATGAAAGACAAGTGATAACATCTGAGTATAGATTAGCTTCTATTATTGCATCTCCCCTCATTTTTAAGCATAGGTACCTCACAATGGAAACATAACATACAGAAAATTTGAAGCTTCAGATTATATGAAACTGCAAGTATTTGAATTTCAACCTCTTTCCTCTCTAAATCTGAACAAACAGAATATTGTTTCTGTCGTTTCCCAGAATTAGGCAGGAAAAGATTTAATAATGCAGTACACAGGGCTTTTCCATTTTTAAACATTTTAAATCAGGTTTTACTGGAAGCTTAATTTTTCCCCCAGAATCCCTTAATACACAGAATCAGAAAAAGAAAGAATTAAGGAAACCAGCACCATATTCTTCATTAAGAAAAAAGGAAAAAATACTTTGGGGATAAAAGAATTTTATATGTCAAAGAATGTATAACCTATGCCTATTTAATGCGTGATTCCCACTGGATTCTTTGTACAAAGAATGTGTTTCTCTTTTTAAAAAAATTATATGGAAAAAAATCCCTTCGAGGACCCAAACCCCCAAGCATGTAACTGCTAGGCGTACGTACCTATAGTCAGTCTGTTATGGGATATGCACCAACAAAAATGCTCCAACTATAACCACTCTCTTTCCTGTATCTACGTATATACTAGAAGCCCTGTCTCCCAACCCTGTCCACCACGAGTAACCTGCTTGTTGATTTTAAATAGGTGCCCTGGTGCCCCTGGGAGAGCAATCTTTAAAAGAGTCCAGCCATCATTTATTTGATGGGTTTGAAAGATGTCTGAACAGAGGCTTGTGCCCAGCAAGCCAGGATACCCGACTCTCCAAGCTTTCGGAGCTGGGACCTGTGTCATGGGCACTTACTTTCTCAAGAGAACCCAAGTGCTCTCATGTCTCCTTGGGGGATGGAAAATGCAAAGTCGCTTACTCTTTTGGCATCTGTTCATGGAGCACCTGCTCTGTGCCACAGTGTTCTAGGCAATGGGGACAGAGCTGTGAACAAAGCAACAGAGGACCCCTACACTCGTGGAGCTAACCTTCTAATGGGCCAGATAACACAAAATTTTTTTTAAAACAGGAATGCTTATTCCTTTACAAGTGTAAACAGTTTATTCATACTTCATCAGTAACTCAGTGAGGCAATGGGGCAAGTTAACCGTTGCTGGCCTCACAAAGGCTATTCCTTAGATCATGAGCGTAAGCCCTGAGCCACAGCGTAACTGACCAGCGATGTCTCTAATGAGGGAATTTCACCAGTACTAGCCACATAATCATAAAGCAGCACTTTGCTCTTCTAGTTGCCGTTTCCCTTTGCGTGCCGGTCTCTCGGGAATCTCACAAGGAGGAGGAGTTCTGGATTAAACGAGATTAGAACATTCCTGGATTCTTGACCTGACACAACTCAGTTACCCTCAAATCTCGTCACTATTTCTAACAGACCTTATTTTGTAGTCACGGTCTGATAAAGTCTGGAATATTTGGATTAAACTATTTGCCAAATTTTTCTTTTTCAGGTTCTTGGGTACGGTCACCTTCTTCAGACACATTATCCTAAGCTGCCCTTTTCCATTTCTTCTTGGAAAGCTCTCTCCCTTCCCAGTAAGTAGATGAGATTAGAAGCCGCCATCCTCAAGCCACCTCCTACGGTTAGTTAGTTATTTGCCTCTGACATCTTCGGTGCCAAATGGCATTTATTCATTCATTTACTCAAATTGTATCTACTGAGTGGCAACCTTGATGCCAAGAATATGGCACTGAGCAAATCAGGAAACGTCCCTGCTCTAATGGAGCTTATTCTCGTGAGGGGATCTATAAACAAATACACACAATTCACCAGGCAGTGATACTTGCCATGCAGCAAAATAAAGCAGGGGGAGGGGGCTAGAGAGGGCTAGAGGGAATATTTGAGACAAGATTCCCTGTCGAGTGACATTGATCCTACTCCACGCTCCAGCCTCACCAGCAAAGCTGTTTCCAGGTCATAAACATGGGGATAAGTCTTAAAATGGCTAAATGCAGGGACTCTGGCACCAGAAACTGTTAAGTTTTAACCTCTGCCAGGTGACATTGTTCTGCTCGATTTTCAAATGTTATGGATGATTTTTGCTATGGGAAATGTAGCAGACCATTTCTGCAACCTGCATTTGTCAGGCGCTACTTGTCTATCAGGCACTGTGATAAGCAGTGGGGAGAAGATGAGTGAAACACAGTCCTGCACAGGAGGGAGAGGAGCTCAGGATGTTCCCTGTCTCGGCAGACTGCGTCATCATTCACCCGGTTGCCCAGGCTGCAAAACTTGGGATCATTCTTTTTTGTTTTTTAAAGTATTTTTAAAATAAATTTATTTATTTTATTTTTGGCCGCGTTGGGTTCTCTGTGGCCTTTGCTGCTTCCCACATTGCTCTGCGTCGCCCTTGTGGACCTGCCCTTATGACCTACACTCTATCTTGGTAACTCCTTCTCCAGTTCCTCTGCAAAGGTCATTTCCAGCCTTGCCCATCGAAGATGCAGGAGAAAAAGGTTCATTCAGTTCATCTCAAAAAGTTTGTGCCAATCAGTAATGAACCCTCCAGCCATTAGAATCCCCAGCCCCACATGGAGGCATTTCAATTCTTACTTCTTGAGCTGGGAATTTTTAAATTTTATTTATTTTTTATACAGCAGGTTCTTATTACTTATCCATTTTATACACATCAGTGTATACATGTCAATCCCAATCTCCCAATTCATCCCACCACTGCCACCCCGCCCCCCGCTTTCCCTCCTTGGTGTCCATACGTTTGTTCTCTACATCTGTGTCTCTATTTCTGCCCTGCAAACCCGTTCATCTGTACCATATTTCTAGGTTCCACATATAGGCGTTAATATACGATATTTGGTTTTGCTTTCTGACTTCCTTCACTCTGTATGACAGTCTCTAGGAGCTGGGAATTATTATATATCTTTGAAGCACACTTCTCTACTTTTTTAACTACTGGCTTAAGTCTACAGCATTTCCCTTCCTATTTGTTCCCTTTGCTCCTAGAACACTTTTATTAAAAACTCTTCCATTACCTGCTGTTTGTTTGTTTGTTTTGGAGCCAAAATAATTTGTTTCCTTGGTTCCTAGATCCGGCTTTAAATGCTCCCTTCTCTTCCAGATTTCAAATATTCTAGAAAAGTATAGGTTTTGTGAACCAAACTTTAATGTAGAAGACCAAAATTTTACATAAATAAAATGATGTACAGTTGACCCTTGAACAACTTGGGTTTGAACTGCTCGGGTCAAAGATTTTGCTATGGTCCGTATGATTGTGCCCCCCGCCAAATTCATATGTTGAAATCATAACCCCCAAAGGTGATGGCATAAGTAGGTGGGGCCTTTGGGAGGTGCTTAGGGCATGAGGGTGGAACCCTCATGTATGGGATTAGTGCCTTAGGAAAGAGGCTCCAGAGAGATCTGTATCCCCTTCCACCATGTGAGGACACAGTGAAAAAGTGTTGGCTGTGAACCAGGAAGTAGACCCTCACCAGAACATAATCATTCTGGTGCTTTGATCTTGGATTTCTCAGCCTCCAAAACCGTGAGAAATAAATTTCTGTTGTTTATAAGCTACCCAGTCTCTGGCATTTTGTTATAGAGTCTGAACAGGCTAAGACAGTTTTCAATATACGAATTTGGGGGAGATACAAAATGCAGCCTATGGCACTAAGTGATCAACTTCCATGCCTTAACACCTTCTGCCTGCCAGTAAATACCAGTTGTGCATCTCCAGTCCACTTCTGTCTCCTGATTTCCAGAATTTTATAG
Source organism: Stenella coeruleoalba (assembly GCF_951394435.1). Taxonomy (NCBI): domain Eukaryota; kingdom Metazoa; phylum Chordata; class Mammalia; order Artiodactyla; family Delphinidae; genus Stenella; species Stenella coeruleoalba. The sequence goes on from NC_137152.1 coordinate 116,875,538, forward strand.
CCATCCTCCTGCTAGACATTATACTGGGATTACCCACATGCACCTTAAACTCGCTGCATTGAAAACTAACTGAAAAATCTGTTCTCCGTCTCCACCACTATTGCTTTTCCAATGTCTCCTTATCTCAGTGAGAAGCCTGTACACCATCCTGAGCTCTGTCCTCTCCAGCCCATCCTCCCCAATTTCCAATAATTACATCCTGCCAATTCTACTTCGTAAGTAATTTTAAAATGATTGCCTTCCCCACTGCCACTAGCTTAGACTAGGACACCATCACCTCTTGCCTAAATTCCTTACAAAGGAAAAAAGAGGGAGAAAGAAATTAACAGCACTTTACTATATGCTAGACTCTATACTAAATGCTCTGCATGAAATTGTTCATCTTCACAACGACCCTGGGTGGTAAGGAGTATTATTACTGCCATTTTCCAAATAAGAAAGCTGAAGCTCACAGAGACAAACCAATTTAACAGCCATCAATCTAAAAAGTGGAAATACCGTGATTTGAATCCACTTTTGCCTGGAACTAGAGATTGTATACCTGACCGTACTGTAATCCCATTGAAAACAATTCTGCAGTTCAAGAAGATTATTTCCTATCAAAGAGGCACATGATAGAACCTAAGTCTACCTAAGGCCAAGGCTATTGCTTCATCCACGATACCCATCACATTGTAAATCTTGAAATGCCACATGTTAGAACATTTCTCCTGAATCATTCAACCCTCTGGCAAATAAACATCTGCCTCTCTCATAGGATGACCTGCCTCTTACTATTGATGGCCGTCATTTCTCTTTGATATTTGAGATTCTAATCAGCTCTCAGCTTTTTTCCAGCACATCTGGTTAAGCTAACGCCAACCCCAACATAATTTCCTCCCTTGCACAGTTCCTTTATTATAGCCACTATCTTCTTGCTATCCCCTAATACACGTTAACTTCTGAAATCTCAGTGTTTAAAGATTATGATTTGGAGGTAAGTGCCAAGCTCTTACTAGTCTTAGGAAGTAGGGGGATTTTCTGGAGCAAACACATGCACATGAGCTTGTTATATCTGAGAACCAGATGTTCCAAGATTCAAACTAAATATGTATCTCAGGCTCTAAATCAAACCTGCCTTTTAAAAATAACCTTAAAATTATGCAGTAAGTACTAAGCTATGGGGCACTAAACACGCAGGTACACTCACACACTATTTTGTTAGATACTACAATATACAGAAATGCATTGATTTCAATAAAAACATAACTGAGCTCATGCAATGTTCAAGGTGCTAGTTAATTCAGAAAAGGAATGACAGGAGTCTAAGGTAACACAGAGCAAGGTAGGAAAAAGAGAAAAACATGCTATAAATAGAGATTCAAATGAGGGAGGCACTCCTGGTTACTGATATAAAAAAAGGTTTCATATAAGTTCAGTACAGTCGGCCTTCCGTATCTGTGGGTTCCACATCTGCAGATTCAACCAACTTTGGATTGAAAATATATATATTTTTATAAATTTATTTATTTATTTTATTTTTGGCTGCATTGGGTCTTCGTTGCTGCACGTTGGCTTTTCTCTAGTTGCGGTGAGCAGGGGCTACTCTTCGTTGCCTTGTGCAGGCTTCTCGTTGCGGTGGCTTCTCTTGTTGCGGAGCACGGGCTCTAGGCACGTGGGCTTCAGTAGTTGTGGCTCGTGGGCTTCAGTAATTGTGGCTCACAGGCTCTAGAGCGCAGGCTCAGTAGTTGTGGTGCACGGGCTTAGTAGCTCTGCGGCATGTGGGATCTTCCCAGACCAGGGCTCGAACCTGTGTACCCTGCATTGGCATGTGGATTCTTAACCACTGCATCACCAGGGAAGCCCTGGATTGAAAATATTTTTTAAAATTCCAGAAAGTTCCAGAAAACAAAACTTGAATTTGTCACCTCAGCAACCATTTGCGTAGCAGTTACATTGTATTTAGAACTATTTACATAGCATGTACATTATATTAAGTATTATAAGTAATCTAGAGATGATTTAAAGTATACAGGAGGAGGTGCGTAGGTTACTTGCAAATCCTACACCATTTTATCAATGTACAAGGGACTTGAGCACCCGTGGAGTTTGGTATCCACAGGGGTCCTGCCACCAATCCCCCACAGATACCACGGGACAGCTGTGCCTGAGCCAGTGCCAATCAGAAGCACAAACACTTAACAGCAAGAAATGAGGAAGAAAGCCTTCCAAGCAGAATCACCTGATTAAATACATAGGGGTGGGAAAGAGAGGGGAACCTTTGGGAAGTGATGAGTAACAGAGTTTGGCTTGAGCACAGGATCGATCTAAGAAAGAAACTGCAAGATAAGTCTGCACAGAGGAATGTCACAGGAAGTCTTAAATTCCATACTTAGGAGTTTGAAACTGGAATTTTTTCTGTATTCGAAAATGTAGAATAGAGAAATGCGATTAAAGCTTCACTAGAAAAATAAACCTGGAATGGAAAGTGAATTAGGATGACATAGAGATAGAAAGCAATTACAGAAATCCAGACGAGACACAATTTATCCATGTAATAACTCATACCTGGATTCCTACAACAGCACCTACTAGTCTTTCTGTCCCCTTCCGGCCCCTCCCATAGCAGCCAGACTGATCTTTTCCAAATGTTTATCTGATGCCCTTATCCTCATCTTTAAAGCCCTTTGCCGTTGCATGAAAATTCAGGTTGTGGCCCTGATCTGCCTGGCCCTGGGCTAGGTATTCTGCTTTATTTCATGACACTAGGCTTCAGCCATACTGGTCTCCTTTCTGTTCCTCAAATAGACCAAGCTCTTTCTACCACAGGACCTTTGCACATGCTGGATTTTTGTCTGCCATTCTCTTTGCCCTTTCATTATGTGGCTTGCTACCTTTTTCAGGTTTCTGTGACTCACACCTAAAGTAAGAACTCCTTTGTTATTCTCTACTCATCCCGTAGCTTTTTAAACTCATACCATTTAATGAAACTTAATTTTTGTTTGTTTCTTACTTGTTCTTGGTCTTTCTCTCTCCACTAGATCTTAGGTGGCGTGAAGGCAGAGCCATGTCTGCTTTATTCATTTCTGCAGTCCCAGTTCTTAGCACAGAGTAGGTGTTCACTAACATTTATTGCTGAATACATGTTAATGATCTACACTGTATGGCAGGCATTGTAATAGGTCCTGAAGAGACAGCATAGAGTAGGAGAGTATCGTTGTCACGTAGCTAATGATCTAGAAAAGGGAGACAGACATGGAAACAGAGCATGGCAATGGAGACAAGAGTAGAGTCAAGCCGACCAACTAGGAGACTCTTCTCACTGTTTAGGCAAGAAACGATGAGGGTCAGAGAGATGTTTAAGTGGGAAAAACTACAGCACTTTTAGGGAGGAGAGAAAGGATGAGTGTAGGCCATCACCCTGATTTTTGGACGAAAGAGAGTGATCACAGTGGCAAAGGAAAGAAAAGGGCCATTGAGGAATATTTTAGATGCAGGACTACAAGTCTTGGCAACTGGTAAGGTTTTGAGGAAGAGACAGAAATAAAATGATGACTGAGCTTTGAAGCCAGGGAGGCTGCAGGGATGGTACTTACTGTTCTTACCCAAAGCAAAGATTCTGGGAGAAGGAGAGAGGAAAAGAATTTGAAAAATAGATATTCATTCTTAATTTTCACAACCTTCTCCTCAAACTTAAAGCCTGCCTTTTTATGCAGTACATGGGAAGTGCAGCTTTAAGTCTTATTTAAAATAGAAAATTTTGACGTTTCGACTAGAGAAATAAGCAGTTTCATCCATAGTGTGAGAAGGAAAGTCAGGACTACAAATAACGAACACTGAACTACTGGCCTAAGCCCAGCCACTCTCTGTCATCAACTACCTCTTATTCCACCACATCCAGAGAACGGCAAAGGTTTTTAAAGAGGAAAGATTTCATGTAGGGAGAAATATACTTAAAGAAAACCAAAATTCAAGTATATAATTGAATCCAAAAAAGAAACTTAGCAATTTTTGTGAGCTTTGGGCATCAGGAATACTCACTGATGGTCTGAAAAAATTAATTCCTGGGTTAGATTTGACTGTAAGTGAGAAGATAGCCTTCCAGAACCAAATTTTTTAAAATTCAAGTATTATTTTCAAGAAGTAGAAGCAAACATGCATCTCTGATGGTTAAGTTGGCTTCAAGATTCTGCAAAGAGAACTTTGAGCCAACTTTCTACCCTCTGAACCTTCCCACTGGCTATAATTTATGTCCATGAACGGCACTCATGTAAACACGTCCAACTTTCTATGGCTACTTGGAAAAAACTGACCTCAGAATACGGTCTACTCAGTGGCTGCCCAGAACTTAATTAAAATTCCCAATGGACTAAGCTGACTTCACGTGGTGTCATAACTAAACTTCCTGAAGCTCTTCTGCAGAAAAATATGACATGAACCCCAAGCCCAGCCACGATCAATCTTGAACACTCCAAGCACCATAATTCATATTGAAGCTGTGTCTACACTGGCAAGTGTTTTCCAAACAAAATTTATGTTTAAGCAAATGAGCAATTCATTTGGAACAGGCTTAACAGATCAAATGCATTTGTATTGGTAGAAAATGATCTTCCAAAGAGTCATGGAGGCAAAACAAAGACCTTCTTTGAGTAAACCTGACTTGCTTCAAAAACATACCCAAAGTCTTCGAAAAATCATTTCCATTTCCCTAGTCACCTGTGAGATCTCACCATGAGACTGATGATGTTGCTGGGGGGAAATTCTATTCTTCAAGAGTTTAACAACATAATAGGGAGATGAGTGTGTCTTCGTGGAAAACAATGGATTTTGGAAGCAGAGAGACTTAGATTCAAATATCGCTTCTGCCACTCTTAATATTTGGCATGTAATGTAGCCTCTTTTGCCTTAGCTTCCTGTGTTTTCAAAAGGGATTATGCCACCAATGCCATATCAGTGTCACAAGAATCAAATGAGACAACCCTGCCCATTGGGTATAGGGCAGGATTCCTAGACCTCATCTAGTTACATAAAGTAACTAGAATGATGCCTAATATAAGGTACACAGTAGACAGATTTTAGGCAATTTTTCCTTTATTTTGCTGGAAAGAAACAGCTATGCACATATTGAAAAATGCCACCCTCGCCTTGGTACATCTCTAGGTTGCAGCCATGAAATCTGCATTTGTCACCCTTTCTTTTACTTCTGTTCATATTCAAGTTAATTTCCCCTTCTATTCTCAAATCCGCTTTGTTGTAGCCTCTTTTATTTTCCAAGACAGAGCTTGATTTTTTCCTCCAGAAAGTCTTCCCCGTATCATCAGAAACCATGTACTGACCCAGTACATCTCATGGCTATGTTAACCTGATCTATCTCCCCCGCAGATGCTCAACATTTTGAGGGTGAAGCCAACGTCTAACTGAACTGCTCCCAAGTGTGCTAAGCTAATATCAGTTGATGAGGTCAGTTGGTATGAAACTGGTATATTAGGGCTTTAGTAGAGGGGACAGTAGAAGTAGGAGGAGAGGTGGTCAGAGAGACTGGCATAAGCTTGACCATCTACGTTTAGATTTTATTCTACTGGCAATGGGAAGATAGTAGAGGAATGGCAAGTCTGACTTCTATTTTATAAGAGCCACACTCTCCTGAAGTACATAAATCAAAATTCAGAGGGTGGAAGAAACATGACCAGTTATCAGACGATTGTAACAGTCCAGGAGAGAGCTAACGATGGTTTACGTGGTTTGGTAGAGGGGGCTGTGGAGGAAGTGGACATGTCTGAGATGGAGTCAACAGAGTTTGCTGATGGACTGTATACAGGGGTGAGAGCACGAGTCAAGAATGATCCAGGGCTTCCCTGGTGGCTCAGTGGATAAGAATCCGCCTGCCAATGCAGGGGACACGGGTTCGAGCCCTGGCCCGGGAAGATCCCACGTGCCACGGAGCAAATAAGCCCGCGCGCCACAACTACTGAGCCCGCGCTCTAGAGCCCACGAGCCACAACTACTGAAGCCCGCGCGCCTAAGAACCTGTGCTCCACAACAAGATAAGCCACTGCAATGAGAAGCCCGTGCACCGCAACGAAGAGCAGCCCCCACTCGCCACAACTAGAGAAAGCCCGTGCACAGCAACGAAGACCCAACGCAGCCAAAAATAAAATAAATAAATTTATTAAAAAAATACTTTCAAAAACAAAAAAGAATGATCCCAAGTTTTGCAGCCTGGGCAACCGGGTGAATGAAGACGCACTCTGCTGAGACAGGGAACATCCTGAGCTCCTCTCCCTCCTGTGCAGGACTGTGTTTCACTCATCTTCTTCTCCCCACTGCTTATCACAGTACCTGATAGACAAGTAGCGCCTGACAAATGCAAGTTGCAGAAATGGTCTGCTACATTTCCCATAGCAAAAATCATCCATAACATTTGAAATGTTCCCTGTGATCCTTTGGGCTTTAACTGAACTGAAACACAGATTCACTGTTTACTACAACGTTGTAAGGATGTGGGTTTTCCATTCTGTGGGCTTAAACTCTAGATGGCTGAAGGCCAAACAGGATTCTGTCTTCATACACGCATAACAAGGCCATGCGTCTGCTCCTCTAGTGACGTACCTACTCAGGACCTAGGAAATCCTGAATAATGATGAACTACTCCAAGTGATGGTCTGAGGCTGCCAGAATGAGACATTCATGTGGGATTAGTCAAGGAGTGTAAGCTTACTGAGGACAAAGCCTGTGAGGCACTTAACTCCGTACACATTAGAGGACCTTGCACATATTAGGCCAGACTGTATGTCTAACACTGCTATATAATTTTCATACATCTAGTTTAGTACAAAAATAAGTATGTGTAGAAAGGGCATGAAATTAACCATGATAAATTGTAAACAAAGAAGAAGACTCACCTACAAAGAACTTTAAGAGTAAATTATGATATCTTCTGGTGTCATCTACTGCTTACTTCTTGAGATACAGAATGAGTCTAGTTGATCTCTTCCACCGTTTTAATGATATGCATCCTTAAGATTAAAACACAAGAAGCTTTATCAGTACACCCACTCAGGGTAACGAAATTTCTTACATTGTTGGGTATAGGGCAGGATTCCTAGACCTCATCACTACTGACATTGGGGTTGGGTAATTCTTCATTGCAGGGGGCTGCCCCGTGCACTGTAGAATGTTTAGCAGCATACCTGGACTCTACCCACTACATGCTAGTAGCAACCTCACTCCAACTGTGATATCCAAAAATGTCTCCAGACATCGCCAAATGTTCCCTAGGGGGCAAAACCATCCTAATTGAGAACCTCTAGTACAGGGAAAAGGAATGAATATTCATACATTCATTTATTCATTCTATAAACTATTTGAATGCCTACCAAGAAGTAAGCAAGCCTCTGGGAATACACTGGGGGATGGAACAGATATGGTCTCTGCCGAAATGGAGCTTCCAGCAGAAAAGAGAAAGAGGCAACCAACAAGTACACAAATACATGCCTGCAGTAAGTTTCTTTCTTTTTTTTTTTTTTTTTTTACAGTAGGTCCTTGTCGGTTATCTATTTTAAATATAGCAGTGTGTACATGTCAATCCCAAACTCCCAAGCTATCCCTCCCCCTGCACCCTGCCCTCCCCACCGCCGTAACCTTAAGTTTGCTCTGTAAGTCTCTGAGTCTGTTTTGTAAGTTCATTTGTATCATTTTCTTTTAAGATTCTGCATATAAGCGATATCACATGATATTTATCTTTCTCTGTCTGACTTACTTCACTTAGTATGATAATCTCCAGGTCCATCCATGTTGCTGCAAATGGCATTATTTCATTCATGCCTGCAATAAGTTTTATGAAAGAAAAGAAAAGGATGTCCCGGACAGGATAGTGAGGGATGGCATCTATGAAGAGGTGGCATTTAAACTGTGACCTGAAGAATGAGGAGAAGCCGGTCAGGGAAGAGTGGGAAGAGGAGTGTCTGAGTCCGAGAGAACAGCATGTGTGAAGCCCTTGCTATGACCCAGACAGTGTGCTGGTCCCACTCCACGCACGTGTCGTTTAGGAAGGGCGCCCTAGGTCCTGGCTGCCCACAGCAATCCCATGTGCACCTGTGGCCCTCTGATTATTCGGATGATGAATTAGACTGACACCTTACATTCAAATATTACAACATTTGAAGGGGATTTGGTTCCTCTCTCTATGCTACACATAGGCTTGCCTCAGAGATATTGCAAGTTTGGTTCTAGACCACTGCCATAAAGCGAATATGGTGATAAAGCAAGTCATGTGAATTCTTTGGTTTCTCAGTGCATATAAAAGTTATGTTTACACTGTACTGTAGTCTACTAAGTGTGCAATATCTGTCTAAAAAAAATGATGTTTGTACCTTAATTTAAAAATACTTTGGTTGCCGAAGGCTGGAAGGCCGTGGTGCTTTCTTAAAATAAGACAACAATGAAGTTTGCTGCATTGATTGATTCTTCCCTTCACGAACGATTTCTCTGTAGCATGCAATGCTGTCTGATAGCATTTGACCCACAGTAGAACTTCTTTCAAAATTGGAGTCAATCCTCTCAAACCCTGCTGCTTTATCAACTAAGTTGATGTCATATTCTAAATCTTTGTTGTCATTTCAACAATCTTCACAGCATCCTCACCAGAAGTAGATTCCATCTCAAGACACTTTCTTTGCTCATCCATAAGAAGCAACTCCTCATCCATTAAGGTTTTAGCATGAGATTGCAGCAATCCAGTCACATCTTCACGCTCCACTTCTAATTCTAGTTCTCTTGCTATTCACCACAAATGCAATAACTTCCTCCACTGAGGTCTTGAACCCCACAGAGTCATCCATGAGGGTTGGAATCAACTTCTTCCACACCCCTGTGATTGTTGATATTTTGACCCCTTCACATGAATCACAGATGCGATCCCTTCCTTTCCAGAAGGTTTTCAAGTTATTTTGCCCAGATCCATCAGAGAATCACTATCTATGGGCAGCTATAGCCTTAGGAAATGTACTCCTTAAATAGTAAAACTTGAATGTTGAAATGACTCCTTGATCCATGGGCTGCAGAACGGATGTTGTGTTAGCAGGCAGGAAAACAACATGAATCTCCCTGTACATCTCCATCACAGCTCTTGGGTGACCAGGTGCTTTGTCAGGGAGCAGTAATGTTTTGAAATGATTCTTTTTTTCAGAGCAGTAAGTGGGCTTAAAATATTTAGTAGCCTGTGGGCCGGTGCGGCACCCTTTCTTTCGGAGCCGCCGTCTGCAGTGGCACCGCTGCCAGTTTGCAGATTTTCGTGAAGACCCTGACAGGAAGACCATCACTCTCGAGGTTGAACCCTCGGATACAATAGAAAATGTAAAGGCTAAGATCCAGGACAAGGAAGGAATTTCCCCTGACCAGCAGAGACTGATCTTTGCTGGCAAGCAACTGGAAGACGGACGTACTTTGTTTGACCACAACATTCAAAAGGGGTCCACTCTTCATATTGTGTTGAGACTTCGTGGTGGTGCTAAGAAGAGAAAGAAGTCTTACACCACCCCCAAGAAGAACAAGAATAAGAGAAAGAAGTCTTACACCACCCCCAAGAAGAACAAGAATAAGAGAAAGAAGGTTAAGCTGGCTGTCCTGAAATACTATAAGGTGGATGAGAATGGCAAAATCAGTCGCCTTCGTCGGGAGCGCCCTTCAGATGAATATGGTGCTGGAGTTTTTACGGCCAGCCAACTGGCAGACATTACTGTGGCAAATGTTGCCTGACCGATTGTTTCAACAAACCAGAACACAAGTAACTGTATATTGGTTAATAAAAGACATGAACTAATGGAAATAAAATATTTAGTAAACCATGTTGTCAACAGATGTGCTGTCATCCAGGCTTTGTTGTTCCATTTATAGAGCACAGGCAGAGTAGATTTAGCATAATTCTTAAGGGCCCTAGAGTTTCAGAATGGTAATTGAACATTGGCTTCAACTGAAAGCCACCAGCTACACTGACCCCTAACAGGAGAGTCAGCCTGTCCTTTGAAGCTTTGAAACTAGGCATTGACTTCCCCTATCTAGCTATGAAAGTCCTACGTGGCATCTTCCAAGAGAAGGCTGTTTCATCTCTATTGAAATTCTGTTGTTTAGTGTTGCCACCTTCATTATGATCTTAGCTGGATCTTCTGGATAACTTGCTGCAGCTTCTACATCAGTACTTGCTGCTTCACCTGGCACTTTTATGTTATACATACGGCTTCTTTCCTTAAACCTCATGAACCAAACTCTGCTAGCTTCAAACTTTTCTTCTTCTGCAGCTTGTTCACCTCTCTCAACCTTCACAGAATTGAAGAGTTAGGGCCTTGCTCTAGATTAGGCTGTGGATTAAAGGAATGTTGTGGCTGCTTTGACCTTTTATCCAGACCATTAAAACTTTCTCCAGATCAGCAATAAGGCTGTTTCACTTTCTTATCTTTTGTGTGTTCACTGGAGTAGCACTTTTATTTTCCTTCAAGAACTTCTCCTTTGCATTTGCAACTTGGTTAACTGTTTGGTGCAAGAGGCCTAGCTTGTGGCCAGTCTTGGATTTTAATATACCTTCTTCACTAAGCTTAATCATTTCTGGCTTTTGATTTAAAGTGAGAAATGTGTGACTCTTCCTTTCACACTTAGAGGTAATTGTAGGATTACTTATTGGCCTAATTTCAATACTGTTGTGTCTCAGGGAATAGGGAGGCCTGAGGGGAGGGAGAGAGTCGAGGAAATGGCCAGTGGGTGGAGCACTCAGAACACACACAACATTTATCGATTAACTTCCCTGTCTTATATCGGCACAGTTTGTGGCCCTAAAACAATGACAACACTAACATCACAGATCACTACTCACACATCACCGTAACAAATATAATAATAATGAAAAAGTTTGAAATACTGCAAGGACTACCAAAATGTGACAGGGACATGAAGTGAGCAAATGCCATTGGAAAAACGGCGCCAACAGACTTCCTGGACACAGGGCTGCCACAAACCCTCAACTTGTTAAAAAAAAAAAAAAAGGTATCTGCAAAGTGCAGTAAAGTGAAGCACGATAAAACGAGGTCTGCCTGTATAAGAAAACTGAGCCCCGTTAGGTTAAGTAATTTGTACAAGTTCAAAAGTTAATAAGTGACAAAACCAGGATAATCTTATAAAATTTGTGTCCCACCTGACTCCAAAGTCAATGCTTTTAACTACTCTGCTTTAATGTCTCCCATAGGGAGGGGAAGGATGAAATAAGATAGAAGTACTAAGCAGATATGAGATAGTAAAAGTGGAAGTGATAATGTGAAACACAATAAATATTTGAAGAAATGATATGCTTTGCAATGGGATTAAAGCTGGAATTGGGATCATTGGAACCTGATGGCGTGATGGCTCCAACAGCACCTGCAATCAAGTGTTCTTAGAAGATCAGAAGCAACTTCCTCACCAAAGAGTAGTATTCCATTGTATATATATGTATACCACGTCTTCTTTATCTATTCATCTGTTGATGGACACTTAGGTTGCTTCCACATCTTGGCAACTGTAAATAGTGCTGCTATGAACACTGGGGTGCATGTATCTTTTCGAATTAGTGTTTTTGTTTTTTTCAGATATATACCCAGGAGTGGAATTGCTGGGTCATATGGTAGAAGGAAATAAAAGGAATCCAAATTAGAAAGGAAGAAGTAAAACTGTCACTATTTGCAAGTGACGTGATACTATACATAGAACATAAAGATGTCACCAGAAAACTACTAGAGCTCATCAATAAATCTGATAAAATTGCAGGATACAAAATTAATATACAGAAATCTGTTGCATTTCTATACACTAATAATGAACTATCAGAAAGCGAATTAAGGAAACAATCCTATTTACCAACACCTCAAAAAGAATGAAATACCTAGGAGTAAACCTAATTAAGGAGGCAAAATAATTGTACCCTCAAAACTATAAGATGCTGACGAAAGAAACTGAAGATGACACAAACAGATGGAAAGATATACCATGTTCTTGGATTGGAAGAATCAATATTGTTAAAATGACCATACTACCCAAGGCAATCTACAGATTCAATGCAATTCCTTCAAAATACCAATGACATTTTTCACAGAACTAGAAAAATTTAAAAATTTGTATGGAAACACAAAAGCCCCTGAATAGCCAAAAGAATCTTGAGAAAGAACAGAGCTGGAGGAATCATGCTCCCTGACTTCAGACTATACTACAAAGCTAAGGTAACCAAAACAGCATGGCACTGGAATAAAAACAGACACATATAGCAATGGCACAGAATAGAAAGCCCAGAAATAAACCCACACACTTACAGTCAATTAATCTATGACAAAGGAGGCAAGACTACAATGGAGAAAAGATGTGTTTTCAATAAGTGGAGCTGGGAAAACTGGATAGCTACATATAAAGGAATGAAATTAGAACATTCTCTGAAACCAGATACAAAAATAAACTCAAAATGGATTAAAGACCTAATGCAAGACCAGAAACCATAAAGCTCCTGGAAAAAAAATGTAAGTAGAACACTCTTGACATAAATCATAGCAATATTTTCTTGGATCAGTCTCTTAAAGCAAAGGAAATAAAAGCAAAAATAAACAAATGGGACCTAATTAAACTTAAAAGCTTTCATGCAGCAAAGGAAACCATAAACAAAATGAAAAAACAACCTACTGAATGGGAGAAAATATTTGCAAATGATATGGCCAATAACGGGTTAATATCCAAAATATATAAACAGCTCATACACCTCAACAACAATAATAACAACAAAAAACAACCCAATGAAAAAATGGGCAGATGATCTGGACATTTTTCCAAAGAAGACATACAGACGGCCACCAGGCACATGAAAAGATACTCCGTATCACCAATCACAAGGGAAATGCAAATCAAACCACAATGAGATATCACTTCACACTTGTCAGAACAGCTATCATCAAAAAGAACACAAATAAATGTTGGCGAGGATGTGGATTAAACAGAACCCTTGTACACTGTTGGTGGGAACGTAAATTGGTGCAGCCACTGTGGAAAACAATAGGAGATCCCTCAAAAAACTAAAAAAAATTAGGCTTTTTCAGCCATTAGCATTGCTGCTTAGGTATTCAGTCAACTTCTTTATTTTTTCAATACACTGAATTCTTCAGAAGATCTGAAGATCCCTTGTGGTGCAGTGGTTAAGAATCTGCCTGCCAATGCAGGGGACATGGGTTCGAGCCCTGGTCCAGGAAGATCCCACATGCTGTGGAGCAACTAAGACTGTGTGTCACAACTACTGAGCCTGCACTCTAGAGCCCATGAGCCACAGCTACTGAGCCTGTGAGCCACAACTACTGAAGCCTGTGTGCCTAGAGCCCATGCTCTGCAACAAGAGAAGCCACCACAACGAGAATCTCACTCACCACAACAAACAGTAGCCCCTGCTCACTACAACTAGAGAAAGCCCACGTGCAGAAACAAAGACACAACACAGACAAAAATTTAAAAAATAAATAAATAAATCTATAAAAAAATAATGCACGTTGTCCTGGGAAGAAATATAGATGTGACATTTTTTCATGTCTTGGTTGAACTGTCTGGTCAGATACACTAGTCTGGTTGTAGCTGGATGTAGCAGCTTGGTGGATCTGTATGCCACTACATCAACGTTCCCCATTCCACGATGGCCTTCACGAGCTCACCCACAAGAGAATTTACTGTATGGCTCTCATAGTTGTTTCTAGTTGGGGAAAAGACTAAACAAAAGAAAAAGAGAAAGTATAGCACTCTGTTCTAGGCAGAAATTACCAAATATCAAGTTGGCATTGCAGTGGTACTTTTTTTGTTTTGTTTTGTTTTTGTGGTACGCAGGCCTCTCACTGTTGTGGCTTCTCCCGTTGCGGAGCACAGGCTCCGGATGCGCAGGCTCAGCAGCCATGGCTCACGGGCCCAGCCACTCCGCGGTGTGTGGGATCTTCCCAGATCGGGGCACGAACCCGCGTCCCCTGCATCGTCAGGCGGACTCTCAACCACTGCGCCACCAAGGAAGCCCTGCAGTGGTACTTTTTCATATCCATCTGTGCTTGTCTGCTTGTACAATCAACACTTATTGTCTGGGATTTCAAGCAGTTTAAAAAAATATTTCTAGAAAAACAGTGCCCCTTTGACCTTTAATAAACCTTTCAATTGTCATTTGCTATAACAGAAAAATGTTGGAAAATGCCTATTCTTTTGCCTCATTATTTTTTTTCACAGTGAGTCATAGAGGCGTTGTATTTTTTTTTTTAACAGTAGAACAGAAATAAAATTTCTCAACTTATTTGGAAGGGGGTTTTAAGTGACTATCTAAAGTAGCTTCCATGGTGTCTTTTTTAAGCTAATATTTTTTAGCAAGTTTATTAAGATATAATTCACATATCACAAAATTAACTCCTTTAAAGTGTACATCTTCAGTGGCTTTTAATATACTCATGGAGTTGTGCAACCATCACCAGTACTCAACGTTAGAACATTTTAATCACCCCAAACAGAAACTTCATACCTATTAACAGTCACTGTCCCGTTCCCAATTCCCTCTCCTCCCTCTCCCAAGAGCAACCACTAATCTACTTTCTGTCTGCATAGATTTGCCTATTTTGGACATTTCATATCAATAGAATCATATGACATGTGGCCTTTTGTATCTGGCTTCTTTCATTTAGCATCATGTTGTCAAGGGTCATCCACATTGTAGCATGAATCAGTACTTTATTCCTTTTTTTAAATTTATTTATTTTATTTTTGGCTGCCTTGGGTCCTTGTTGCTGCACGTGGGCTTCTCTCTAGTTGCGGCAAGTGGGGGCCATCCCTCGCTGTGGTGCACGGACCTCCCACTACAGTGGCCTCCCCTGCTGCGGAGCACAGGCTCCAGGCGCGCAGGCTCAGTAGTTGTGGCTCACCGGCTCTAAAGCGCAGGCTCAGTAGTTGTGGTGCACGGGCTTAGTTGCTCCACAGCATGTAGGATCCTCCCGGACCAGGGCCCCAACCTGTGTCCCCCTGCATTGGCAGGCAGACTCCCAACCACTGCGCCACCAGAGAAGCCCTTCATTCCTTTTTATAGTCATAATGTTCCACTGTGGACATGCCATACTTGCTTACCCATTTATCAGCTGATGGAAATTGGAGCTGTTTCTACTTTTTGGCTGTTATGAATCACACTTCAATGAACATTCATGTACAAGTTTCTGTGTGGACATCTGATTCCATTTCTCTGAGCTATGTACCTAGGAGTGGAATTGCTGGTTTCCCCCAAAAGTTTAAACAATGGTAATTTAAACAGTTATTGTAGAGATGGGTTATTAAGATAAAATAATTGGAATTCTTCTTATAAACCACTGTAGGCAGGCAAGAATTTGTATTAGAAAGATTTAATTTAAAGGTTAAAAAGATTGACAGATTATTTCTCAGATTTAATAGCTTGTAATTAAGCTGTTATCAACTTTAACATTTCAAAAGCTATTTTCTTCTTGTAACTGGTCATTATAAGTTAGGTTTCTTTCTGCCTGTTTTAGCACTGCTATTACTATTTATGAATTTCATTACTGTCAAATTATAAATTATACTAAGAAGGATTGCTATGTCAGATCATAACTCTTAGGCCATTTATATGTTTAATTTACAAGGTTTAAAATAGCTGTATTGTTATATTTGTGAATAATTAAATGAGCTAATACTGTGACAGAAAGTATAAAAACAGATGAACATAAATTGTGCTTGCTATTTCATTCATTCACTAGGAATAAGGAATACAGTTTTGTTATAAAAATCACAAAACACTTTCCTGGCTTTAGTTTGAAAATGCAAGCTCTAGTCTTCAGAAGTATTTTCTTAAATATATCATAAGGTACATTTACTGCAATTGAACTGATTTACGCTCTAAAATAACTGCACTGTCAGTCTCGATTAGGGCAGAAGGAATCATCAGGAGAGGCTGAAGTTCGGGGACTGAAAGTGGAGGTTTCAATCAGCCCACTGCAATCAGCCAGCTCCTCACAACGTCCGCAGGACATCCTTAGGAGCTAATTAGGCCTCCAGCTACATTCTCTAGAATCTACTCTCTCCACAGTCAATTGTAGGGATGGGGACTTTCGGAACAGACCATGTGATGAAACATTTGAGAACTTTTTATGTTATAATTAACGTATGGGTTTAGTCACATCTCCACTTAGTCACATCTCCGTGGAAAAGACCCTGTTGCTAGAGAAGAAATATCCTTGCCCCTATACAAGGCCAAGGCCTCCACTTGTGCCCTAGATCTCATCCCTTCTTACCTACTAGAGGACATCACTCCAGCAACTCCCTCCTAACTACGCTTGCATTTTCCCCTTTCTATTCCACTGTCCCCAGCAGCACACAAACATACTGTCATTTCTTGATATTACAGAACAAACCACACAAACTACCTTAGACCTTAATCCTCCTGTCAGCTATCTCCTCATTTTTATGCTTCCATTTGCAGTAAAACACTGGGAAACAGTTCTCTACACATCCTGCCTCTAATTCATCTCCTGATTTCTCCTCTTAAAACCACTATGAACAAGCTTTCACCTCTACCTCCACCGAAGTTGATCTTGCCCTGCTCAGAAATGACCTTCACGTTATAAACCCCAGGGTCAATTTTCAACTGTCATCCTAGTCGACCTATAGACAACACTGAATATGAGAGACATTCCCTCCCTTTTCTTTTCTGTTTTTTTTTTGGATCGAACCCAGGCCCCCAGCAGTGAAAGCATAGAGTCCTAACCACTGGACCACCAGGGAATTTCCCCCCATCCTTTTTCTTATTAAGCTTCTTCACTTACCTTCCAGGGAGTTTTTCTCTGGGTTTTTCTCCTATCGGACTGGTTGCACCTTCAAGGCTTCCTTGGCCAGTTGCTTTCCTTGCGCTTTTCACACTGCTGTGCTCCAGGGCTCAGTCCTTAGAGTGGGTCTCTTTTCTATCTACACTCTCCTCTTGGTTTTAAGTACCATCTACGTATTGATAACTCCCAAATTCATATCACCAGTCCATACTTCTTTCCTTAACTCCATACTAGTACATTTTACTTCCTATTCAACATCTCCATCAGTTGTCTAATTGACATCCCCAAATGAGCGTGTTCACAACATAATTTTTGAGGTTCTATCAAAACTTACTGCAGCCTCATCCTTCCCCACACCGTAGGCAGAAGCGCCATCCTTCTCGTGGCTCGGGTCCAAAAGTTTGGCGTTATCCTTGATTTCTCCATATGTCCCTCTTCCTCTCTCCCTCTCTCATAGTTCATATCTAATCCTTCAGCACCTCGCACTGCCTTGTCGAACCACTATAATCTCTTGTCTGGTTCCCTGCAAAGCTTCCTAACTGTTCTCCCTGTTTCTCTCCTTTCCCCCTGTAGCCTGTTCTCAAAACAGCAGGCAGAAAGACCCTGTTATTACACAAATCAGATCACGTTATCCCTCTGGCTGAAAAAGAATCCTCAATCGCTTCCCAACTCAGGGCTCAGAGTCAAAGTCAAATTCCTACACAGCCATACTTGGTACAGTCCAGTTAACTCTATGACCTCATTTCCCAAAATTTTCAATTTCCCAATTAATCACTCTGCTTTTTTGCCTCAAAATTGCTATTCACATTCCTGCCCTGGGCCTTTGCACTTACTGTTCCTTCCTCCTGGAGATCTCTTCTCTAATTCTGTCACCTCCATCAAGTCTTCCCAAAGTCCTCTTTTTCAGTGAGGTCTACCACGCACATATACTCCTCTACCACTAACGACCCTTCACTGGCACTACTCCCATCCTGATTTTTTTCCAATGTCCTTATTTATTATGTTTACTGCTTATTCACTATATCCTACAATTATAATGAAAGATCTATGAGGGCAAGGATTTTGGGGGGAGTTGCTTTCATTCATGCTGTTTGCCAAGCATTTAAAATAGTACTTGACACACAGTAGCTACTAAATAAATATCCATTGACTAAATATATCAATCAATCAAACTCAGCATATCCAAAACAAAACTTAGGAAGTTCCTCTCCCTGACCCATATCTCAGCAAATGGTACCACCGTTAATCTCATTGCTCAAACTTAAGACCTAGGAACCTGCCTTGATTCATCTTTTTCCTCCACCAGCAAATACAAGCGATTTATCTTCAAAATACATCCAGAACTGGCCACTTCTCACCGCCTCCATCACTGCTATCAGAGCCCAGTCCACCATCATCTCTTACCCGGGTGACTGGTCTCCTTGCTTCCACTCTAGCTCCACAGTCTATTGACACTTCTGTCAGACTGATACTTTTATCTCTCAAATCAAAACATGTCATCTCCACATTCTTAACTATTCTAAGTGGATGCCCACTACACTTGGAGTAAAATCCAAACTCACCATGAGACATTCAACCCAACAGATCAAAGCATAACAGGGACTTAGGACTAAATATCTAGAGATCCTTCTTTTGTTTTAATGCTAAATGAAGTCAGTTCTACCCAAAGGCAAATTATAGCCTGCCCTGTGAATGGTAAGGTCATCACTAAAAATCTCTCAGACACAAAAATGCAAAGCATTTGATCACTGCATTTGGGTAAGTAGTGTTAGTGACAAGAAAAAAAATTTGAAAAGAATAGCAATCAAAAGAAATGTAATTGGATTAGATTTACCCATTGAAAGATAGGGACTATCACAACAGATTAAAATAACACAACATAGGAAAACAGTATGGAGGTTTCTCAAAAAACTAGAAATAGAATTACTATTTGACCCAGCAATTCCACTCCTGGGTATATATCCCCCCCCACCAAAAAACCCAAAAACACTAATTCAAAAAGATACACACATCCCAATGTTCATAGCAGCATTATTGACAATTGCCAAGATATGGAAGCAACCTAAGTGTCCATCAACAGATGAATGGATAAAGAAGATGTGGCATATATATGTGTGTGTACACACACACACACACACACACACACACACACACAGTGGAATACTACTCAGCCATAAAAAAGAAAGAAAATTTGCCATTTGCAAAAACATGCATGGACCTGGAGGGCATTATGCTAAGTAAAATAAGTCAGACAGACAAAGACAAATACTGTATGTTACCACTTACATGTGGAATCTAAAAAATACAACACACTAGTGAATATAACAAAAAGGAAATAGATCCACAGATATAGAGAACAAACTAGTGGTTACCAAAGGGGAGAGGGAAGTGTGTGTGGGGGCAATATAGGGGTAGGAGAGTAAGAGGTACCAACTATTATGCATAAAATAAGCTACAAGGATATATTGTACAACACAGGGAATATAGTCAATATTGTATAATAACTATAAATGAAGTATAACCTTGAAAAATTGTGAATCACTATATTGTACACCTGTAACTTACATAATATTGTACATCAACTATACTACAATAAAAGATAATTTAAAAAAATAACACAATGGGAGAGGAACCAAGATGGCGGAGTAGAAGGACGTGCTCTCACTCCTTCTTGAGAGAACACCAGAATCACAACTAACTGCTGGACAATCATCGACAGGAAGACACTGGAACTCACCAAAAAAGGATACCCCACATCCAAAGACAAAGGAGAAGCCACAATGAGACGGTAGGAAGGGTGCAATCACAGTAAAATCAAATCCCATAACTGGTAGGTGGGTGACTCACAGACTGGAGAACACTTATACCACAGAAGTCCACCCATTGGAGTGAATGTTCTGAGCCCCACATCAGGCTTCCCAACCTGGGGGTCCGGCAACAGGAGGAGGAATTCCTAGAGAATCAGACTTTGAAGACTAGTGGGAATTGACTGTAGGACTTTGGCAGGACTGGGGGAAACAGAGACTCCACTCTTGGAGGGCACACACAAAGTAGTGTGTGCATCTGGACCCAGGGGAAGGAGCAGTGATGCCAGGGGAGACTGAACCAGACCTACCTGCTAGTGTTAGAGGGTCTCCTGCAGAGGCAGGGGGTGGCTGTGGCTCACCGTAGGGACAAAGAAACTGGCAGCAGAAGTTCTGGGAAGTACTCCTTGGTGTGAGCTCTCCCAGAGTCCGCCATTAGCCCCAGCAAAGAGCCCAGGTAGGCTCCAGTGTTGGGTTGCTTCAGGCCAAACAACCAACAACCAGCCTAACCCATCAGCAGTCAAGTGGATTAAAGTTTTACTGAGCTCTGCCCACCAGAGCAACAGTCAGCTCTACCACCACCAGTCCCTCCCATCAAGCCTCTTAGGTAGTCTCATCCACCAGAGGGCAGACAGCAGAAGCAAGAAGAACTACAATCCTGCAGCCTGTGGAACAAAAACCACATTCACAGAAAGACAGACAAGATGAAAAGGCAGAGGGCTATGTACCAGATGAAGGAACAAGATAAAACCCCAGAAAAACAACTAAATGAAGTGGAGATAGGCCACCTTCCAGAAAAAGAATTCAGAATAATGATACTGAAGACGATCCAGGACCTCGGAAAAAGAATGGAGGCAAAGATCGAGAAGATGCAAGAAATGTTTAACAAAGACCTAGAAGAATTAAAGAACAAACAAACAGAGATGAACAATACAGTAACTGAAATGAAAACTACACTGGAAGGAATCAATAGCAGAATAACTGAGGCAGAAGAACGGATAAGTGATCTGGAAGACAGAATGGCGGAATTCACTGCTGAGGAACAGAATAAAGAAAAAAGAATGAAAAGAGATGAAGACAGCCTAAGAGACCTCTGGGACAACATTAAATGCAACAACATTCACATTATAGGGGCCCCAGAAGGAGAAGAGAGAGGGAAAGGACCAGAGAAAATATTTGAAGAGATTTTAGTCGAAAACTTCCCTAACACGGGAAAGGAAATAGCCACCGAAGTCCAGGAAGCGCAGTGAGTCCCATACAGGATAAACCCAAGGAGAAACATGCTGAGACACATAGTAATCAAACTGGCAAAACTTAAAGACAAAGAAAAATTATTGAAAGCAGTAAGGGAAAAATGAAAAATAACATACAAGGGAACTCCCATAAGGTTAACAGCTGATTTCTCAGCAGAAACTCTACAAGCCAGAAGGGAGTGGCATGATAAACTTAAAGTGATGAAAGGGGAGAACCTACAACCAAGATTACTCTACCCGGCAAGGATCTCATTCAGATTCAATGGAGAAATGAAATGCTTTACAGACAAGCAAAAGCTAAGAGAATTCAGCATCACCAAACCAGCTCTACAACAAATGCTAAAGGAACTTCTCTAAGTGGGAAACACAAGAGAAGAAAAAGACCTACAAAAACAAACCCAAAACAATTAAGAAAATGGTCACAGGAATATACATATTGATAATTACCTTAAACACGAATGGATTAAAAGCTCCAACCAAAAGGCACAGGCTTGCTGAATGGATACAAAAACAAGACCCATATATATACTGTCTACAAGAGACCCACTTCAGACCTAGGGACACATACAGACTGAAAGTGAGGGGATGGAAAATGATATTCCATGCAAATGGACATCAAAAGAAAGCTGGAATAGCTATACTCATATCAGATAAAATAGACTTTAAAATAAAGACTGTTACAAGAGACAAGGAAGGACACTACATAATGACCAAGGGATCAATCCAAGAAGAAGATATAACAATTATAAATATATATGCACCCAACATAGGAGCACCTCAATACATAAGGCAACTGCTAACATCTGTAAAAGAGGAAATCGACAGTAACACAAGAATAGTGGGGGACTTTAGCACCTCACTTACACCAATGGACAGATCATCCAAAATGAAAATAAATAAGGAAACAGAAGCTTTAAATGACACAATAGACCAGATAGATTTAATTGATATTTATAGGACATTCCATCCAAAAACCGCAGATTACACTTTCTTCTCAAGTCCGCATGGAACATTCTCCAGGATAGAGCACATCTTGGGTCACAAGTCAAGCCTCAGTAAATTTAAGAAAATTGAAATCATATCAAGCATCTTTACTGACCACAACGCTATAAGATTAGAAATGAATTACAGGGAAAAAACCATAAAAAACACAAACACATGGAGGCTAAACAATACATTACTGAGTAACCAAGAGATCACTGAAGAAATCAAAGAGGAAATCAAAAAATACCTAGAGACAAATGACAATGAAAACACGATCATCCAAAACCTATGGGATGCAGCAAAAGCAGGTCTAAGAGGGAAGTTTATAGCTATACAAGCCTACCTCAAGAGAAAAGAAAAATCTCAAGTAAACAATCTAACCTCACACCTAAAGGAACTAGAGAAAGAAGAACAAACAAAACCCAAAGTTAGCAGAAGGAAAGAAATCATAAAAATCAGAGCAGAAATATATGAAATAGAAACAAAGAAAACAATAGCAAGCAATAAAACTAAAAGCTGATTCTTTGAGAAGATAAACAAAATTGATAAACCATTAGCCAGACTCATCAAGAGGTTGTTTGATTTTTGTATTTGGTTTGTATTAGAAATCTATGACTATTCCCACTGCCACCCTTAAGTAAAATAAATCACCCTTAAATAAAATAAAATAAATCTCATAAGTAAAAAAAAAGAAAAAGAAAAAAATCAGGTGAAGACTGGGAGTGAGTGAAAGTATAGATGGGACAAGAATGGTAGAATGTCAATAACTGTTGAAGCTAGGAGATGGATATACCAGGGCTCATTATATTATTCTGTTTACTTTGTATGTATTTGAAAATCCCAAACTTAGAAGCTGAAAAACTAAAATCAAACTGTTCCATGTAATAAGCTTCCAATTCCTTTGTGTAAAAGTTTATTGCTTCTTTTGTTTTACAGTGCTAATTATAACAGCATTTGTGTCATGTGAAGGCTGCATTATGAATTGGACACTAAGTCATCTTAACAACCCTGATTATAACTGGGAACACAAAAATCTGGTTGTGGGAGGTGGGCAGTGAGAAAAATATTCCAGGAGCACATTTTAACCTGTCATTATGTAAAAATTGGTGACAGCCATCCAGTTCTTAAGGAAAGTAGGACAGCAAGTATGACACAAAGATGGCTCAAAGACGTTTCGTCTCAAGCCAGTTGATTTTTCTCTTCTTCGACCAGGTGGAAGCCCTGCAGAGACCATGGTGATCTGGATACTTAGACAGCACCTCCTACTTTTTGTAATAGCTCTTGTTTCTTCCCTCAAAGGCGCTAAAGGTAGGAATTTGAGGGTGGGAATATGAGGTGGAAATTAAGTAAAAGAGTAAAGGAATTTGGAAAGTGGACACAGAGGTTATTTTCCATAATCCTATCAATCAAGGATCTAATTTATCATGTGGAAGTACATATGTCTTCTCACAGACGCCAGTGAACTTCCTGCCAGAACAGAAGCAAGAACCCTCTAGTAAGAATGTGTGGAATAACATGGAGATATCGAAAAGCATAGGATATATTCTGGGACTATTAATAGTCCAGATGGCCCAGATGCATGAAGCATGAGTAGGGAAACAACCTTAATAAGTCTAAACAGCATAGGGAGACTTGTACTTACTATTAGGCACCCATTATCTCATTAGGAGAAAAATCGTCCCAAAAGTTTAAGAATGAGGTTTTGGTTAATATATTTTGATGTAAAAAAACATACTTTTCTTCTCTCTTGCAAAATGAATTACATGAACCCAGCTCATTCATATAATATTGGGATTTATCTTTTTCATAGAGTAATAACAATAATACCAAATATAAAAGTAGAAGCAACTTGCATTTGCATGGCACTTTAGATGTGTCAAATAGTAATGATAACATTTACGGACTGCATATTATATGCTAGGGACTGTGCTAGGTATGTCAGAAGACTGAACTCATTTGATCCTCATAGCAACGATAGCCCCATTTTATGGATGAAGAATCTGAGACACAGAGAGGTTAAGTAAACAGGGTCATGCAGCTAGTGAGAGGCAGAGCTAGGATTTGAACCCAGGCAGTCTAGCTCCGAGCCTGTGCTGCATTATGCTGTCTTTCAAAGCTGACACGGTCTAGCAGTTCTGTGGCTGCTGAAAAAATTATCACAAACTTAGTGACTTAAAACAACACAGATTCGGCTTCCCTGGTGGCGCAGTGGTTGGGAGTCCGCCTGCCGATGCAGGGGACGCGGGTTCTTGCCCCGGTCCAGGAGGGTCCCGCATGCCACGGGGCGGCTGGGCCCGTGGGCCGTGGCCGCTGAGCCTGCGCGTCCGGCGCCTGTGCTCCGCAACGGGAGGGGCCGCAGCAGTGGGAGGCCCGCGTACCGCTAAACAACAACAACAACAACAGCAACAACACAGATTTATTACCTTACGGTCCGAAGGTCAGAAGTCCTAAAATCAAGGCGTCAGCAGGGCTACATTCCTTTCTGGAGGCTCTAGGGAAGAACACGTTTCCTTGCCTTTTCCAGCTTCTAGCGGCTGCCCACATTCCTTGGCTTGTGGTTCCCTTCATCCATCTTCAAAACCAGCATCTCTCTGACCCTTCTTCTGTTGTTACATCTCTTTCTTTGATCACAGCCAGGCAAGGTTTTCCACTTTTGAGGACGCTTGTGAGGAGATTGGATCCACCTGGATAATCCAGGCTAATCTGCAGACCTCAAGGCTCTTAAGCTTAATCACGTCTGCAAGCCTCCTTTGCCAGGTATGGTTGTCACAAGCTCCAAAGATTGGGACGTGGACATCTTCTGGGGACCATTATTATGCCTACAACACATGGTTTCTTCAAAGGCTTTTCACTTACATTGACTGATTTGATATCAACTGTATGTGAAAGTGAAGTATGTACATTAACCCCATTTTCCATACAGAAAGACAATGTTTTGCCCCAAGGTCATAGAGCTAGCATTAGGGCCCTCTACAAATGGATCTCAAACTACCTCTCTAGTCTCATTTCATACAACTTCCCTCTACCTAATCTCTAGTCACAGTGAACTTTTTTTCCCCTCAAAAATGTCACACCCTTTGCAATTCAGTATTTGGATGTGTTGTCATACCCTCTGGGAGGGAGTCCCCACCATCTTGACTTGGCAAACTTTTACTCATCTTGTAATGTCCCACTTAATGTTCTCTGCCAGGTGTTCCCACATCACCCAAGCAGCTAGTGGCAGGGTTCTCACCGCCTCTGTCGTACTCTTGTTATACACTAGCCACACATCGTAACATATGTGAACACATGGTGTTAGGATGCAAATGATTCTAACTGCCTGGTTTTGATGGAGATGCTACTATGATTGACATCAGGAGACTAAAGTGAGGATAACACACACACCCTTCCATAGAGAACCTGTTGCATAACTCCTAGACTCCTCAGCCAGACCAGTTATAAAAAGGGGCCAGAGAAGAGAAAGCTTCTATGAGGAGAGTAGTGAACAGTTTCTTTAGAGGGAGTGGTAGCCGGGCTGTGAGTCCCCAACCTGGGGACGAAACTTCAAGTGCACCTTTGGACAGTGTTTCCTTTAGTTGAGAGAGAGAGAGAGATGGCCCGTGCCTGACTCATGCCTGAGAAAGTTAAAGCCAACATTCATCCTGGGGGCTGACTCCTGCCTGGGACTCCAGGGGGCAAGAAAGTGCCTGACTCCTCTTCGGTGGTAAAGCCAGAGATTGCACTGAGATTGGCTAGCACTTTCAGAGGTTGTCAAAGCAAGGATTTTCCCCATGGAGCACATGAAGTTCACCTGGTGAAACCTTATCATGACGTTGTCTTGAATCCTATCCAATACGGTTACCTGAGAGGTGAGACCACCACAGTGGAAAGAGGCTAGATGCCCAGGAGCTGAGAAGTAACAGTGGTAGTTTGTTAGAATAACGGCCCCCAATGCATCACAGCTGTCACCTTTCTCCTTTACAATGTGACTCTACTCCTCTTTCCATGATGAGGTGGAGTACAGTTTCCCCACCCCTTGAATCTAAGTAGCCTTTTAATTTTTTGGACCAATAATTGCAGCAGAAATGATATCATGAGACTTCTGAGGCTAGGCCTTGAGAGAACTTGCATCTTCTACTTCATCTTTCTTGGAACGCCTGTGTCATCAAGTAAAGAAGCCTACTGGAGGATGACAGATGGGTCATGTAAGCCCAGCCAAGAGTCAGCATCAAGGTGCCAGTCATAGAAATGAGGCCATCAAAACTAGCCCCCCAGCTGACCTGTCAACTGACTGCAGACATGGGTGAGTGAGCCCAGCTGACATCACTTAAAATCGAATTGCCCAGCTGAGCCCAACCCAAACAGCCAGCCACAAACTGTGAGAAAATAAATGGTTTTTGCTGTAAGCCACTAAGTTTTGGGGTGGTCTGTGTTAATAGATGACTGATGCAAGCAACCATTTGAACTAGAGGTGCATCTGCTGGTGTAAGAAGAACTGTAAAAGAGGGGCTCAGCAGGAAACCTCCAAATAGCCCACAAAAGCACTCCCCAAGCTAATACCAATTTTAACCTTCTATACCAGACTCATCCAATAACACCAGCTTTTGCCATCTGCCATGCCTGGACAGCCAAGAGTATCATTACAGATTTATCTTCTTCCTGCCTCTATCTCCCTTCCCACTTCTACAGTAGTGTCTCAGTCTGTTCCGACTGCTATAACAAAAATTCCAGAGACTGGGTGACTTATTAGCAACAGAAATTTATTTCTCACAGTTCTGGAGGCTAGACGTCCAAGATCAGGGTGCTAGCAAGGTCAGATTCTGTGAGGGCCCTCTTCTGGGTTGCAGATGGCCATTTTCTCAAGTGTCCTCAAGTGGTGGAGAGGACAAGCGAGCTCTCTGGGGTTTCTTTTATAAAGCACTGATCCCATTCATGAGGGCTCCACCTCATGACCTCATCACCTCCCAAAGGCCCCCATCTCCTAACACCATCACGTTGGGGGGGTTAGGATTTCAACATATGAATTTGGGGGGCAAACAGTCAACCAGCATCAGCAAAATTTTAGTTTATTAAGAGTCTCAATTCAGCATTTAGAATAGACAAACCTAGGTTAAAAAACAAAAGCCAAAAAAACCCAAACCCCAAACCAAAAAAAACCCAATTTCCAACCCTCAACTTGGACCTGCTTTAGCTGGAAGCCTGCAGTGGGAAAGAGGAACACGGTTCTCTGCTCTTTCACAGTTCACCTATTCTCCTACCTGTTTCTAAAAATAAGAAGAAATGTTCACGGCTTGCTGGAGTTTTTATATAAGGTTATGGGAAGTTTAAAGGGCCAGTAGAAGACAAAAATAAAGTCACTTAAAACAACAACAACAACAATGTACAGGCTACTTAAAGAGATGTTATAAGTAAAACAACACAGAGTTTGAAGATAAAGCAAAAGTATGAAAAGGAAATACCAAAAAAGCTGCAAAAATGTAAATACCAAATGCAAATAATTTATAGAAACAAAGACACAACATAATGATAAAAGGAACAATTCACTAAGAATTAATAGATTCATGCATTTTTATGTCCCTGACAGAATAGCCTAGTTTCCTAAAGATGGCCTGGTCTCTGTTTTCTGATAATATCACGTCTTCTCTGTGACTCTCCAGACCTAGAGATCACACAGCTCTTGCCAATCTCAACTATTTCACCTTCCCATTTGGTTTCCTGTCATTAATATCACCTGTTAACTAATTCTCTGTATTAAATTTGCTCTTTGTGAAAGACTTCAAGTGATTTCTGTTTTCCTAGTTATACCATGACTGATACAAGTATATTATTTTTCGAGCAAAAATAGAACACATACAAATTATGTCATGTCACGTCTCACAAAATGTTCTGGTTCTGTTCCATTTCCTCCCCCTCACCATTCATTCTCTGCTTTTCTCTCCTTTGTTCCATGTCCTAAGTGGTTAACCCCTATAAATTGCATTATCTGGACTCCTTACACTCTGCCTTCCAGTTAGGTATGGCTAATGGGAGGGTCTACAGGAGACTGGAGAGCACAAAGAAAGAGAGGTCAAGGTAGTTTCCTCCTGCTCCCTCCCTGGCTGGATGGGTGCCATGGTTCTGGCATTAGCAGGGCCCTTCTATAACTTCAGCTTCTGCATCTGCGTCTTCATACAGAGCATCCCTGTTTCCATTGCTCTACATCTCACTGGGTTCCCATAATACTGTTTCCTCCCTTTGTTCCTTAAAGCTTGGGGATCGTAATAGTCCTTTCTCACTGTTGACAGTCCCCAGCTGTTGTAACCTCCCCCAACATATTTGTAAATAAATTTTCATCACAATTCCAACTGAGCGCGCCTTCTCTTTCCTAGACCTTGAGTGCTGCTGAAGCTGATACACAAACTGAAACTGATACCTAAAGGAAGCTTTCACAATTTTCAAAAAATTAATATCAGACAGATGAAAATATCTCATAAAACAATTAGATTAGAAATCAACAATAAAAGTTAAGTCTATATATATGCATAAACATACTCCTAAATAACTACTGAGATAAAGGAGAAAGCATAATGCAACTTATGACTAAATGGTAATAAAATTATTAGGTATCAAATATTTTATAGTAATATTTGATGGTATTTTATACAGATACCTTTTAGTTAGTTTTATCTATTTGTCTAATTATTTCTTCACCATTCTTTCCTGCATCTCAGACCTTTCTTCAGGAGTCTATCTTTCTTCAGGAGTCTGTATTCTTCCTGAATAATTTATTTAGAAGTTTCTTCAGTGAAGGCCATTTGTAAGTATGTACTCTCAGTTTTGTTTATCTTAAATGTCTTAATTTTTCCCACACTCAAGACAGTTTGGCTAGGTATACACAATTCTATGTTGATGATTATTTTCTTTTAACTCTCTGAGAAACATTCCATATCATTTTCTTGGTAGTTGATTTTGAGTTCATTGTCTTTGGTTCTGCAGGTTCACAACAATGCGAATATTTCTTTTTATATCTCCTGCTGTATATACCTGGTATCTCCTATATTCAAGGATTCTAGACTTTCATCAGTTCTGAAAAATATTCAGGCCTTATAATCCTCAAAAATTACTCCTCTCTTCTCTTTATCCTATACTTCTTGGTCTTTGATTTGATAACATTAAACTATTTCTCTCATATAACAAAATGACAGCAGGTTAAATCTGCATGATAGGTAGATGGGCATTTCAGTATATTTGAACTATTTGATAATAAAAAAGAGTAACTGCCCATGGCTAAGGATTGTCAAGTGCTTAAATGTTTCTGAACTGATGAACATAACACAAGAGCAGAAAATGTAAACAAACTTATTAAAAAGATAAAACCTAAATAGTACACCTTTCTTCCAAATCATTACAAGCATTTGAACTACTTCTGAAGACAAATTCAGCTCTACTAAAAAGCTATACACTAGGAAACAAATGTTTGCTTTAGATGCTAAGGAAAGATTCCCATGTTTCCCTGGAAAATTCTGGAATATATCTTGATTTTTAGTATTGGAGTCATGGAACACCTAGCAGTAAAGCATTACATCCTAGCTGATAATTTTATCCCCTTGTGGCTTGACTCTCATACAGGAGGTTTTCATTTAGGTGTTATTGTTTGGCCACCAGGGGTTGAAACTGTACCTCATTCAACTCAACTCTGTATCTCCAGTGTCCAACACGGAAGCTGACAGCGAAGAGGCACCTGAAAAATGTTTAATGCAGTGCTTCTTAAGCTTTAGTGAGCATTAAGAATTCCCTTGGAGAGACGGTTAAAACAGTTTCTTGGATCCCATCACAAGAAATTTGGATTCAGTGGTTTAGGTTGGGGAGTGTGAATTTGTATTTCTAATATGCTCCCAAGTGAAGCCTATGCTGCTGGTCTGAGGACCACACTATGAGTAATACTGGTTTAATGAATGAAAAATGTATGTGAAGATATGTTGATTGGGGAAAACATTGAAATTTACTCATGGTATTATCTGATTCTTTTTTTGAGTGATTTATGTAACGAGTATTCTGCTTTTCCTTCTTATGGAGAGGCCCTTAAGGTGATGAAGCCCTCACAATCTTGCTCATAACTGACTTTTCAAGCCACACCAACCTACTCTACTTTCACCGAACTCACATGCACCTCCACACCCAAGTGCCATCATGTACGCTTTTTACCCTCTGTCTTGAAAGTCCTACTTTCAATCAAACCTTCATCCTTCAAGGCTTAGCTCAAACATTTCAAGTCTTTCATAATCCTCCCTCCTCCATCCCAAATTTGAATCACAATTTTTCACCTCTGCTATACCCCCAGAGAACTCATATCTTTGCTACCATCCAAATTATAGTAGGAGTGCTCACTGATGTCCCTGTCCATCCAGTTTTGTGCTTATCCTCCAGTACTGAACCCATCCTCCAATACTGTATACAACATACATCACAGAACCTAGCACATGGTAGATGGTTAATAAATGCTTGTTGAACTAGAACAAAGAGAAATGGCAATTTCTAGTACATGTTAATTTAGCATTAAAATTCTGATATAGCAAACAGTATTTTCATGGTGATGTCCACGAGACAGTGTGATCCTATGTTCAGGTTCACGCCTGCTACTCCAGCATCATTATTAAGACATACTGCTTTCACTCTCAAAAGGATCTAGGAGGGTAAATTATGTGGTTACTCTATCATTAGCCCAGGTATACTTCTTAAGGCTCATTTATAGCAGGATCTGGCAAAATGTTGCCTCTGGTTTTCATTTTACCCCACTGGTCTCATCATATAGCCAGTCAGATGTCATTTGATACACATCAGATTCAAATGGACAAATTACAAAGTTCATTTTCCTATTTTAAAAAACATTTCTCACTTACCTTCTTAATATGAAAAAGATGGAGCTTATGAGGAAGAGGTTTCACAAGATCAATCCAAGCAACTATGTGCCACATATCCTTGAACAACTTAGCAGACTTGCAAAATTAAAAGTGCTGTTCAAGAGAGGGAAAAAAATGGTACCTGACAACCAGAAAGGGATTAAGCCAACCATTCATTTTTAATACAGATTTCTAAAAGCAGACATGAGAATTACTATTTATTTTATCAGCTAAAAAGAGCACCATATGGAAAAAATATTAACAAAATACGTGACAAGGGATGGGGTTTGACAACTTTGAAATAATCTATAGTTATGTAATTTTAAATGATAAGCATATTAGCTTGGCTACTAATTGAGATTTTTTTTGTACAACAAAATAATGAATAAAGTGGCATAATATAATGTGGCATAATAAAAATAATACATCCTTAGAGTCAAGCAGATTTAGGTTTAAATTTCAGTTTTGCCACTTATTAGCTGTGTGGCCTCTGAGCCCCACTTTCCTCATCTATAAATATAGAATAAGAGTACCTAACAAACAGGGTGGCTGAAAAGAAGAAATGAGATTATATTTACTTAGAATATAGCACGTAGGAAGTATTCAGTGAATACCTATTATTTTATTGATTTTCAAAAACACAGAGTATTGTACAGATGCACAGAATTAAAACAAAGTTTTAAAATTCATACCAATTTTTTTTAATATAGTAACTTATGGTGTTTTCAATAGTCTCCTAGGTGTTCTTGGTGGGAGACAATGATAATGGAATAATTAAGCTTATTATAATTTCTAGTTTTATTTCACAACAGCCACAACCACCCAGTAAAATGCAACTTGAAATGTTGATGAATTGTGTTGACCTGAAACAAACAGACTGCCAGACATTTCTCTAACAAAGATAAGTTTATTCGGGGTCAGCAGAGAATGACAATTTGGGGTCTGCAATCATGATAAGCTACATGCAAGACCCCACATAGCAAGGGAAGGAGAATACGTTTTTTATTATTATTGAAGTGCAGTTGATTTTCAATGTTGTGTTAATTTCTGCTGTCCAGCAAAGTGATTCAGTTGTAAATATATATACATTCTTTTTCATATTCTTTTCCGTCATGGTTTATCACAGGATATTGAATATAGTTCCCTGTACTATACAGTAGAACCTTGTTGTTTATCCATTCTATATATAAGTTTGCATCTGCTAACCCCCAAACTCCCAATCCATCCCTCCCCCCTCTCTCCCTTGGCAACCACAAGTCTACTCTCTATGTCAGTGAGTCTGTTTCTGTTTCGTAGATATGTTCATTTGTGCCATATTTTAGATTCCGCATGTAAGTGGTATCATATGGTATTTGTCTTTCTCTTTCTGACTTACTTCACCTAGTATGATAATCTCTAGGTCTATCCATGTTTCTGCAAATGGCATTGTTTCATTCTTTTCTTTGCTGAGTGACAATACTTTGGTAGAGAGGACAAGGAAGTTAGCAAGGATATAGTAAACAAGGAATCTATGGCTTTTCCTTGGCTGGGTCATTGCCAGGAAAGAGGAGGAGTCTTTCTTCTTCTTGTTGGGCTTTGCTGTCATTGCAGGGCAAGAGACCTCCCTCTTCTGGTCTCCCAATTTTATTTAACTGAGGTTTCTGTTGATTAAATTTTTACACTTCCCCCTTTTGATCAAGATCTTTCTTTGAAACCATCACTGATCTAGTTAGGTTTTCTAGTTGCAGTGGCTTTTTATCCCTCAATGTCAGAGGTCTTTCCTTTCCTGGGTGCAGAATCTCACGTCGTAGGGAAAGTGCACATATTGAAAACCTATCAAGGTCACATTTGAGTAACAAGGAGGGGTAGGATGGAGAATTTTTAGGCACTTTTTCTCTAAAGTCCATATGTTGTCAAGATCATAGACATTGGAAATCATGTGAAGCGTTATATCATCATCAAATGTTTGGCAACAAACTTCCACAGGTCTGGTCCAAATATCTTGGGAAAGCTGTCTCAACAAATGACATCAGCTTCAATTCCAGGAAATCTTTACTTTCAAGTCACCAGGTGATGTGCAGGTCCACTCAGAGTTTACCACTTTCTTTAGGTGTGTCACATGAATCCAAGATCTATTTCTTGGAGTTTGACAGCTCAAAAGTTGATTAGCAGTACTTGTTGGGGGTCTTTCCAGCTGAAGTGAAGAGAGTTCTTCTGGAGGTGTCTTTTCCAATAGATGAAATCACCAGGTTGTAAGGTGTGATGCTTAAGGTCTTTGTCTCCCAAGGGCACACTGTGAAGACTGCTCTACCAAAACATGATTATTTTTAAAGGAAGCAATTAGGCCTTTGCAATATTGTAGTATATCTCCTTTTATCAGTTGTGGGTCAGAAGAAGCAGAACCCAAGTGTATCGGGCATCCTGTCACTACCTCAAAGGGTGAGAGTCTATAAGTTCCAAAAGGGGTGGATCTGAGATTCAGAAAGACCAATGGCAATGCTTTTCGCCAAGGTATTTGGAGAGCCTCTACAAATTTTGCCAATTGAGTCTTAATACTGCTGTTAGTACATTCGACTAAACAGAGGATTGAGGACGGTAAGCATGGTGAAAGTGTTGTAAAACCAGTCAAACAGCACAGACTTGTCGAAGAACCTAACCAGTAAAATGGGTTGCTCAATAACTATGAAGTTCAAGAGGAGTTCCCTAGGTAGGGATAATCTTTTCCAAAAGAACTTTAACCAGCATTGGTAGTATACTGGTAAGCATAGCTGCCTTCCAAAAGAACTTTAGCCACAGAAGAGGCAGTAGCCTGTCTGTAAGGGAGGGCTTCAGTCCAGTGTGAAAACATAAAGATCATGACTAAAAAATATTTATATCAGTTAGACAGAGGAAGTTGTATGGAATGCATTTGCCAGACCTCAAATGGTCCATTAGGTAGTTAAAAATGTCCAGGAGCAGTACAAACAGGCTTCCCTGGATTGTACTTTGGACAACAGGGACAAGTGAGATTGGCACTTTTTGCAGTCTTATTAATGTTTCCCCACCAATATTGATCTAGAAGGCTATCATTTTGTCAGGAGCCCAATGTTTTGATGCATATACAGTGGTGAGGAGTGGGAATTTTGGAGTCTCTGGTAGGACAGAGTTGTTATTTGGTACAAACCAGAGCTTTCTCTTTTTATAAAACCAACAATTGTTGAATTTCCAATCTTGCGTTTCCTTTTCTAAGGCCAATTGTTGGGAGTCTCTAGACAGTTTTTCTATATTATCATTTGGAAAAATATTCCTTTGGACCATAACAGAGGTTTGGCTACTGTTGGTCCCTTTAAGGGCAGCATTCCTTGCAGTAATATCAGTTAGGTGATTTCCCCTAGCTTCCAGAGAATCAAGTTTAGAATGCCCCAGAATCTTAATAATAGCTATAGTGGCCGATAAAAGTATTGTATTCAATAATTCCTGTACATAGGAGCCAATTTTAATTTCATTTCCACCAGAAGTACGGAAGCCACGTGGCTTTCACAATATTCCAAAATCATGAGCTACTCCAAAAGCATATCTACTATCAGTACAAATATTGGCACTTTTGTCTTTAGCTAAACCACAAGCCCATGTAAGAGCATATAATTCAGCCTGTTGGGCCAAAGTACCCATAGGTAAAAATGCTGCCTCAACATCAAAAGGAGTTGTAATAGCATACCCAGGACAATATTTGCCATTGTTACCTTTTAAGTGTGAACCTCGAGAAGTCAATGTTACCCAATGGAATATCCTGTAGATCATTATGAGGAGACAGGAGGTGGTCCATCAGCCTTAAGCAGTCACGAGGGACTTTGTCAGCAATGGAGCAGAGAAAAGTAGCTGGGTTAAGGTTATTACAACATAAAGAGTTATGTGAGAGGCAGCTGGCCAAAGGACTTCATAGCGGGTGAGGCAGATGGTTGAGAAATGTTGAGTGTGAAGAGAATTCAGGAGAGCTTCTACTGCATGAGGTACCAAAGTGGTTGAAGGAGATCCCACAAAAACTTTCCCAGTGGTTCTAATGGAAGGGCAGTGACCATGATGGCTCTAAGGCAAGGCGCATTTCCCCACACTACAGGGTCAAGTTGCTGGCTATAATACCTTATGCGTTGATATTGGTCCCTGTGTTTTTGGGTGAGTACCCCAAGAACATGCCCTTCCTTTTCATATACAAAAGGAAAAAAGGGAATCTGATAACTGGGATGTCCAAGGGCAGGTAGGTTCATCAAACTTTCCCTAAGTTCTTGAAAGCTAAGTTGTCCATATCTTCCCATAAAACTGGGTCCAAGTTGTTATTGTTTAGTAAAACATACAGAGGTTTGGCCGTAAGAGACAAATTTGGAATTCTATTTCAGCAATAACCAATTAGGCTGAGAAAACCTCACAGTTAGCACTTAGTTTTGGGTTTTGGGAAACTTAGGACACCATGAAGTATATCTGGATCTATGTTCTGATCCTGAATTTGGGCAAACTGCAAATTTTCTTTGGTGACCTTTTGTCCCTTTAAGGCTAAAAGCTTTAGCAAGTGGATGCTGTCTTCCTGTGAGGAGGCTTGAGGAGAGCAAAGAAGCAAATCATCCACATAGTGCAACAAAGTCATACCTCTAGGGAACTTTATGTCATCCAGATCAGCCTTCAGGGTTTGAGAGAAATAAGAAGGACTCTTAGAAAACCCTGAGGTATTGCTGTCCAGGTGAATCGTTTTTCTTCCCAAGTGAAGGCAAAAAAGTATTGGCTAGCTTCATCAATTGGAATGCACTACATATGTCAATTACAGTAAAGAATTTGCTTCCAGTAGAAATAGATGTTAGTAAAGTATGAGGATTAGGAACAAGGGATGTTGAGGGATAACAATGTTGTCTATTGCTTGGGGGCCCTGGACAAACCTCCACCCTTGGCCCTTAGCTTTTTCACCAGTAAAGGGGGAGTGTTACAGGGGCTACTACAAGGGATAATGAGGCCTTGAGTCTTGTAATCTACTATGGGCTTTATGCCTTGAAGGGCTTCTTTACTTTCAGGGTATTGATTAATTCTGGGAAGAGGTTTCGAGGGAGCTACTGGGTTGGCCAAAAAGTTCATTTGGGTTTTCCTGTAACCGCTGGAAAAACCCAAAGGAACTATTTTGCCAACCCAATATTTGAATCCTGATTGGAGGTGCACTGTGAATTTTGCCAGTATCAGTTGAAGATCTTGGCCATAAGGAAAGTGGTGGCTGATTCAACAGGAACAAATGACCAGTGTTTCCGGAATTAGCTCTAGTACCGTCAGAGATGGAACAAATAAGAGATGTCAAAGGGTTACTTAATTTACCTGCTTGGTTACTTTGATGACTACTGTCAAATTCTAGGATTATTTCCCCCTTTTGGGAGAAAACAATTCTGGCATGGTATTTCTCTGAGAAGTCTCAGCCTACAAGATGGATAGGGTCAGAGGAATAAGAAGAAAAGAGTGTGTATCCCTCAAAAGGTCTAAAAAAAGGAAACAGGTTCAGAGACATGAACCTCTTGAGACACATTAGAGATGCCCACTATTTCAACTGTTTTAGTACTGTGAGGTGGCTGCTGCTTCACAGTAGTAAGGTTGAGTACCAAGGGTATGGTTCTGGTGTGAATTATGACTGGGAGAGATTCAGCCCCAATTTGGGAAAATGTTTCACCAAGCCAATTAAGAGGGAGGATTGGGAAAGAGCCCTTGTATTTCCTCAGAACCTTGTCATTGAGAATTGAGAGGACATCAGAGAGGCAATTAGAAGGCTGAAGATGCCTAAAATGCTTAAATTTGTAACAATCTATTTCCCAATGTCTTAGCTCTTTGCAATAATAGCAGAAACTAGGAGGGGTTTGGTTTCATTTAGGAGCCTTCAATTGCTGGAGTTGAATGTTAAGAATTTTGATGGTCTTCCATGGAAGACACTCATCTAAAGTGTAAGACAACCTAAACGTAAGACTGGATACTATAAAACTCTTAGAGGAAAACATAGGCAGAACACTCTGACATAAATCACAGCAAGATCTTTTTTGACCCACCTCCTAGAGTAATAAAAATAAAAACAAAAAAAACCAGATGGGACCTAATTAAACTTAAAAGCTTTTGCACAGCAAAGGATACTATAGACAAGATGAAAAGACAACCCTCAGAATGGGAGAAAATATTTGCAAACGAAGCAACGGACAAAGGATTAATCTCCAAAATATACAAACAGCTCATGCAGCTCAGTATCAAAAAAACAAACAACCGAATCCAAAAATGGGCAGAAGACCTAAATAGACATTTCTCCAAAGAAGACATACAGATGGCCAACACACACATGAAAAGATGTTCAACATCACTAATTATTAGAGAAATGCAAATCAAAACTACAATGAGGTATCACCTCACACTGGTCAGAATAGCCATCATCACAAAATCTACAAACAATAAATGCTGGAGAGGGTGTGGAGAAAAGGGAACCCTCTTGCACTGTTGGTGGGAATGTAAACTGATACAGCCACTATGGAGAACAGTATGGAGGTTCCATAAAAAACTAAAAATACTATGTGACTAGGCATATACCACTACTAGGCAATTTACCAAGAGAAAACCATACTGGGCATATACCAAGCAATCCCACTACCGGGCATATACCAAGAGAAAACCATAATTCAAAAAGACACATGCACCCCAGTGTTCATTACAGCACTATTTACAATAGCCAGGACATGGAAACAACCTAAATGCCCATCAACAGAGGAATGGATAAAGAAGATGTGGTACATATATACAATGGAATATTACTCAGCCACAAAAGGGAATGAAATTGGGTCATTTGTAGACATGTGGGTAGACCTAGAGACTGTCATACAGAGTGAAGTAAGTCAGAAAGAGAAAAACATATCATATATTAACGCATATATGCGGAATCTGAAAAAACTGGTATAGATGATCTTATTTACAAAGCAGAAATAGAGACACAGATGCAGAGAACAAACATATGCATACCAAGGGGGGAAGGGAAGGGTGGGATGAATTGGGAGATTGGGATTGACATATATACACTACTATATATAAAATAGATATCTAATGAGAACCTACTGTATAGCACAGGGAACTCTACTCAGTGCTCTATGGTGACCTAAATGGGAGGGAAATCCAAGTGGATATATTTATACGTAGAGCTGATTCACTTTGCTGTACAGTAAAAACTAACACAACATTGTAAAGCAACTATACTCAATAAAAAATCTTTTAAAAAAAGTGTAAGAGAGCTGCTTTGCCAGATTAATTAAATCTGGAGTGGACATAGTTTCCCATTCCATCCTGGGCCTTTTTACTAGAAGGGAGAGGTCCTGGCTCATCCCATTAATAAACACTGTTAAAAGCTACCTGGGTGAAATCAACATCTGAAGGAAGACCAGAACTTTCCTTTCCTTAAAAACAACCTGAAGTCAACTGCAATAGTCAGGAACAGGTTCACCAGATTTTTTTTTTTTTTTTGAGAAAGGTTTATTGCAAGGGCCAAGCATGGAGAATGGGTGGCTCATGCTCAAAAGACCCAAACTCTGGTTCATCAGATTTTCTCTTCGTGTGCAAAGATAAATTTTCTTCAAATCAACAGGCTTTGGAAAAGTCCTAAGAATTGCTCAATGAAGTCACCCAGCAACGGCCTAAGCCAGTTGATATAGTAAGTTAGCGGGCTGGTCTTTCACTTGTAATTCTAAAAACCCTTTAGGATTTTACCAGTTAGTGGTTTTCATCTAATGCTGGGCCTGGCCTTCACCAACAAGTGTATGAATTAGCTGATGTAAGTCAGAGAAACCAGGCTGATAAGTTTGAATGACTATATTAAATTCCTCAGTAAGTCTGTGAGGCTCTTTAGTTACTTTGGGAAAATCTTCAACTATGGTTCACAGTTCAGCTTTAGTCCAGGGAATGTAAGAAATTAAGGGTTTAGCCTCTGGATCCTCAGAAGGCTTAATTTTAAAGGGACAGGTTCTGACAATTTCAGAGGAAAAGGCAGTGGATAAATTTCAGAGAGAAGAGGAAGTTCAGTGAGAGAATTAGTATGGGGAGATTGAGAGCATAGAGGAGGTACAGGCAGTGGAGAAGGGAAAGAGGAAGATGGCGTTGGGGGTGGAGTCTGACCACGTGGAGCTGAGGGAGAGGGACAAGGTGGCACTGGAGGCAGAGCCCAAGACAAAGAAGGAAGCAGAGCCTGAGACTTCAGGAGCCATTTGCTCTTTCTTTGTTTGCCTCAGTTAATCTTAAATTCTTATATTGAAGAGACGCAACTACAGGGTCCTGACAGTGTTTGGAAGCCTCAAGATACCAATCTACCAATCAAAAGAGGCATTCCACTCAGTTTTGGAAACTTTTGAGCTATTATAACCCAATTTTGTTTTAAGGAAATTAAGTTAATGGCCATTGATACTCTAAATTTCCTTTGGTAAGGTCAGTCCATTCAGTTAGAAATGGGAGTGAGGAAGAACCATGGGTTTTAAACATAAAATCGGCCAGAGTCCCTGTGTGGGAGGGGCACCCTCAAAATATTTAGGTAACTGGGATCCCGTTTCTCAGATATTTTTCTCTAGAGTAAAGGAACAATTTTCAAACAGCTCAAAGCAAACAGCTTGCAAACTGATATCAGCCAATTCTATGGAAACAGCTTGGTCCCAGAGGAACTAAGCCAAAGACTTGTTCAGCCAGTTTTCAGAGAACGGCCCCTATTCCAAAGGAATGGGCCTATGGCTTCTCAGCCAGCTTTGGTTGAAATGGTCTGATCTCAAAATCAGATAAAAGAGCCAAATGAGTACTCACATACAGAACAAGACCTTAACCAGAAAGAACAAAACCTTAAAATAGGTTCTGAATAAAGCCTGGAGAGCTTTCAATGCAGAGACTGTGAGCTTGGATTCAGGAGAAAGACATAACTTCAAACTCCAGGATTGGTGAGAAAAGCCGCTAGCACAGTGGGCTCAATTTGTGGGTAACACACCTCTTTGCTCACCAGCCCTGAAGCCACGGGGAGTCTTCTCTGTTCTCCATACGGGCCAGCAAAATGTTGACCTGAAATAAGTAGACTGCCAGATAGTTCTCCAGCAAAGATGGGTTTATTAGGGGTCAGCAGAGAATTGCAATTCAGGTCTGCAACCCTGGCGAGCAACATGGAAGTCCCTGCAGGGCAAGGGAAGAACGCGTTTACAGAGGAAAAGGATGCTGGGAGGGCTACAGTAAACAGAGAGTCCATAGCTTTTCACTGGCTCAGTACTTGCCAGGAAAGAAAAGGATTCTCTCTTCTTCTTGTTGGGCTCTGCTATGGTCACAGGGCATGAGAGCGCCCCCTTCTGGTCTCCCAACTCTATTTAATTGAGGTTTCTCTTTATTAATTCTTTACAATTGACCAAAAGGTTAACCTTTAGGATACTAAGGACCTAGGTATGCTTCCTCTTTGAATCTCCATTGAATCACTGAATCAATTAGTTTTTTGGGAAAGTTGTACCACAGCCTATATTTATTATGTGAAATATCCAGATTTGGCAATATTTCCAAATTCCAATGAATTGTCACAAATGTACTGATTTTTTGGCTAAAGTGAATAGATTTCCTGAAATTGTGTTAATTCCATCAGCATCAAAGTATGCTTGAACTAAGGTACTGTATTGATTATAGCCTTATATTCATAACATACCTATCATGAAATTCACCCAAAGAATAAAAGAGGATTAGAATATACATGTTGATGATTTGAGCATGAATATTAGTGACACTTTTGGGTACCAAAATGTTCTGTATTAATTCAAACACTGGAATACCTGTTACATACAAGACATGATGTTCAGAACTATGAAGCAGTCTCTTTTCTTGACTGCAAACACAGTTATCTTACTCACTTCTGAATCCTCAACATCTAACTCAGTGCCTGGTACTTCATCCTCACAAGTAAGAATGGATTAACTACATAAGTATGTAAGAGAAGTGAAAACAAAATGAGCGGGGACTATTCCCTTGAATACTCAAGAGTGTCTGTGTAGGCCCCCAGAGAATGTTGTAATGGTTAGTGTGATGTGCCCAGTTACCTAATCTAACACTAATCTAAGTGTTGCTATGGAGGTATTTTGTAGCTGTGGTTAACATCTACGATGAGTAGACTTAAATAAAGGAGTCTATCCTCAATAATATAGGTGGGCCTCACCTAATAAGTTGAAAGGTCTTAAGAGTAAAACTGAGGCTTCCATTAAGAAGAAGAAATTCTGCCTCAAGATTCCAGGCTGAGTTTCAGATTTCAGGTTTGCCAGCCCCCACAACTGCATAAGCTAATTCCTTGAAATATACCAAAGTGAATCAGCCATATGCATAACTATGTCCCCATATCCCCTCCCTCTTGAGCCTCCCTCCCACCCTCCCTATCCCATCCCTCTAGGTGGTCACAAAGCACCGAGCTCCCTGTGTTATGCAGCTGCTTCCCACTAGTCATTTTACATTTGGTAGTGTATATATGTCCGTGCCACTCTCTCACTTCATCCCAGCTTACCCTTCCCCCTCCTGTGTCCTCATCCTCAAGTTCATTCTCTATGTCTGCATCTTTATTCCTGTCCTGCCCCTAGGTTCTTCAGAACCATTTGTTTTTATTCCATATATATGTGTTAGCATACGGTATTTGTTTTTCTCTTTCTGACTTACTTCACTCTGTATGACAGACTCTAGGTCTATCCACCTCATTACAAATAACTCAATTTCGTTTCTTTTTATGGCTGAGTAATATTCCATTGTATATATGTGCCACATATGATGTCTTCTTTCATGGTATGTCCCCTCTTCTCAAAGTCACTTCACTCTTCAGAAGGCCTCCTTGGTACCTCCTGATGGAATTTGTTCTCAACTTATAGGAAGTGACAAGGGCTCAATACTCTTTATTAACTAGGAGCTCAGTGAACACAATGTTTATAATGTAAAACCAACAATGATATTGACACAGTTGTCCTCCTTCTCTGGCTTTCCTGAAGCCAGTGTTAAGGCAACTTTCCATCTCAGAAGTCGGTCCATCAAGTGTATGGGGAAGAGACTAAGTGGGGAGGTCAGGCAGCCCCAAAACGCAAGCAGGCCATTGTGAGTCACAATGACAAAAATCCACGTCACGCTGAATCCCATGTAATTCTACAGAGTTGGCCTGAATGCTGAAAACAACAATTCTTCTCCCTTAGGTCTCGACCTACCCTTAAGAACGACAGTAAAACTATGGTACCATAACTGTGATACACAAAGAGATATTTCTTTTCTAAAACTCACAAGTACTATAAGATTCAATGATAAGTTGTGATTCCAACCAGTTTCATGGAAATTGTGTTGAGTTTATGAAGGGTGAGAAACAGATCTCACCAGTGGGTTATGAAGCCCTTTTGAAGAAATACACAGAAAATGTGACTACAAGTAGTAAACTCTATTGTAGTACACAGATGAGTAGGGCACAGTGTTTATACAAGTCTACAGTCACAATATTTGCTCATAAGTGGTCATTGTTGTTAAAGTGGTGAGACTGTGATACGGTAATACAACCTCTTCCTTACTACCAAAGTTAAGTGTTTAAATATTTTATAAGTGCTAATTCCCAAACTAGTCACCAGACACAAACTGCAGGTGTGAAAATATGTGATGAAGTTCATAACCTACAGGATGTAGAAGCATTAATATTAAAATGTTGAATAAACTTACAAATATTGATCATTAAGTTTTGAATCTGTCCTTTTTCAAACATACACACTGATGCTGCAAACTAAGCATGAAATATTGAAACTGTATAAATGACTGTGGAGACCAGGAAAGTTTCTCCAAAGAATGACTGTTAGCCCACTTCCCTGATACTAACCCGAGGCTCAGCTGAGCCGGAGAAGCCCCAGCGGCCAGATCCCACTGCGGAGTGAAGCCCGCTTACACTCACACTCAGCTCTGGTTACATTTGAGAAAGTTTAACAGTTCCTGGCACTTTCCAGGAACCTTCCTTTTATCTTCTTGACTGAAATGGAGTCATATGCCCGCATATGCCACTGAAGGTGCAGAATTCTGCGGTGCTTCTGGCCGCTACCCGATCTTTACTGACTTCCCCTTCTACTCCATCGTTTTCTGCTTCTTTTACAATCTGGTCAGTTTCATCTTTACTGAAACAGCCTTCGTCATTAGTAACGTGCATTTTGTTCTTCCTGCCAGCATTTTGTCTGCAGCAGGTACCCTGAGGATGGTATTGGTGACCCTGTCAAAGGTCACCTGGATGTCAGGAACACCACAGTAAGCTAGAGGATCCCAGAAAAGTACGAACTTGCCGAGCAGTTTCTTTTCGTTAAAGCCCTTTCTCCCTCATACACTTTTGCTAAGACAGTGGTCTTGTTGTCAAAGTAAGCTGGGAACATCTGGGTCTGCTTTGGAGGTACTGAGATGTTTCTCTTGATAAGGGATGTCACACCCTCCCTGCTGTCTCAGTGCCTGTTGGGCAATGGGTAACATCAACGAGCTTCTCTGCACATACCCTGATTTGTCGCCTGTGAGAAGAGCTGCCTGTGCAGCTGCGCCACACACCGCGGCCTCATCATGGTGGGTGGTCTTGTTGAGCTCCTCTCCATTCAAGACATCTTTCAGCAATTTCTGGAACTTTGGGATACAAGTGGAATCACCCACTAGCACAATTCCATTAACCTGGCTCTTGTCAAGTTGGACATCCTTCAGAGATTTCTGTACGTGCTTCAAGGTACCACGGAGGAGATAAGCACTGAGCTACTCAAAGTGGGCTCAGGAAATGGAAGGGTAGAAATCCACACCCTTATAGAACCAGTCAATTTCAAACCCGGGGTGAGCAAAGAAGTTCAAAATACATGTTGCCTTCTTACACGCAGCCTCGGTGTGGCACACTGCCTGCTTGTTGGGGGCTGTATGCTTCTTGCGCTTGTATTTGAAGTCATCAACCAGGTGATTCACCAGTTATCAAAATTTTCCCCAGCCAGATGTGTCACCAGCTGTGGATTTTCCTTCAAAGATGCCATCCTGGATGTTTAGGATAGATACATCAAAGGTGCCATTACCTAAGTCAAAGATCAGCACGTTTCTCTTTTTTAAAGCTTCAGGTGTTTGGGGATTTTTTTTTTTTTTAAATCCAAGCCTTGGAGTATGGTGCTGCAATAAATAAGCTCATTAATGATTCCCAGGATATTAAGATCAGTGATGATCCCTGCATCCTTGGTGGCCTGACACTGTGAATCATTTAAGTAGGCCGGAACAGTAATTACTGCATTTCTACTTTTTTTCCCCTAAATAGGCTTCAGCAAATTCTTTCATCTTGCTTAGAACCATGAAAGAGATCTCCTCTAGGGGAAAAAATATTATTTCCTTTATACTGTACAATTACTTTGGGCTTTCCCTTTCCACAAACCACTTGGAAAGGCCAGTGCTTCCTTCTGACTGAACTGCGGCATCATCAAACTTGCATCCAATCAGCTTCTTGGCATCAAAGATGGTACAGGTGAGGTTCATTGCCTCTTGATTCTTAGCAACCTCATCTATGAGGTGTTCACTTTGTGAGAGCGACTTGGACTGGTACATTTGCCATGGTGATTGGCAATGATCTCTACTTTTCCATGCTGGAAGACCCCTACTCGCGAATAAGCGGTACCCAGTTTAATACCAAAGGGAGACGTCTTGAGTAAAGAAAGAGAAGGGGGTAAGTGAGGCTGAAATAGTTTAAAAGAAATCAGTGTCAACTATAGCCTCTTGC
This sequence comes from Stenella coeruleoalba, assembly GCF_951394435.1. NCBI lineage: Eukaryota > Metazoa > Chordata > Mammalia > Artiodactyla > Delphinidae > Stenella > Stenella coeruleoalba. Next base: position 116,919,983 of record NC_137152.1, read on the forward strand.
AATGAACCTCTACATGAGACCTATATCCTCTATTTTCTCCAGCACCTCCTGTTTGCTGTATTGCGGTCCTTATGTGGGTCAAACTCAAATATAAATGCATTCAGTTTTATAATTCATTCAGATGGTAATGTGTTCCACTTGTCTTCTATTGTTTGCAGCCCTCCCCTGCATTTGTCAATAGATGCCTGATTACAAGATGACCACCAGAATTCTGAGGATGATATCAAGCCATCAGTGGCAACCAACAAGGCTTCAAAAGCCCTTGGAGCCATTTTGGTGTCTCTCGTGCCCAAATTTAATTTGTTTCTAGGTCCAGTCAATTTTTCCTCTTTGCATGTGTCCTGTCCCACTGCCACCACTCTGGTTCAAATTTTTATTCCTTCATCTCTAGATTATCACAGTAGCATTACCACTAGTATTTCTCCTTTCTCTGATTTCATGACTTATGCATCACCATCGTTCATCCATCCATCTCTCCATTCAATAAACATCAATTATGTAACTGCCATTTGCTAAACACTGTGTTAGATACTGAAAGTAAAGGGAGAAATTAAATACGGCCGCTATCCTCTAGGAACACCATCACGCTGACCTTTTAAAATTATGCCTTTAATCACACTAACCCTTGCTTAAAAACTTGTTCCCTATCACCTACCAAATACAATAAATAAAATAAAACACATCCAACTAACCTTTCCAGCTAGTATGGCTTATGGAATCAGACAGACACAGATTCAAGTCCTGACTGTGCCATCTGCAGCTTTGCTGGTTTATTCACGATTAGGCATCATGCTTTTTAACCACTCTGCTCCTCACTTTCCTTACCTTTAAAGTATACCTCCCATCTTGGCATAGAGTAGGTGCTCATTAAAAGTTCTTCTGACGTTTCTTGTCTTTAAATAACCGGCAACCCTAAAACACAGATTCATAAAGAATCAGAATATAATGGATTCTAGATATAATCAAATAAAGGTCTCTAATTAGACATCTGGGGAAACTGAGGTGCAAGCTGGGAAGCGACTGGCCCTTGGTGACACAGGGATGTGGTGGCAGATGGAGATCTGGTAGCTGGTCCTCATGACTCCCCATCAAAGCACTAAATGGAAGCAGCCAGGAAACTTAAGGGCAGGAAGGCAAGGGCCACTCCCAACCAGAAGAATATTTCACTTGATGATCCAGATCGCAAATATGTAGCAACATTCTCAGTTTACAGGGAAAAGCTATTTTTATTTTTCTCCAAATGGCAATGTAGAAGTTGGTGATAAATCTGAAAAATGGCAAGCACAGCAAATACTTAACTCTAGGACATAAGTCATAGAGCAGTGTCTTCAGTGGAGGGAAAGATGGATCTGTGATTGTAGGCAGGATGAGAGCGGAGGGACATGGAACTAGAGAAGGTTAATCCTGGGCTGGTCTTCAGAAACCACTGGGTCTAAGCCATTTGGAAGACGGGTAAGAAAACTGAGACCCAGAGAGGTCAAGGGATGGCCCTAGATTGCAGATACTTATAGACAGAACTGGGATACCTGACTTTTTAAAATCTTGCAATTGCTTCATTTGATTACACTGGCTACTCAGACAGAAATATTTGCATCACTTAGCATTTGCTGACTACCTCCTATGTGCAGATCACTGATCAGTTGATGAGAAAAGTTGCTAAGTTATACCGGGGCTGAACACAGGTAGAGAGTAGAGGGAAGGAAGGCCGTTGAGTTGTCCACGTATGCAGCCCCTCTAGCTGCACCGGCAGAATATGTGAACGTCTGCAGTCACAGCCAGCCTAGGCAGGATGACTCCCAAAGAGGTTATTACAGCGTCATTTAAAATTAAAATTTAATAAGTTATATTCAACACGAGTTGAAAACTTTCATAAATTTAATGAATCATCTAATTAAATATTGTATATGCAACAGTATGGAGCAGACTGAAAGAAAACCTTAAGAGTTATTTTTATGCTTAAATGCAGTTAGTGAGTAATGTTTTAAAAACAAAACCCTTTTGAATTGCATAAAGCTTTTTTTCTAAAGCAGAAAATGTTTATTTCATAAACCATCCCTTGTTTTCAGGAATTACATGTTTATTTTTTACTTTCAAGGCTAAGTAGTCAGCTAAACTACAGTTTATACCAGCCACCATGTTGTCAGTCCAGATGTTGTCAAGAATTGTGTTGGGTTATGACGCCAAAGTAATCCCATGTTACTGGGTCGGGGGTGGGTGGGGGGAGGGACTACATTTTCTTAATCAGGACATGACACCTAGTTTCATTTATAATCTTTCCTTAATTTGCTTTCCTTATCCTATATTGTGTGGTAAATATATTAGTCTATATTTATTCATTTACATTTATATTATAAAAATATAAGTGTGGTAAATATTTAGTCTCTTTGGGCAGCTGTTAGTGAAATATCTTCTAAGTTAATATGTCAGCTAGCTTTCAGCCCAATATTCAACCTAAAGTGGAAAGCTCAATTTGAAATCTCACAAGTAAGTTGCTACACAAGTTTGGAAGTCCCTAAGCCACAGCGGCCTGGGCTGGGAATACTGCTCTCCAGTCCTCTTTCTTGAGAGCCTTCTACTTCCTCTGGAACTTGGGAGATCCCTAGAGGATTAAACCCCACCTTCCCAAGCGGCATGCTAACTGTGGAACAAATCATCTCCTTCATAGTCCCCACTGCCTGAGAGCGTTTAGTTCAAATGAAAGATTTTCAGACTTCCGAAGGGCAGAAATGGTGAGTGAAAGCCATGAACTATAAGGAATGTTTTATTTCTTCAGCTGGCTGACATGCACACAGGTAGTCACTGTATTATTCCTTTTGCCAGTTGGGTATTTCTTAACTAACAGATCCATCTCTTTGAGGTTCATGGATATAGCCGGTTCTCTAAAAAATCATAATTACCATAAGTATTGCATTGGGTAATGTAAGAAATCCATGCAACAAAAACAGATTATTTGTATGCCTTCATCCGGGACCTGTCATTACTCCCTATACTGCCAAGAGTGAATTCTCTCGCGAGACCCACAGGAATTTGCTAATAAATAAGGTTGGATCACCCCCCTCCCGGGGCTAGTCTGGGGCTACAACCCTATAGCATTCATTTCCTGACATTACTTAGTATATACCAGCTGGTCAAGGGTTAACTTTGCTTTTCTTCCAATTTCACTATTCCTCAGTCCTTTATGCAATCCCCCAGCAGCTGTGTTATCCCTAATATAAAAATGATGATTTAGCCTTAGGGATAAAAATCAGGTTAAAGATAATAAATTGCTTCGGAAGATGAGAATAACAGCCTGAAATATATTACAGAAAATTACTGCACCCATTCTGAGTCTGAGGAAGAAAATGAGTTGACTCTTCTCTCTCCTTCCCAGAGCAAAATGTGGCTCTGGAAAAGCTAAGGAATGAAACAGAGGGAGATAAGTCATCCAGCTTGATCTAACCAGAAATAGGAAAGGAACCATAGGAGAAAGTCTGATTGGTGAGAACTGTCAGTAAAGAATGTCGAGAGGTTCCAAGAAACCTGCAGGTGTTGCTCCTAAGTCAAATATATGTCAGCTTTTTATGTCTATAATAATGTCATGAATTAAAATGTATTTATGCATATAGACGGTGCATTTGGTTACAACTCAAAAGTGGAATAATACCCCATTGCTTCACATTAATGACTACTCAGAACTGAGAATTCTGAAGCATTATTCTCTAGCATTTGCACAAGGGTTAGGATATGGGAATATCTAAAGCGGTTATGTTGCACTACCCAGCCTCACACATGTATATCTATCCGACTTGCAGAGGGACTTTGCAGGTTCCAAAGACTAAGGCACACATGTCAATTAATAAAAGTAAAATGCGACGAAACATTTCAAAGTACTTTGGAAATGTAAATGGCTATGGAAATGCAATATATTATTGTTGATCTTAATTATAATTTCAGAAGCATCAAGCATACCTTTATATACATATATGCACGCATATACATATATGCACATACATACATATATATGAATATACATGTACGTGTGATTAGTCTTAGACACAAACTAAACTGTTAAAATATAAAAGAGCGGTCATTGAGAAACTATACTAAAAGTGCAGTATAGCCTATAAGAGCAGAGAAGAAAATGGGATCAGGCAGGGCACATCAAAGGCTTTAGCTGTAATGTTTTATTTCTTCAGCTGGGTGGTATGTACACAGGTCAGCACTGTATTATTCCTTTCCCTTAAGTTTGGTATTCGTAAGTAATAGATAATATTATTTTAAAGACAAAGAATGCTCTATTCTAAACCTGCATGGGTATTTGCAAGAGAGAAAAAAATTAAAAGGAAAATATCTGTAACTGCTGTTCAGCTACAGAAGAGGATATACACACACTTTCACACAAGTACACCTACACGTGTGTGCGCGCACGCACACACACACACAGAGCCACACACACACACCCTGCCACGTGGTGTAACGGGATCAGAAAAATTGAAATTCTGGCTTTGGCTCCACCACATCTGAGAGGCCTGAGCTTATACAAGTCACTTAACTTTGCTGAGGTCCAGCTGACTTGCCCGAAGATGGGATTTTTAATCTGTAGACAGGGCCACGGTGAAAATTATTAATATCATAATGAATATAATTATTAATATACAGACAAGAGCACTCTGCCAAGTGAAACACCATTATGTCAGAGCACGTGCTGAAGTGGGGATGCAGGCCCTTTGTGCCCATCCAGTCACTGCACCGAACACTCACCTGGAGCCCCAAATCAAAGGAGAAGCTGCCTATGTACACACAGAAGTGAAAGGAAAGTCATATTTGATGTGGTCTTGAGGCAGGAGATAGATGGGGCCCAGGCTGAGCAGCTGGAGTCTGTCCCCTGTGGACAGATACTCCAAGGCGAAGATGATAGTGGGGGCAGAGAGGGAAGCCTGACGTGGGGCTCAGAACCTTCACTCCAGTGGGTGGACTTCTGTGGTATAAGTGTTCTCCAGCCTGTGAGTCACCCACCCCGCGGTTATGGGATTTGATTTTACTGTGATTGCACCCCTCCTACCGTCTCATTGTGGCTTCTCCTTTGTCTTTGGATGTGAGGTATCTTTTTTGGTGAGTTCCAGTGTCTTCCTGTCGATGATTGTTCAGCAGTTAGTTGTGATTCTGGTGTTCTCGCAAGAGGGAGTGAGAGCACGTCCTTCTACTCCGCCATCTTGAACCAATTTCCTCTACTGGATTTAAATGAACATTGAAGAACACTCGTACTGGAAAGATTGGAAGGAAATATAACAAAATGTTAACCATGGTTAACTCTGAATTATAATATTATATATTATACGGAAGAAAAACTAATTTTCCTTCTACCATTCTAGGTTCTTGTCTGAGACAACCCCTGTAATAAAAGACAGATTAACAAGAGAAAAAGAAGTAGAAGTTTAATAACATATATCTCTCCTTACACATGGGAGAAACCCAGGAAAAGTTCAAGCCTTCTCCACTTATAAGACTTTCTAGAATTTCAGAGTCACCCTCTTCTTCCTAGTAGAGAGGGACACACCCTTACAAATGGAGAGTTCCCTTATAAATGGAAGATTCCCTTACCAAAGGGTAACTGCTACTACTGATTTTCAGACCCTTTCCTAAATCTGCTGGTTCTTAAAAAATAATCTGCTCAAAATAATCCTTATGCCAAAGAGGCACATTTTGGATTGGGGGTGACATGTTCTGCTCCCCTTCAAGGTAATTTTTTGATTTTGCTTCCTTCATATGTCTCTGTCTTCCAAATTTTCTACTGTGAAAATATATTACTATCAAAATCATAAAAATTAAGTATCATTTAAAATACCAATGAAAAATGCTACCAATTACAAAAGCCTTTAAAATTACAAATTACATATCATTAATATGAAAAAGACATCTTAAAATTTGTCACATAAAACTTACAAAATAAGAAAGAAACACTTTTGGTATGCCAACATTGGCTTTTATCCTGAACCAACCACTGTTTGTGTGTGTGTGTGTGTGTGTGTGTGTGTGTGTGTGTGTGTGTGTGTGTGTGTGTGTTTAACTAAAAGAAGAGCCTAAAAAATATTAACTAAAAAGTTAATTTTAAAAACTTTGAAAACTGAGAAAATTGAGGATGTTAACATCATAGATTTCCAAGGTAAGTCCAACAAGTAGTATCAGAAACGGCATCTTAAAATCTGTCTTCTTAAAACTTGAAAAAATAAAGAAACACTGACTTTTGATATATCAACTTTAGCTTTTATCCTGAACCAATCAGTTCCTGAACCAATCAGTATTGTCAAAATCCTAAAGTTAGATGAAGAATTGCTGAAATAGACCAGTATGGATTTTGTAGGTTGTGATACACTTAAAAATTGTTAAAACTCTGGAAGCTGGGAGAAATGTGGGCACATTAATAACTTCATAGTTTGCAAGGTTAGCCCAATTTGCAATTTCATGACCAAGTTTTCTCACAACTAGACATGAACTCACTAAAGAAACACATTAGAGAACTCTCTAATTACTTACTGATCACTAATAAACAAACTTTTAGGTCAACAAGCAAATGTCTTCTTCTAAAGGCATTACAAAGTACTCTTCTCTATTACCTATATTCTCTCTCATGCTCTTAATGTTGATACCTTTAAGAATCTCCAAAAGATCTTAACATTTATGAGGAAGCTAAGGTTTTCAGGATAATAAGAAATTCTTATCATTTCACATAAATGTCAAGTTGGATAAGGACACAACTTGTTGGTTTACCCCGTTTATCATAATAAATTTAATATCGCTTCCAGCAGTGAGGCACAGTACTGCATCCACAATACGATAGGTAACTGGAATTCCTCTGCTCCTTAAATTAGTAAGCAAGTTACAGTGCATATCAATCACGCATAATGAGTCTGAAGCATGGCTTGATTATATTTCATTTGCATAAGAATTTTCTGTAATTTTTTTAAACTGATCATTTTTAATTCAGAATAGATTTAAATGCCACACAACTGCTGCTCTCCTCCTGAAATGCTAAGCCATCTTCTTACATAATACAAAAATGCTAATCAATTTTTTTAATGCAGATCCTAGCTTGTTAATGAGTTTTCACCTTTCTACATGCTGTCAAATCTCATTACACTGTCACCTTTCTAGGGTTCACAACTGGAGTACACATTTATATGGTTCATTTCTGATTGCTACATTATTTCATTGCATTTACAAGGGAAATATCTTTTAAGTAATCCTTGGATTGTCCAATTTTAAGGATAATTTGCTCTCTTTGCATTCTGTAGTTTGTAAAACTCCTACCATTAATTTATGGAAATACTGATTCAAACATTCTCTGATAAGCCAAAAAAGTCTGAAGACTAAAAATGAAACAAACAGGAACCAACAGATAAATGTAGATCCAGAAGTTAATTACAATGAGATAAAATGTACAAATAAAAATAGCTTATTAAATATAATAATTTAGAAACATGGAATTCATTTGGGAATTATTATTTTAAAATAACGATTCATAAGATATTCAGAGGCTAAGCATTTTCTTGAATTTCATATATATTTCTCAAAGTAGTCAAAGATCTTGAAAGATTTTGCTGGGGAGGAGGAAGAAATTTCCCTCTACTCTACTCTACTCCCTCCCTCTACTCTTCTGGCTGGTCTAAGAATTAAATTGACATGAGACAGATTAATAAGAAAACCAAAGTTTAACAACATGTATACTTGGGAAAGACCCAGGAGAACTGAGTAACTCGCCAAAATGGCCCAAGCCACCACCTTAAATACCATCTCCAGCTAAAGACAAAAGAAGAAGTTGGAGGTGAGGGAGCCAGTTATGAGAGGTGACCAGGAAAAGCACAGTAAACAAGGGTAAGGTTGTTGTGCAGATTTAAGTCCATGCCTTCTCCACTGATAAATTTCCAGAGATTTAGCCATTTTCTTCTTGGTATAGAGAGGAAAACACCCTTACGAACAGAGATTTCCCTTGTAAATGTAAATGTTTCTTTCAAAAGGGTGACTCCTACTTGGTTTTCAAAGTTTTTCCCTTGTGTGCTGTTTCTTAGAACTTAACCAGGTTAAAATAATTAATATCCCAAAGAGACATATTTTGGGGTGCCAAATTCTGCTCCCCTACAATCTCCATGTGAATTTCATTGAAATCTTTTAATAGAACACTTTCAAGAGTGCATCTTAGAAACCAAGACAAGGGGTGAGACAAGTGACTCGTTTTGAAAACACACTATATACTGGCAATAACTTTTTAAAAATGTTTAATAGGAAAGGAAAAAAGAATAAGTTATATGGGAGAAGCAAGCACTTGGTAGGAAAAAAATGAAGTTAACTTGCTAAGTCAACTCTTAGATGCAAGTCCCTAAGCAACGCCAAGCATCAACCCACCGGCTAGAGGTAACGGTTCCTGAAAGATCTCATTACTACACAATGAATGTTCTATTCTTTGCAAGGAATATATATATATATATATATATATATATATATATATATATATTCTCCACCAAGGTAAATTAATTTCCTTCTAAATAAACTGTGAAATTTCCATGGAGAAAAATCCGCATGGTAAAAGGATTTACGGAATCATCCTGAGGCATTTTTCCCATCCGTAAATTCCAAGTTTAGTTGGCACCAAGAATACACATTTGTTTAGGGAAAAAAAAAATTCTCTTGTTCACTTCAAGTGCACAACTAATTCCTAAAACCTATTGATTCACTTTTATTCATTCATCATATACAGCTTCTAAAAACAGAATATGTAATATTCTTTGAAAAAGAGCTTATATAAAATTTTAATAAGCTGTTCCACATTTCAAAAATCACAAGATTACTGTCATTTCCTAGACAAGACATTTATCCTTAGTTCAGGATCCAAAATCACTTGTTTAATTTAGCACATGCAGCAAAGACAAACCAGCTCTGTTGCCTTCCCTAAAGAGCAATGTTGCTTGCCATTAAAATAGAATTTAAATAAATGACCATTGAGGCATTCGTTTGATAGTGGGGTTATAGGTGATTTTCAACAATAAGCCTGCTGAAAATCTGGAAAACAAACTAAACAGGAACTTTTTAAAAGCAATGACAAATAAAGACTTCACCCAACAGTAAACTAGCGCAAAGCATGGGGAAGGCAACAGACCAGACAACGAATATGGAGTTTCTGGAGCCCTTAGGTGCTCAAGGGAAGGGCCCTCCCCTAATGACAGTAGACCTGTGGCATCCAAAGTAACTCTATGTCGGAAGAGTGCTTCCCATTTCAGGACAGCAAGTGATGAGGCCATACGGACCATTACAAAGTAAAAGCCTCTTCTCCTCCAGATTAGCCAAAATAGCACAAACAAAATCCAACCTCGAGGTAAAGGTAAAGAAAAGACAAGGGGCTCTGAAAGCCCAAATCGCAAGATCTAGAGGTTCGCCGAATAAATTATAAATTCAATTTCAGAGTAGAGGAAACAAATGGTTAAACACTCCCCTGCATCGCAAAGGTAAAATCACTAAACTCCAGGGCAGTGGTCAATTTCACCCCCTCTGCCTTGCCTCTCCCATTCCATTCTGAATGTTCTAGAGCCTCTGCAGCGTCCTGCCCCACTGCCTCTCTGACCTGACTCCGGGAGGTTTGACATCTGGCCCCGCTCTCGGCTCCAGGCTCTGGGTGTCCTGGCTCCGGGGTCCCAGCTCTCGGCCATGGACCCCTACTCATGTCACCACGTGGCAGGTGCACACCAGCCGCTCGTAGATTCCTGTGTTCTGCCAGTGTCAGTATCTGCGCCTGCACTGTTTCCCAAATCTGCCTCAGTCCCGCCTTCCATTCTCCCACGTGGCTCATATGCTCACAATTCAGCCAACTCTAAAAAATGTTATGATTTGTGTATTTTCTCATTCTCGTTTTTCATGTTTCATTTCGTCGAACTTCTCATTCTTTTATGTTTGTCCCATTTTTCTTCCATTGTAGTTTCTCATTCTTGCGCCTATTCTTTTATTATCTGGCACTATTTTCTCACTGCCAGGCTTCTTACTTTACTTCATCTTCTACTCATTTCCTCATTTTTACCGCCATAAATGTCCTTGTCCTTTATTTCACTTTCCTCTCATGTTTAATCTCATATTTTCAGCATATTCTCTACATTTGTATTATTCTCTCACATTTTTTTCATTCTCAAATTTCATTTTAGTGTCTCATCTTTTCCATATTAAACTTCTTCTCCTATTCTTTCATTTTCGCATATTATCTTTTGCCCTTTCTCATGTTTATAAATTTCTGTTTTCTCAAAGTCTTGTTTTTTCACTCCCTCTTACTTTCTACAGTATCACAGATTATACTTTATTCCTTTATCTATTTTCTATTTTCTCCTTCCTTGCTTTATGTTCCTTTACTAACTTCCATTCTCTCCCTATTTTTACTCACATTCTCTCCCATATTCTTTTCCATCACTTTTCCCTCACATACATTTTCACAGTTTTCTCTGCCACACTTCTCCCTCTCATTTTTAAAAATCATTATTAAGTCTAACAGAGTTAAGTAAGAAAAGGTTTCCTCTAGTGCTCAGATACCTGCTGGTAGGTGAACTTACCAGTTAGTGGTCCATGCAGGTGAATGGTGAAACCAAGGCTGTGCAAGTCCAGATGAAATGAGGGTGAAGACTAGCCCATCTAGGGACAGCAACTATGTTTTATACTAGGGTGTGGCCTAGCAAGAGCCTCTCATTAGTTGTCCACAATCACACCACTCAGTTACAGAAATTTCTGGAAACACCGAGGGGCCAAGGAAGTCTGACTTCAAAGTTCTTAACCAATCCTTCTTTAGGCACATTGTTTCCTCACAGGACATACTAATGTCACTGAGGCTTGTCATTATCCGATTATAGGACAATTATTAGCCCCAACTCTCTCCCTGTACATCCAGTTGAAAAATCCAGACAGATGGGAAAATAGAAATATACTGCTTGGGGATGGGAAATAATTGCAAGCATCCTTTAAGCCACGGGAGTAACTAAATGTAGAAAGAAAAGTTTAAAACAGAGCCCTTAGGTACATACAATTCAAATTACAAGAACCAGGTGAGGGGAAAAGAATGAGCAAACAGATCCTGAAAAGATAAGCTAAAGGATCTCATGAGAAGAATGTTTCAGAAGTATCACCGTTTTAGATATAATAAAGAGAACATAGGGTTTAGACTCAATTCTATGTTTGACCACAAGGAAGACAAAATATTCAAAGCAGGGTTTGAGTGAGGTCAAAGAATAGAGGCCACAAAAAGCGAAATTCAAATAGAAGAATAGACCCGGCACAGCTTCATCTTTACGCTTAATTGTATGAATCAGCAAAGTGTAACTGGGAAGATCAGTCTGCCTGCCCAGTGTCAAATAGGAACAAACCTGGACTTAGCTAAGGAGAAACTTTATTCAAAAAGACTGTTACAATAAGGAGAAGACTCCAACCTCAGGATCTGCAAGCGCCTCAAAATCAAACAGAGAAAGGCTTTTCTTACATGTGAAGGGGGAAGCAGGGCTAGCAGGAACTCTGTGGGAGAGAGGGGCACGTGGTGGGAGTGAGCAGCTTGGTAAAATCAGAGCTCTTCAACAGGAAGTGTTTCTCTGTGTGGTCAACCGGTTCTCCATTCTTGGAATGAAGTGTCAAGGGGGATATTATGCACCTTGGTGCTTGCTTAAGCTTCAGGTGACCCAAATGTCAGGGGCCTGTGAGGAGGACAGAAGCCTGACTAAAGTTTTGTCAAGCCAAGTCAGAGGGTAAATAATGGACAGTGGGGGGGGACTTGGTCACCAGTAAGTTAACAGTTCTACCTGGAAGTCTCTACTGGCAAACCAGTTGTGAGCAGAGTACTTAGGCGAACCACTCCATTTTCAACATTTATTTCTATTTCAGTCAACAAATATTTTTGGAACCTATTCTCTAGCAAAGCTGTGTCTTATTTGTTTTTCTATTCCAGTCACCTATGGAAATTGAGATTAAAGTACCCAATAAAATACACAAATGGAAACAGCATTAATGATTAGAAAGGCCAAATCTGTTACATTGCAGATGACAAAAAAGAGGCCTAGAACTGAACTGTAGGTAATCGTAATCCTCAAACACACACACACAAGCACACACACACACACACACCACTCACACTCACATACACATTTGATTATACCTCTGAAAAACTATCTTGGTCACTGAGAATGGATCTCCATTTGATGAAGAAAAGCATTTTGGCCTGGCTGTATAGTTATATTTAATTTAACTTTGCTTATACATTTTATTTGAATTATTTCCGAAAATGTAAAGTCAATCTTTCTATCTTGGGACATATATACCCACAAGCAAAAATATATTACTCTTTTTTCCCAGTACAGAAAATTACATTAGAGAAAGTCCAGGAAAATAGCAGGAGAACAGTAAGTCATGCTGAGGTCAGAGTTGTTCTGGGTTTTAATTAGTCATAATATAACACAATCAAAGAATAATTTGCTGTTACTATCATTTTAACAAGACAGTTTTTCATAATGAATAGTGCTCAATAATAACCTAAGGTGAATATGCTCAGATGAATTTGTTTTGCTATTAATATTTATCCAAGGATACTGCAGAATTCACACTTTCCCCATCTGCAACCTGAAGTGAACAGAAAGGAGTAGCAGGCAAGATAAGATGATGAATTAGGTAGAGAACAATCAAATCTAAAAGGAGACATTAGCTGTGATTAAACATATTATTTGCTATGCCTATTTCAGTGAAAAACAAGAATTCAGGAAACTGTAACATCTATTTATAACATGAAATATGGGAAAAGGTATGATAAAAGTAATATGTCATTGAAACCTGCCACTAGTATGGTCTCTTGCCTGTTTATCTTTTATTTGGTTTACATTTTCATACTCTTAGAAACCATTTATTTCTAGAGCTTCTAGTGATATTATACTACATTATACATATGGTGATCTAGATGTCAGGATTGAATGAATATAAAATAGCTATTCCAAAGGTGTATGAATATGGCAAAAAGCAAACTCATCTCCTTATAGCAAAGAGCAATCGCCTAGAGATAGGATAACATTGCTGACTACGGACAATAAATAATAAGATAGAAATCACAATGGAATAATAAAATGCACCATTTTAACCATCAAACATGTATTACCCTTAATGGGCGCCATATGTTGTGGATTTACAACTATTCTTTCATAACTACATTTTAAAAATAAGGAATGTGTTTCAGACTTGTAAGGGAGACGTCATGTTGTATTTTCACTCTAATGCCCCCTCCTACCACCACTACTGTAACTTAACAAGGTTAAACCAGAAAAGTATACACTTTCCCTCTGATTAAAGACCTTTTGGCAAATAGATAAATACATACATATATTTGTACACACACATGCGCACACACATATATACATACACACACATAGATTTAGTTTAAAAAGGCAAACAGCAATTTTATGTACACAAATCAATTTAATATTTTTAAGTGATTTAACCATTTAAATAATTCAGAATAAGGTTAAAAATCTTTTTTTTTAAAAATATAGCTACCACCGTGTGTATATTAAAGGTGAAGGAAGAAGTGAGCACCAGACAGTAAGAATATATGCCTTTTAGAGCCAGAAGATTTGAGTTTGAGTCCTGGCTTCTAAATGACTCTCCGCAAAGAAGTGAATCTCTCTGAGCCTCACTTCATCCAACTGGAAAATGGAACTTATACCTGCCAGTATAATAAGAATCCAATGAGATAACATGTGAAAAAATGCTTCTGAAACTAAAGATCAATATAAATGGGAAAACATTTAGCTTCCCTAGCTACCTTCTCCACATGCCCCTCAGTGGACTGATTGGTCAGGCCTACAAGGAAGAATGTGGGGTTTTAGGTGTGAAACTGTGATTCTATATTTTTTTTTTTACAGCTCCAAAGGTTCTCAGTTTCCTTAGGTCTCAATGATGTAGATGAAAGTGCCCAGTTTTTGGATCCAGACCCCCGGGTTGGAATCCCAGCTACACCTCTTTTCATGAGAATGTGATCATGTGTCACTTCAGCTTTCTGAGCTGCAAGTTACTTATTAATATGGTGATACAAATGGTACCTACTTCCCAGACTTGTTTGACGACTGCATGAGATAAGGCTGCTTAATTCCTAGCACCGTATTTGGCATATAGTGGGCACTCAACAAAAAGTAGTGATGTTATCAATATTGATATTTATTGCCCTCATTTGACAATTATGCTTCCTGCTCTAAATGGCAAGATTCAAGCCCCAGGCGTTTTTGCCTGCGATGTTTTTACAATGAATACTACTCAATACAAGCTAAGGTGCATGTGCTCAGGAGAATGTTTTGATATTAACATTTATCAGAGGACACTGCAGGATTCACACTTTCTACATCTGGTGGGGATTTCTCTGCTTCAGATCGTTTTTTCTTCGACTGCCACTTACAATAAGGAATTTTTTCATATCTCAGTGACCAGTATCACAGATAGGTGTCACACCAGTGAACTTATATATAAACAGAACAGTACGTTTAAGGGTGAGGTTTCCAAGCAACCCCTAAATGAAACTGATATTTGAATAACAACATAGTAGCATCCTCAACTAATGTTAACTTGATGACCCAGCATTCTAACCCTAGTGATGAAAGTCCTCACGAGGGATTAGTGATTACCTATGACCTTGAATCAGCCAACTTGCAGTAGTGGAAATTTGCATTTTCAGACTCCCTGTCCTCTAACCAACTGCTTGCTTCCCTAAAATGGACTAGAGAAGAAAGAAGAACTTGTCACATTCATTTTTGGGGGAGCAGTGATTTGGAAGCCACTTGATTTGAGGACTGTATTTATTCACTGCTCTGTCTCCACTTAACTGCTAGCGAAGGCTTTATCCCACAAATCATCTCAGATAATTTCTAGGGCTTTTAGTATCTATTTCACAAACTTAATAATTATGGGGGAACAACATAAATTTTGAATAGATGTTGATGAGTAAAAATACCATGAAAACAAAATTAAAAGAAGAAAGTGAGCTACCAGATGCTGAGATGGGACTAATTGAAATTGGGTGGTCAGGGAAGGCCACGTTAATACAGCAACACATGATCAGAAGCCTGAAAGAGGTGAGGATGTGGTCCATGCAGTTATCTGCAGGAAGGGCATTCCAGGAAGAGGAGCCAGCAAGGGCCAACGTCCTGGGGTAGGGGTGTGCTTGAGGAGCAGCAAGGAGAGCGGTATAGTGATGATAGTGTAGACAAGGGGATGAGGGAAGTGACTAATAGGTCTTGTAGACAGCTTTTTACATGAACAATGTGCGTGCAAGACTTTCATGGAAAAAAATGGTAAAGCACACTTAAACACACACACAAAAGAACAAAGTAAATGAAAGAGGTACCATGTTTTCTACCTCAAGAAACTATCAGAAAGATAAAACAATAACACATTTTCCCAAAATGATATACAGTTTCAATGTAATGTCAATCAAATTTCTACAGGCTTTTCTAGGAACTTGGTAAATGAATCTTAAAATTTTTTAGAGAACCAGTGATACAAGGATAATTAAGTTGCCAACATACTCCTCTAGGAAAATAGGTAGATTTGATCTACAAAATACCAAGACTTTTCATAAAACTTTAGTAATTAAAACAGTGTGGTATAATAATTGTTCTTGCCTACTGTAATCTTTCTGACTTTGTCTCCCCTTTGTTCATTCCACACCTGGCTACACTGGCCTCCTTGCATGATTGTCCCCTTTGGACTTTTGTACTTGCTCTTCCATCTGCCTGGTATGTGTTACCTTCAGATATCTGTGTGACTCACCCCGTGATGTCCATCAGGCCTCTGCTAAGATCAGTGAGGCCTTCCCTGTCTATCTTATTTAAACAGCAATCCTCAACCCATCTGGTATGTGCCCTATCCTCCATCTCTGCCTTATTTTTCTTCATAGAACTTCTCAACATTTGATATTTTACATATTTTAATTATTTATAACTTTATTGCTGCCTCCTCCCACTAGACTATAAGCTCTAGAAGGGCAGGTGTTTTTCTCTTTTGTTCATTGATGGATTCTAATAAGCTAGAAAAGTGCTTGGCACATAGCAGATGCTCAATGTTCGTTGAAGGGATGATAAGTGAATGAATGATATTGGTACAATGATAATATTTAACTGGAACATGAAAGACAAGTCCAGACACAGACCCAAAGATATATAAAAATTTGGTAGATGACAAAGGTGACATTGCAGTTCAATGGCAAAAGAACAAAACTAAATATAATAAAAATCCATGTAAGATATATGAAATGCCTAAATATGAAATGCAAAACTGTAAATATCTTTGAATTAAATCCAATTAATTTTTTAACATGGGTAGGGAAATTTTTCTAAAACCAGACCCCCCCCAAAAAAACCCTCACAATATTCATAAAGAAAGTTTGCTAAATTAAATTACATTAAAATTAAGAATCTATGTTTTCCAAATAAAACCATAAAATAACTGAAAGGATAAATCACAAATTGGAATAAAATATTTGCTACACATACAACAGGCAAAAAGTTAGTTTCCAGAATATTTTTTTTATATCTTAAAAATAAAAATAGCAACCAAGTTAAAAATGAGCAAAAATATGAAGACACTTTATATAAGACAACATTCAAATTGCTTGTGACATATTCATCTATACTAAACATAATTAAGAATTATGGACATGCAAATATAAATTCACAACCAGACACCATTTTATATTCACTAGATTGAGAAAAAGTTAACAAATCTGACAGTTCCAAGTTCTAGGGAGGATTGTGAATGTACTCTCCTACACTGCTGGTGCAAGAAGTTGGTATAAGCATGTTGAAAAGCAACCTGGCATTATCTTTAAAATTATACTGGCTAATACCTAACAATCCAGTAATTTTGCTCATAGGATATAGCCTAGAGAAAGCCTTGCATATGTAAAATGGAAGATAAAGTTGTCCCTTGGTATTCAAACATATTGCTCAAAGCCATTATACAAAATGGCATGGTATTTGCATATAACGAATGCACATCCTCCCATACACTTTAAATCATCTCTAGATTACTTATAATACCTAATACAATGTAAATACCATGTCAATAGTTATAATTACAATGTAAATGCTATGTAAATAGTGGCTGGCAAGGCAAATTCAAGTTTTGCTTCTGGGGACTTTCCGGAATTTTTTCCCGAATACTTTCTATTTGCAGTTAGTTGAATTTGAAGATGTGGAACACACAGATATGGAGCAAAGACTGTATGTTCATAGGAGCATCATACATTATTCCTTACCTTCCTCCCACAATAACAATAAAAACTACAAGTAACCAAATACCAATTGACAGGAGAATACAGAAATAAATTGTGGTAAATTTTCAGAATGAAATACCACAAAACAGGGACTTCCCTGGTGGCACAGTGGTTAAGAATCCGTCGGCCAATGCAGGGGACATGGGTTTGATCCCTGGTCTGGGAAGATCCCACATGCCATGGAGCAACTAAGCCCATGAGCCACAACTACTGAGCCTGTGCTCTAGAGCCCGCAAGCCACAACTACTGAGCCTGCGTGCTACAACTACTGAAGCCTTCACATCCAGAGCCTGTGCTCTGCAACAAGAGAAGCCACCGCAATGAGAAGCTTGCGCACCGCAACGAAGAGTAGCCCCCACTCACCACAACTAGAGAAAGCCCACACGCAGCAATGAAGACCCAACGCAGCCAAAAAAAAAAAAAAATTACCACACAACAGTGAAAATGAATGAGCTGCAGCTTCACACACTGACACGGATGAATCTTAGAAACATGAGGTCAAATGAAAAAACAAAGTCAGAAGAATATATACAGACTGATACCATTTCATTAAGTTTTAAAACAGGAAAAAATTAACAATACATTGTTTAGGGATGCATACAAAAACTGGTTAAAATTGAGCATGCAAGAGAATACAAAAAAAATTTTAAATGATGGTTACCTCTGGTAGGTATGGGGCAGAGGTAACTATGGGGCAGAATTGGTGTGGAGGACAAAGATATATTAAACACTATTGGTAATTTCTTGTTCTTAAATTGTGTGGTGGATTCACATGTGGTACATTTTTTGTTGTTTCATGGTTTGCATAAGTATAACAAATTATTCTGTGTGTTTCGAATAGTTCCTAGTGATGCACTTTTGTTTGACAAAAATGGCTTAAAACAAAGATTTCTGTTCAGCAAAAGATACACAAAGTTAACAAATAGGTGACAGATTGGAAGATGAAATGTTCAGTGTTAAAATCTGATAAGGGATTAATATCTAGACTCCACAAGTTAGATTACCAGCAACAGAAAATCAGAGATATTGATAGGAAAAATGGACAAAAATATGAATAGTCAAGTCACGGAAATGGAAAACCAAATATGTAACACTAGTAATCAAAGAAATGCAAATTAAACTGTGAACTAACACTTGTCCTCCATACTATTGTCAAAAATGTGAAAATCTGATAGCAAATGTTGGTGAGAACCATGTATTCTCATGTACATCAAAGTGTAGTCTAGTACAGCCATTTTGGAGAGCAGTCTGGCAGGACTTAGTGAAATTAATTAAGTATATAGATACTGTATGATCCAGCAAACCCTACTCCTGCAATATTATTCTGAAGAAACTCATTTCAGGACTGTAATAGGGTATGTACAAAAATATTCACCACAGAGTTGTTTGTGGTAGCTGAAGTTGGATGCAACCAAGGTGTTCATCACCAAAAGAGTGGATAAAGAAAATGTGGATACATACTATGGAATAGTCTGCAGCAGTAGAAGCAATAAACTAGATTTCCTTATAGTTATCTGGGTAGATCTTAGCACTGGGTGAAAACATCAGAAACCATGATACCTATAGCACAATACAATTTACATAAATTTTTAAAAATACAAAAATACTACATTCTTGACAAAGACACAGGGTCTTGAAAAGTAAAACAATGAAATCTTGCCTCTTCTTTCTCTTTCTCAATAAAGTTACTGTTATGAGTTTTGGTTTCAGAATCATGTTTGTTTCTGCTTTAAGCCCAAGGATATTCTACCTATGAAATCCACCTCTTTGCAAGAAATGGACTGATCTCTGACACTGGCTTAGTCAAAGGACGATGTGTAAATCACTCTACGGTTGGCAGTTGGCCAAGGGAGACGGCAGAAGAGGTTGATGTAAGTTTGTGTTCGAAGGTCACTGTTCACAGAAGAGTGAAGAAATACTTAGTTTCTGACCTTTTCCATAAATAGATTTTTGTACCAATTTGGTTAAAAGAAAAAAAGAGTACAACTTTTTTGAAGTCGCAAAGAAACAGTTCATAAAATACCATTGATGTGGCTGCTGTTGGATTTAGTAAGCTTAAAAAAATAAGATACTGCATATGAAAGTGATCTGTGAGCTTTACTAATTGGCCAATATATTAATAATAACAATCATATTGTAAATTCAAAGCTCTATTGCACTTTATCTAACAGTTTTACAAGTACTTTCACCTGCATGGATTGTGAGCCCCTAAAAAATCACTCTAAGTTAGGCAGCTATTATCAGTCCCAACTTACAGAATTAAAAACTGTGTCCCAGAGAAGTTGTCATTTCATTAGTAAATTACAGAAGAGGTACTGAAAACATGTATCTTCTGACTGGATCATGGAATAATTCAAGAAAGTACTGAATCAGAGAACACGTTTTTGTGTCTTTGCATAATGTATTTTCAAGACAAAAGAAGTAGCAGAAACTGAACGTAAGTGTTACACTAAGCGCAGAATTCCCCTAATGTTAAATTCTAAATTTACTGCTGTATATTCGGGAATTAAAGTGACTGAATTAAGTACTTGAAAACTCAGTAAAGTTACCAACTAGTAAAGGTAATTCGCAAAAATGATCTGCTATTTTAATATTACCATCACATATCCTGAGTAGGTTCTGAAATATTAAATTAAGAATGATGATATTCTTCAAGAAGATATTGAAAACAGAAAAAAAGTTCTACTTTGTGTGGTAAAATTTCCACTTAGTTCATGTTTTATTAATGAAAATTAGCTACTATGGCACTCAAATACTTCCAAAAATATCATTCTAGAAAGACTTGAAAAAGCAATGCCGCACATACTCAGTAAGTGACTATTTACCATAGATGAAAAGATAGCACTTACATTTCCTTTAGTAATTTTAGGATAATTAGCTATTGAAAAGGGTTATATATTTTTTCAGAACCATTCCAACATGTAATTCAGATGCTCTCGTTTTAAAATTCTTCCTCACAAATAAACCCAGATGGCTTTTTAAAATATTTATTTAAAGTTCTAAATTTACATGTAAATTCATTTTTAACAATTTTTGTCAAGTTTGGTTACATGCAAGTTTTGGCAGGTACCTATTTTCTCAAAGGCTGCCACAACAAAAGATGTTTCTTTTAAGCTGGAACACAATTCCAAGTTGCGTTATCATCAGTGCATTATTCAACAAGAATCAGTATGCAATAGATAGTTGTTTTTATTTTTTTATTTCAGTTGGCAGAAAGTGGACTGCCTTATCACTTCACAATATTGCCCTGATAGTCCACTACACGTAGGCTGCTTAATTTCTGTGTAAGACTGACTTGCTTCTTGAAATATATCCTAGATTCATTTGAATTTTATCAACCTGCAATCCCAAGTGTTTTGTCATACCATTTATTTGGTTATAGTATGAATTAGAAGGAAGACCACATGGTGTTCACAGCTAGGGAATTGCATTCAATGATATTTCCAACTCTAGCTGATAATGGTGTCTTTAAATATGGATAAATCAAGATATTAGAAAAGAAGTGATTGCATCATGTTCACTTGATTTCCTTGTGCAGAGGGTGAGCACTCTAAATAGGCCTTAAAATATCACCCTGAACTGCCTTCTCAAACTGCCTTCATGATAAAGCTCTGAAGAATAAGGGGCTAGATAGCCTAATTGTCATTTATTGACCCTAAACCTTGGAAGGTTTGCATTTCATTCAAGCCATGAATGTGACTATGTCGGGCTGCATGTTTATTGCATAATTTTTTCTTTTTTTTTTTTGGCTGTACACAGGCCTCTCACTGCTGTGGCCTCTCCCGTTGCAGAGCACAGGCTCCGGACGCGCAGGCTCAGCAGCCATGGCTCACAGGCCTAGCTGCTCTGCAGAATGTGGGATCTTCCCAGACCAGGGAACGAACCCACGTCCCCTGCATTGGCAGGTGGACTCTCAACCACTGCGCCACCAAGGAAGCCCTACTGCATAATTTTAAATACACTTCTCCCAAGATATTCCTTTTTGGTGGAGATGCTTGAATTTTACATAAAATATTCATGATTACAGTTCCTATCCAAAACAAGCTAAAGTCTGGTGGCAACAAGGGAGTAGAGCAAAATCCAATTACCTAAGGCGAATAGACTACCTCCAGGACTGCATAATTCAAAGGGGTGTCATTCCCATAGTTTATGATGTGAATGATGCTCCCTGTGTTTGTGCAAGTAAATGAAAATATATCTGCAGAAATATAAATAGACTGATTGATAATAAAATAGTAGCTTATAGCTGTAACTCAATTTTCTCCAGACCTCAACAGATTGTCAAGACCAGCTGAGTTGCATTAATAATACCAACCCATATTTCTTGTTTTCTCACCCTACCCACATACTTCAGAAGACCCTCAGCCTCTGGTCCAGATCCCCATACTTACAAGTATTTCTGGGAATTCCTAAAAAGGCGCTCACATTTTCTCACGAACAAGTCCTGGCAGCTATGGACCCTACCAGCATTTGCTCTTAGCTGTTGCCATATTCACTGCATTGCTGCCTCATAAAGGCCCTGCCGCTCTACCCTGCTGGACTTGCTCATGAGAAAATGCGAGATCTCACTAAGACTAAGAGCACTTGTGCCAGGCACTAGTCTCTCACAAACACTCTCTCCATCTTCTGCTGGGCTCTGCCATGGGTGCACTAAGCCCTTAAATGATCAAAATTGTCTGTGGTGAATGGGAGAGAATGTCTGACTTCTCTTTGTATTACACTCTGTTAGAGAGGACATGCATCTGAAGAGTGAAACGGCCCTTTGCATTTATATCTACTGTCCTCTCTCTACCTAGGACTCTGATATCAACCCCAAAGGAACTGGACCAGGGAAATGGTGACTAACAGCTTCCAAAGTGTCCTTAAAACAATTCCTCTCCTCTGGACAGACAGCAGAAGCAAGAAGAACTACAATTCTGCAGCCTGTGGAAGGAAAATCACATTCACAGAAAGATAGACAAAATGAAAAGGCAGAGGACTGTTTACCAGATGAAGGAACAAGATAAAAGCCCAGAAAAACAACTAACTGAAGCAGAGATAGGCAACCTCCCAGAAAAAGAATTCAGAATAATGATAGTGAAGATGATTCAGTACCTCGGAAAAAGAATGGAGGCAAAGATCGAGAAGATGCAAGAAATGTTTAAGAAAGACATAGAAGAATTAAAGAACAAACACCTAGAAGACTTAAAGAACAAACAAACAGAGACGAACAATACAATAACTGAAATAAAAAATACACTAGAAAGAATCAATAGCAGAATAACTGAGGCAGAAGAACAGATAAGTGACCTGGAAGACAGAATGGTAGAATTCACTGCTGCAGAACACAATAAAGAAAAAAGAATGAAAAGAAATGAAGACAAGACTAAGAGACCTCTGGGACAACATTAACCACAACAACATTCGTGTTATAGGGGTCCCAGAAGGAGAAAAGAGAGAGAAAGGACCCGAGAAAATATCTGAAGAGATTATAGTCGAAAACTTCCCTAACATGGGAAAGGAAATAGCCACCCAAGTCCAGGAGCGCAGAGAGTCCCAGGCAGGATAAACCCAAGGAGAAACATGCCGAGACACACAGTAATCAAACTGACAAAAATTAAAGACAGAAAAATTATTGAAAGCAACAAGGGAAAAACAACAAATAACATACAAGGGAACTCCCATAAGGTTAACCGCTGATTTCTCAGCAGAAACTCTGCAGGTCAGAAGGAAGTGACATGATATATTTAAAGTGATGAAAGGGAAGAACCTACAACCAAGATTAATCTACCCGGCAAGGATCTCATTCAGATTCAACAGAGAAATCAAAAGATTTACACACAAACAAAAGCTGAGAGAATTCAGCATCACCAAACCAGCTCTACAACAAATGCTAAAGGAACTTCTCTAAGTGGGAAACACAAGAGAAGAAAAGGACCTACAGAAACAAACCCCAAACAATTAAGAAAATGGTAATAGGAACATACATATCGATAATTACCTTAAACGTGAATGGATTAAAATCTCCAACCAAAAGACACAGGCTCGCTGAATGGATACAAAAACAAGACCCATATGTAGGCTGTCTACAAGAGACCAACTTCAGACCTAGGGACACATACAGACTGAAAGTGAGGGGATGGAGAAAGATATTACATGCAAACGGAAATCAAAAGAAAGCTGGAGTAGCAATACTCACATCAGATCAAATAGACTTTAAAATAAAGAAAGTTACAAGATACAAAGAAGGACACTACATAATGATCAAGGGACCAATCCAAGAAGAGGATATAACAATTAGAAATATATATGCACCCAGCATAGGAGCACCTCAATACATAAGGCAACTGCTAACAGCTATAAAGGAGGAAATTGACAGTACCTAAATAATAGTGGGGGGCTTTAACACCTCACTTACACCAATGGACAGATCATCCAAACAGAAAATTAATAAGGAAACAGAAGCTTTAAATGACACAATAGACCAGATAGATTTAACTGATATTTATGGGACATTCCATCCAAGAACAGCAGATTACACTTTCCTCTCGAGTGCACATGGAATATTCTCCAGGGTAGATCACATCTTGGGTCACAAATCAAGCCTCAGTAAATTTAAGAAAATTGAAATTATATCAAGCATCTTTTCTGACCACAACGCTATGAGATTAGAAATGAATTACAGGGAACAAAATGTAAAAAACACAGACACATGGAGGCTAAACAATACATTACCACGTAGCCAAGAGATCACTGAAGAAACCTAAGAGGAAATCAAAAAATTTCTATAGACAAATGATAATGAAAACATGATGACCCAAAACCTATGGGATGCAGCAAAAGCAGGTCTAAGAGGGAAGTTTATAGCAATAGAAGCCTACCTCAAGAAACAAGAAAAATCTCTAATAAACAATCTAACCTTACACCTGAAGGAACACGAGAAAGAAGAACAAACAAACCCCAAAGTTAGTAGAAGGAAAGAAATCAAAAAGAGTAGAACAGAAATAAATGAAATAGAAACAAAGAAAACAGTAGCAAAGATCAATAAAACTAAAAGCTGATTCTTTGAGAAGATAAACAAAATTGATAAACCATTAGCCAGACTGATCAACAAAAAGAGGGAGAGGACTCTAATCAATAAACTAGAAATGACAAAGGAGAAGTTACAACAGACACCACAGAAATACAAAGCATCCTAAGAGACTACTACAAGCAACTCTATGCCAATAAAATGGACAACCTGGAAGAAATGGACAAATTCTTAGAAACGTATAACATTCCAAGACTGAAACGGGAAGGAATTGAAAATATGAACAGACCAATCACAAGTAATGAAATTGAAACTGTGATTAAAAATCTTCCAACAAACAAAAGTCCAGGACAAGGTGGCTTCACAGGTGAATTCTATCAAACATTTAGGGAAGAGTTAACACCCATCCTTCTCAAACTCTTCCAAAAAATTGCAGAGGAAGGAACACTCCCAAACTCATTCGATGAAGTCACCATCACCCTGATACCAAAACCAGACAAATATACTACAAAAAAAGAAAATTACAGACCAATATCATTGATGAATATAGATGCAAAAATCCTGAACAAAATACTATCAAACAGAATCCAACAGCACATTAAAATGATCATACACCATGATTAAGTGGGATTATCCCAGGGATGCAATGATCCTTCAATATATGCAAATCAATCAATGTGATATACCATATTAACAAATTGAAGGATAAAAACCATATGATCATCTCAATAGATGCAGAAAAGGCTCTTGACAAAATTCAACACCTATTTAAATTAAAAACTCTCCAGAAAGAGGACATAGAGGGAAACTACCTCAACATAATAAAGCTCATATACAACAAACCCACAGCAAATATCATTCTCAATGGTGAAAAACTGAAAGCATTTCCTCTAAGATCAGGAACAAGACAAGGATGTCCACTCTCACCACTCTTATTCAACATAGTTTTGGAAGTCTTAGCCACAGCAATCAGCGAAGAAAAAGAAATAAAAGGAATACAAATTGGAAAAGAAGAAGTAAAACTGTCACTGTTTTCAGATGACATGATTCTATACATAGAGAATCCTAAAGACGCCACCAGAAAACTACTAGAGCTAATCAATGAATTTGGTAAAGTTGCAGGATACAAAATTAATGCACAGAAATCTCTTTCTTATACACTAATGATGAAAAATCTGAAAGAGAAATTAAGGAAACACTCCCATTTACCACTGCAAAAAAACAATAAAATACTTAGGAATAAACCTACCTAGGCATCAAAAGACCTGTATGCAGAAAACTATAAGACAGTTATGAAAGAAATTAAAGATGATACAAAGAGATGGAGTGATATACCATGTTCTTGGATTGGAAGAATCAATATTGTGAAAATGACTATACTACCCAAAGCAATCTACAGATTCAGTGCAATCCCTATCAAATTTCCAATGGCATTTTTTACAAAACTAGAACAAAAAGTCTTAAAATTTGTATGGAGACACAAAAGACCCCCAATAGCCAAAGCAGACTTGAGGGAAAAAACAGAGCTGGGGAAATCAGACTCCCTGGCTTCAGACTATACTACAAAGCCACAGTAATCAAGACTCCATGGTACTGGCATAAAAACAGAAATATAGATCAGTGGAACAGGATAGAAAGCCCAGAGATAAATCCATGCACCTATGGTCACCTACTCTATGACAAAGGAGTCAAGGATATACAATGGAGAAAAGACAGTCTCTTCCATAAGTGGTGCTGGGAAAACTGGACAGGTACATGTAGAAGAATGAAATTAGAACACTCCCTAACACCATACACAAAAATAAACTCAAAATGGATTAGAGACTTAAATGTAAGACCGGACACTATAAAACTCTTAGAGGAAAACACAGGTAGAACACCCTTTGACATAAATCACAGCAAGATCCTTTTTGACCCACCTCCTAGAATAATGGAAATAAAAACAAAAATAAACAAATGGGACCTAATGTAACTTAAAAGCTTTTGCAAAGCAAAGGAAACTACAAACAAGACGAAAAGTCAACCCTCAGAATGGGAGAAAATATTTGCAAATGAATCAACAGACAAAGGATTAATCTCCAAAATATATAAACAGCGCATGCAGCTCAATATTAAAAAAACAAACAACTGAATCCCAAAATGGGCAGAAGACCTAAATAGACATTTCTCCAAAGAGGACATACACATGGCCAAGAAGCACATGAAAAGGTGCCCAACATCACTAATTATTAGAGAAAGGCAAATCAAAACTACAATGAGGTGTCACTTCACACCAGTTAGAATGGGCATCATCAGAAAATCTACAAACGATAAATGCTGGAGAGGGTGTGGAAAAAAGAGAACCATCTTGCACTGTTGGTGGGAATGTAAATTGATGCAGCCACTATGGAGAACAGTATGGAGGTTCCTTAAAAAACTAAAAATAGAATTACCATATGACCCAGCAATCCCACTACTGGGCATATACCCAGACAAAACCATAATTCAAAATGACACACGCACCCCAATGTTCATTGCAGCACTATTTACAATAGCCAGGTCATGGAAGCAACCTAAATGCCTATGGACAGACGAATGGATAAGGAAGATGTGATACATATATACAATGGAATATTACTCAGCCAGAAAAAGGAACGAAACTGGGTCATTTGTAGAGATGTGGATGGATCTAGAGACTGTCATACAGAGTGAAGTAAGTCATAAGGAGAAAAACAAATATCGTATATTAACGCCTATAAGTGGAACCTAGAAAAATGGTACAGATGAACCAGTTTGCAGGGCAGAAATTGAGGCACAGATGTAGAGAACAAACGTATGGACACCAAGGGGGTAAAGCGGTGGGGGGTGGGGATGGTGGTGTGAAGAAATGGGCGATTGGGATTGACATGTATACACTGCTGTGTATAAAATGGATGACTATTAAGAAGCTGCCATATAAAAAAATAAATTAAATAAAGTAAACCAAAACAATTCCTTTCCTCTAACAACTAAGGCTAAGCCACTGGGTCAAGCTTGTTTATACCTGTGTCTTTCTTCCATTTCCATGTGCTTTTGCTCAGGAATTTCTTCAGTTTAACCATGCAAAGAGTCATTATGACAGTGCATCATACAAGTGTAGCTAACTACTCAAACCATGGGTGGGCATTGCTTTAGGCTACATGGGCCGGGAGTCCAAGCACAAGTATATGCCATACATTAGAGGTTAGAGTATGTTTTCACACACATTCTGTCATTCAATCTTCACAGCAACCCCGTGAATTAGACTACATTTCCCTGTGAAGGACATCAAAATTCAGAGAGGAAATGTTATTTGCTCAAGGTCACTTAAAACAGCTTGATAACATTATTTTCTTGATTCTGCCTAGTCAGAGTGCTTATTTCATTTCATTTAGAAAACTTCCTGCTTAATTAGGGCACCAAAGAAACACTAAAAGAATGCAATGTGTAGACCCTATCAACTGACTCACTGTATCATCTACATGCGCAAGTCATAAGAGCAGTAATGATCACATAGCCTGATGCAATAGACCATACTTAACGCAGGTAAAGAGACTAACCTCACAGAGAGTGGTTTCAGTAGATTGGTGGGGAAAGAAACCAGTTTGCAAAGATTTGAGGAGAAAAGAGGGACAAAAGCTGAGAAAACAGGACTAGATTATTTTGATAAACTTGAGCTATTTATTTCAAGTAGCTTAGACTATTTGAAGAATAAAGGACATACACGAGGATGCATGTAGGGCGAGAAATCTTTCCTGCTTGGGAAAGGAAATGTCTGACCATACTTGATGGCAGAGAAGAAGTAGTTAATGGAGAAAAATTGAAAGTACAATAGAGAAAGAAGACATTCTTAGTGGAATGAGGGCGCAAAGAAGGTAGAAGGGAATGGATCAAAAATATATTGTCCTGGGGTTAGCCTAGGAGTAAAGATATCATAGAACAGAAGGAAAGGAGAAATGAAAAGGCAAAAGGAAATTTGGACTTTAATAGTTGATGAAGTTTTCAATAGTCTGCTAAACCTGTTTTCACTTTAATTAATTTAATGAATATTCATAAGGAAAAATGTGAAGTGGGCTTTTTTCCCCCATCTTGGGCGTCATTTATGGAAAAGTAGAAACCGCCACAAGAGTGGGTTTAAAGTTCAAGTCCAAATTTTGATGCATGTTTTTTTAATTTATTTTTATTTTTTTAAATTTTGCGGTACGCGGGCCTCTCACTGTTGTGGCCTCTCCCGCTGCAGAGCACAGGCTCCGGACGCGCAGGCTCAGCGGCCATGGCTCATGGGCCCAGCCGCTCCGCGGCATGTGGGATCTTCCCGGACCGGGGCACGAACCCGTGTCCCCTGCATCGGCAGACGGACTCTCAACCACTGCGCCACCAGGGGAGCCCCTTGATGCATATTTTAACCGCAACAACATGATGCTATCTTGAGGTCCAAATGAGATAAGGGACATGTATATGCTTTGTAAATTACAGTGGTAAATATTAGTTATTTTTATTAACCACACTTTTTTTCCTGAAGCTTTTAAAAACTGCATAAATGCCTTTAAGCAGGAAGAAGTCTTATAAAGATAAGGAAAGAAGGAATAAAAGACAGAAACTGAGATAGGATGAGACAGAGAGAGAGAGGGGGGCTGAGAGAGACTGAGAGAAACAGCCAAGAGAACCAATATCAATGCCAAGCATACAGGATTCTAACTGCCACAAATTATCAGAGGAATGGACACTTCTCCGAACTGACATGCAAAATACTAGACAGGATTTCTCCCAAAATGCAGTAATGCCGCAATTTGATTAAACACTCAATACACAAGATATATGCAAGTTTCTTCCATTAGTTAAGAATATGATGCCCAAATCACCAAAGTGTGATTCTTGAACGAGATATTTCATATCTGTTTCTGGTAGAATGTTCGGTTGTTCATCATTAAATCTATCCCAGGGACTAGCACAGAATAGGCACTCACAGAATATTTGTTTAGAGAAAGAATTTGTTGCCTACAGCAAGCAGCCTTACCACCACTCACAGCAAAGCAGCATTTGGAGAAGATCACAGGAACAGCAAAAGAAAGAAGAGCCATAAATATTTATAATCAGAGTCTATTTTGCATTACGTTCATCACCCGGTGTATCTGTCAGTGTCGCTGGACTAAGACAAAGATCCAGACTACGGCTATTTCCTGTTACTTACTTGCTCCGCACCCCACCCCACCCCGGACTCCAGTCCCTAGCGCTGTACTGAGGCCGTAGTAGGTGTACCATAAGAGCACATCATGTTGAATTAAGGGGAACTTCCCTTTTATTGGGCTCAAATATTCTATTTGCTGTTTTGATTACTGTTTAAAACACATAATAAATTTTACAAAGCAGGGCAGTCTACTGCTGGCACATTTCTGGGTCTTATAGAATAATCTCTGCTAACAACAGCAGCAACAGAAATATCACCCCCCATTTCTTGATGGCCAAACACTGTATAAGCATTATCCCTGATCCTCGTAATTCAACAAAATAGGTATCATTAGCCCTATATTACAGATGAAAAAATGAGATGCAGAAAGGTTAAGTGCTTTTCCCCGACCACACCTGTATAAATGGCAGAGCTGTGCTCTAACCTAGGTGTGTGTATACGGTTCTGAAGTCCATTCTCTTTCCACTCTGCCATGCTTTCTACCCAAAATAGTTGAAGCTTAAAAGAACTGATGGCAGCTTCATATTTACATTTTTATTAAAATTAGTCGACAAGCTGTGTCTGCACTGAGGCATTGATTTGAGTGCCCCCCCAAATGGCATGGTAGCAGAGGCAACTAGGGCAACACGATTGAAAGAGAACATACTGGCAAGACTCAGGTCCCAAATTCCTCAGAGACTCCCCACATCCCTGTTAGTGGAATCTCAAATGAAAAGAGTAGCATTAATCGTATTTTTCAATTCATGAAACATTGTAATTATTAGTCTTTGTAAATCCTTTCTCGATTTTACATATATTCATTCGTTCTTATCCCCAGTTTGCCCTCCTGTTCTCCTCCCACCATAGATAACCATTGTAATGGGGTTAACGTATATCCCTTTATTCCTGTAAACTGTGTATCTTTCTGTGTACGTCATGTATTTTTAAATTTATGTAAGTGGTATTGGGTTAATAGATCTCATCCTCTTTCTTACATTTTTCACTCGACATTTCACTCTATGTAGACTTAGTCCATTCTGTCTCTCTGGCACACCCACCATAATGAACAAGATTGCAGCCAAATCCCTCCCTCAGCAAAAAAATAAAATGAAAATTGCAACAAATAACTTTGTATACATCCATGCATGGACCTGTGTGTACCTCTATTGTACTTTGACTAAATGCCAACAGTTTGCCTTCCAGAATGACTGCACCGGTCTAGACACCCACCAGCAGGACATGGGGGTTCCCATCTCCCCACATTCCCAGAAACACTTGGTATGATCACACTCTATACCTTTCATCAGTCTAACAGAAGAAAAATATGTCATTGTTTTTAGTTTTCATTTCTCTGATTCATAGTCTTGGTAGCCTTTGTGTTTCCACTTCTGTAGAAAGGCAGTTCATATCCTTTGCCAATCTTTCAATCAAGGTTACTGTTTTATATTCTTGTTGGTTTGGAATAGTTCTTTGAATAATCTATATATTCATCTTTGTTTTCGATATTGCAAGTATTGACTCATTCTGTCACATTTTTGTTAATATTGTCCATGGTGTCTTTTGTTAAAGAGAAATCCTTCATTTTAACATAATTATATTCATCAGGTTTTTGCCTTGTACTTGGTGCTTTTGGAGTTTTGTTTAAAAACTCCGTCTTAGTCAGTTTGGGCTGCTATAACAAAATACCATAGGCCTCGTGGTTTATAAACAACAGAAATGTATTTCTTACAGTTCTGGAGGCTGGAAGTCTGAGATCTGCTTAGGGCCCTCTTCCACAGTCAGACTGCTGACTTCCTTTTGTAGCCTCACACAGCAGAAACACAGCTAGAGCTCTCTGGGTTTTCTTTTATAAGGGCAATAATTCCATTCATGAGGGTTTCATTCTCATGACCTGATCACCTCCCAAAGAACCCACATCTAAACATCATCACTTTGGGGATTAGATTTCAACACAGGGAATTTTGAAGGGACACAGACATTCAGCCCATAGCAAATTCCTCCTCCAACCCTAGATAATAAGAATAATCTATAAATTCTTCTGTTAACTTTGTTAAACCTTTCACGTTTAGATCATTAATTCATCCAGAGTCCCACATTATATATGGCAGTGGACAAGAAATCAGCTCTATTTTTCTCCATATAAAAAGCTTATTTTCCTAATATTTACTAAACCATCCTCCTTTACCCATGATTAATGGTTTCCCCTTTATAACATACTGAGCTCACACTTAGATTCCATTTCATTCCATTTAGAAGCATGATAACAGTTTTATTGTAAGTATTTACAATACTTACAATATATTAAGAATTAAACGTTTTACAACTGTGTAAACTCATAAAGATAAATTTAAAATATCAACTTATAATACATGAGAGGGTATATCATAATTCAAAATTCAGTTAGCAGACATTGGTCCTGTCCAAAACGTCCATGAGGTTTCGGATAGGACCAGATATCAAGGACCTTTTGGTGTGTACCAAATGTCTCCATGGACGTTTTGTACAGGACCAAATATGACCAAATATCAAAGACCTTTTGGCTTGGACCAAATGTCTCACGGACCAAATGTCTTGTGGACCAAATGTAACATGGTCATTTTAGATAGGACCAAAAGTCTTGCAAGGAAAAATCGTGTCAGTGGGTTTGAGAAAAAAAAGTTCATATTGATCATGGTTGAAACACCTGTTTCCCCTCCCTTCCATGGATTCTCTGAGGTACATTTTGTAGGAGTGAGCCAGAAGCCTTTGCTAGTATCTCATCTTGTCAAGTTTCCTGGTTTTTATAACCGCATTCTCATCCTCCTGACTACTAAGTTCCTAGAGAACCGAGCAGTAGGTGGTTAATAATATGCCCAAGGAGGCCTCACCAACAAACTAACCAAATGCTGGGGTGTTAAAAGAAAAAAAATAGAAAGAGCCTCACTTCACACGCTCTGCACCCTCAGTGCCTGGAGGAAAGATGTTGGCTGTGTGCATCTATTGTGTGCTAATTCGCACGTCGAGTATATTCACAGGGGAACCATCCAAAAGCACTTTACTGCCTTTGCTTACATCTCTCTATCATGGTTTCAACGATGCAAAGCCTTTTAAAAGTGTCCATGAAGGAGAATTTCATGTGATGATATTAATGATTTCATGTATCTTTAGGCTACATCTATACAAGCCACCATTAATCACTTCCTTCATCTACTGTGGCGTCAACTGTCAGGATACTCCTGTTGCTCACTGCTCTTCCTACACTTTCAGGCCATAAAATTGCACGCTGTCTGATATGAGAAGCATTTATGTATAGCTCCTCGCTAGCATAGACCAAGACTCAGGGGTTTTCCAAACTTCCCTATTAGGGAGTGTTGCTTATTCCATAAGGATGTAACTCCTTAAGAGTCATGTACACTATTATATACCAGTCCTTCAAATTCTGAGTAAGTAGTATTGAATGAATTATTTTTCATTCAGCCTAACGAATGGAAAATCCTCCATAAACAATAGGCACCCTTCCAAAGGCATGGGGGTTTTGAACAATGAAGTCTTAAGCAAGACAAATTCAGGCTAGAAGATAGCAGATCCTGGAATGATAGTCTGATCTGATTCCAGCCCCTTCACCCATATCTCAGTGCTCCCCAGTAGAACAAATAGAAATGGAATAAGATTACAGTTCCAAAAATCTGGTGTTTTTGACTCAAATGTCTTTATATGTTTCCCAAAGCCTAACTAAAAAACTTGCATTCTGCTTTATCTTACTCCTTTCTCCCCTTTGCAATACCTATATTTTGTTCTAAAACTCAAATAATCCTAATTATCAGGAGAAATAATTACATGTGAAAGAAGAAATGAAAAAAATTTACTGAAGAAGACATGAAAAGTGATTTAAAAGAGCAAGGGGAAAAAAGCCTAGAGAAGTCTTGTCCATTTAAATCATTGTACATAGTACTTGGCCCAACACCATATGATGACACTCCTTATTTTTAACAGAAAAGAAGACTGCATCGGGTAGATGAGTATCAACAAATACACACACACATACACAAACACACACACACACATATATTTACATCCACGTACTTTTTTTATCAAATAAAGCCACATGCCACACCCAAGTATATCTAAGTATATCTAAGGAGAAGAAGAATGGGTTGTGGGACTTCCCTGGTAGTCTAGTGGGTAAGACTCTGCGCTCCCAATGCAGGGGGCCTGGGTTCGACCCCTGGTCAGGCAACTAGATCCCACATGCATGCTGCAACTAAGAGCCACATGCCACAACTAAAAAGTCTGCATGCCACAACTAAGAAACCCTCGTGTTGCAACTAAGAAGTCCTCATGCTGAAACTAAAACATCCCGTACGCCGCAGCTAAGACCCAGTGCAGCCAAAATAAATAAATATTAAAAAGAAGAATGTGTTGTAATAACAGTATTACCTTTGTGATCTCAGTTTCCCCATCTGTGAAATTAAAGCATCTTGTAATTTCCAAGGATACTTACAATTTCTGGTTCTCAGTCTTTTTGCTGACATTAATGCTGTATATAAAAATATAAATTTCTGGTTATGCTTAAAGTTCCAAAAAAGCAAACTACAATCTGTATCTGATTCAAATAAAAAAGTACTTGAAGATTAAACATTAGCTGCTATGACATTTCCCAGCATTATCAGAGTTAGGTTATAAGCTGTGTAAGAAAAATCATAGGCTGCGGATGATTAATAAGCTGGAGTGGAAAGCTCTGTGGGAGCTTGTACTGTGTGAAATATTATTAGATTTTAAAGGCACTGGGGAAATTCACCTGAGAATTTAGACCGATGCCCTTGAATTCATGTGCTTCGTATTAATTTTCATTCCTAAGTAGCTAGATACTGTGCTGTAGAGCAGAGGTTGTTGAAAAGGTCCATCATCACCTGCCACAGTCTTCAGAGATTAAAAGTGTGCCTTACCTAATACCACTGAATGCATGTGAATCAATAAAACAAAAAGTAGGGATGGATAATAAATTCCTTATAAGGAATTAATCTCTTAAGCAAAATACATGTCTTACAGACGACTATACCACAAGTAGAAATTATTTTACTTACTTAGAGTCAGTCCCCTTCCTCCGCAGGAATTACAAAGTTCTCACAAATATAACCATCCCTTAGCTCCCACTATCTGCTGAAACACACTCTGGGTTTCACAAATGAAGCAGTCTACCAATCTGAACTGTTTGGGTATCTCAGTTAAGTTAATATGGCAACCAGAGACCCATGATGAGACGTAGCTCATCAAGAGATACTCATGAGTAAAAGTATACATTGAATACACTGATCTTGACAAACCGCGCAGAGGTGTTATCAGGCCTGATGTGTGCCTTAGTCACCTGGTTTTGAAGGTCCAGGGGTGAGGCAGACCAAAGAGTGTAAGCCTTAGTATGTCTATGCTATAAACCAAGAAAGGCCAGGGTTAGTGTAAGGTGAGGGAGGCACTCCCCTTAAATGCACAATTAAGGGAGGATGCCTCAAAACTCAGTAAGCAAGATAAACAATATTTTAATGTAATATTTTAAAAAATCAAAATTAATCATAAACACGACTGTTTAAAAATGCTAAGCTTTTAAATATAGGTACAACTCCTGCACCATTTCAAATTCTGCATCTTAGGTAAATGCCTCCCTTGCCTCACCCAGCTTCCAGCCCCCAAATCATGCCTGAAGTGAGTGTCTAATGCAAACTGAAGTCTGAGACTCAAGTCCTTCCCCTCATCTGACACTAATCTATATAGATACGGCACTTGCATAAAATATTCATCAAAAATGCCTCTTGGGCTTCCCTGGTGGCGCAGTGGTTGAGAGTCCTCCTGCCGATGCAGGGGACACGGGTTCGTGCCCCGGTCCGGGAAGATCCCACGTGCCGCGGAGCGGCTGGGCCCGTGAGCCATGGTCGCTGAGCCTGCGTGTCCGGAGCCTGTGCTCCGCAACGGGAGAGGCCACAGCAGTGAGAGGCCTGCGTACCAAAAAAAAAGCCTCTTGATAAAATGAGTCTACATACTCTATGGGAATTAATTTAATCCTAATTTCAGTGAAATTGTTACAGAGTCAGTATGCGACATTCAGGAGCATCGATGAGGAAAGAAGGATGATCAGTTGCAGCACTGCTCGATCCTGGGTGTGACAGCTTCGACATGACCAATCAGAAGAAAGAGATGTGGAATAACCATCAAACCATCAAACGGCCAGGGCTTAATGTGCCTGCATATTGGCATCACTCATGGATCTGCTGACACTTTCACAAAAGACATCAATTGTGGTATCTTTGCATGTCTGGAAAGAGCCCATGCTTTCAGATTCCATACTGTTGTTCTTTATTGTCAGAATTTGACTTGAAGTAAAAAAAAAAAAAAAAAAAAAAGGAGTAACACGCATGAACTGAACTCTACAATTTAATTAACACTTACATTTTAGGAGTAATGGAATGAACAAAATGCTATAGCGGCACCAGGGTGGGTGAAAATTTTTCTATGGTGGGAAAAAGGAAATCAGAAAAGACGTTGGAGACATAATAAATGAAATAGGCTTTAAAAGGTGTACAGGGCTTCTCCAGATGAAAGAGAAGGATTCCAGGCAGAGGCAACCACATAAAAAATAGAGTTTACGATGATAAGATCCCCTTTCCTCTCTGTCAATAAGCTTAGATGAGGGATCACGACACACAACACAAGGTAGAAAATTCAAGGAATATAAGATAGGCATAGACAAAATAGCATGAAGAGGGTGGAGGAAGGAGAGAAGACATCCAGCTTGAATTTCACCCGATGGATCAAGAAAAGCATCACGGGGGAGCAAACACCCGAGCTGGGCCCTGAGAGATGATAGAAGGTGAATGTGCGCACATGACAAGGACATTCCTGACAACCGTGGTCAGAAGCACACAGGATGTTAAAACAGCAAAGAGTTGTTTAGTTTGGATGAAACATGTATGAAAAGGAATAACAGAGATAATGTGAGAACCTTAGCTGGGAATCAGACAGGTGAGGACAGGAAAATCCAGATTTGTATTTTTAGGCGGTGGTTAAATGGTGATGTGAGTCAATGGTGGTTTTGTAACAAGGGCATGATCATAGTTGTGCTTTGATAGATAAATCAGATCAAGAGTGTAAATGGAATTAAGGGAAGAAAGACCAAAGGCAAGGCGATAAGGAAAGAGACTTTAGAAAGTCCTACTAGGGAACTTCACCTTAATTCAGGACATGATCCTTTACGACAAATAGAACCTGTCTTCAGGCAATTCTGAATTGCAAGAAGTGCTGGCACAAAAACTTTAACCAGAAGAAATCCCGGCCCTTAAATCTACCCTCAACTCCCTGCCTTAAGTCAGAGCCATTGCTCTAGCCCTTCGTTTATACAATTGCTTGACGTGTACTTTTATTATTTCCCTTATCAATTATATTGATGCTTTAGTAAGCTTTGTAAGATGCCTAGCACTATCTACACGTGGAATTCAAAATGGTTTCCTACTCCGTGGGTATCCCTCCAGCTAGTGGTCCATCTGACTCAAATGTCAGCATTACTTTCGAAGGTTCTCCGTTGGCGTGCAGGTTGAAATCCAAGCTTCTTGGCTAGAAACACAAAAGGCTCTGTGACCCGGCCGTTGGTGGGCTCTCCAGCTTCAATTTTCACCAGTCTCTGTCCCACAGTTTATGTTCCAGCAACAGGAAAATAGGTGTAGTTCTCTCCTCACAAGCTGCTTCTCACCTGGCCCATCAGTCTTATCGTTGTCTTTGCCTGATAGCTCACACTGTGCAACACCCAGTTCTCCCTTCCCCTGACAGAAGTGACAGTCTGCTTGGAGTATTTCCTCGGGGAAGTCTTCCCCTACAGGTGACTTCAGATTCATGTGCCGATATGTGCACTGGATGCAATGTCATCGATGGTCCAATAGAAGAAGACTGGTCATAATGCCAATGAAGAAAACAGACTGTGAGCTTGCTTCCTCCTGAGATTAGTAGAAAAGAGAAATTGGATATATCCTCTGAATTTCCGTCTGCCTGCCTGCTCCTTTGAGACACTGAGTCAATCCTGCCAATGATCTGTAGTGCTGTCATGAGCAAAGGTTGTTTCATCTCACCTGCTACCCTAGGGGACAGTCTTAGCCTTCTTATTAAGGCTTCAGCAAAGAATCACGGCAAGTTTTTTTTAGGAAGCTGGGTTGATTAAACCATTCCAGCCTCTGCACCTCACACTCCATCACTGTGACATGAAGAGGAAAAAACATTTTTCACCCAGTGCTAACCTTTTTTTTCTCTCCTTTATCTTCCCTCCCCTGGATCCCAATTCAGTGTCTATAGTTCTAGTATTTAAATGTGGACCAGGAGTCTATTTGAATTTAACGTAAGCATTTTAATCGTAGAAAATTTGGCAAACACAATACTATGCAATGAATGTCTATGTCTTCTGAGTGTCTGAGTGTTGCTCCATTCTCAGAGCAATACACTCTGTACTTTAAATTTGTAATTTGAATTTTTATGAACACTTATCTCAGTCTTATAAATACTTGAAATTGACTAGTCCATATATACTAGTTCTCAATTTTCACTTCTACAGTGTTGTCAAAACACAGACTTAAGGAAATTTAGAATGGCAAGAGACCCTTAGAAATCTAGTCCAAACTTCGCATTTTATATATATGGAAATTGATGCACAGATCAAAGACGCGACTAGCCCAGAGTCTCACAGTTAGTTGTTTAGCAACGACAAAACACATTATCTCCTGCTATGTAGCCTCCTCATTGTGTCCAAACCACTACTGCCACCAATTAAGCACTGTGCTACCCAAATGGGACTGAAACCACAAATCATTTCCCTCAAAGGGCTGGTTCTCATATCCCATAAAATTGGTTTGCAAATCCGTTACTTTTACGTACTAATTTTCCAAGACATAGCTCCAATATCACCTCTCCTCTAGGATGACTTTCTCAGACCTCACAGGGCCAGTTAGTCACCTTTAGCAACATAGTATAATTTTCTCTGTTTATACCTTACCCTACCCTCCTAGCCTATGAAATCTTTATAGCCAGGGGCCATGTTTCACGCATGTCACTAAGACCATGTATTCAACTCCTCTGGATGTTGTAACAAATTATCACAAACTAGTAGCTTAAAACAACAGAATTTTATTCTCTCACAGTTCTGGAGGTCAGAAGTCTGAACTCGGTCTCATTGGACCAAAATCAAAGTGTTGGCCCTACTCCTTCCAGAGGCTCTTCCGTTCCTTGCTGCTGCCAGCATAACTTGGCTTGTGTTCATGTCACTCCAGTCTCTGCCCCTGTGGTCACATTGTCGTCTCCTCTTCTGTTTGTGTCTAATCTCCGCTCAATTCCCACTTACAAGGATATGTATGATTGCAATTAGGACCCCATTTCAATATACTTGACTTAATCTCATCTACACAGTAGGGTTTTTTGTTTTGGTCACATAAAGTGATACAGTTTCCAGAGATTAGGACATGGAAAATATCTTTGGGGAGGGGTCATTATTCAGCTTACTGAAACCCCCACTTCAAGACCAGTTTGGCTACTTAGCATATTTTTTTAATGTAAATTTATTTATTTATTTTTGGCTGTGTTGGATCTTCGTTGCTGTGCGCGGGCTTTCTCTGGTTGTGGCGAGCAGGGGCTACTCTTCGTTGTGGTGCGCGGGCTTCTCATTGCGGTGGCTTCCCTTGTTGCAGAAAATGGTCTCTAGGTGCACGGGCTTCAGTAGTTGTGGCTCGCGGGCTCTAGAGCGCAGGCTCAGTAGTTGTGGCACACGGGCTTAGTTGCTCCGCGGCATGTGGGATCTTCCTGGACCAGGGCTCAAACCCATGTCCCCTGCATTGGCAGGCGGATTCTTAACCAGTGCACCACCAGGGAAGCCCCTACTTAGCATATTTTTAAACCACATTTTACAGAATCAAGCTTCTCCATTTGGCCTTACCAGTCTAAGGAAACCATTTGTACTCAAGATGAAATGCAGTCAGAGATTCAGATCTCAACTACCTAGGTAATGAACTAATTTCACAGCTCAAACATAATTAAGTTTGGTTATGATAACTGTTTGGAATAAAGAATGCTTATTTTCTACTGATTATAAAACCACTGCTTGTATATTGTAGAACATAAAGGGGAAAAAGAAAAATATTTATAAACTAAAAAAAAAAAATCACCTGTAATTCCTTTACCTATAGATGATCACTGTTAACATCATGTTTATTTCCAATACATTATATATATTTATACACATATATGCATGCTTAAACAAATACATTTTACATTTGGTATATGTGTCCCTAATATTGTAAATTATACTATTTTATATATAGTAACAGACATATCTATCATATTTTCTTAGATGGTTTTATACCATATTATGTGGAATATTTCTGTAGCCTATTTTTTTCTGTAGCCTATTTTCACTAGGCGTTATATCATTAGCACTTTCCCATGTCATTAAAAACTCTTTGTAAACATCATTTTAATAGCTGCACAATGGTCCATCATGTGGGTATACCATAATTTACTTTACCATCCCCTTGATGTTATGCAACTGGGCTGTTTGTAAATGACTTTTTATAGCACTGAATTATAATACAATGAGAGACATCTATCAGGGTCAATTCAGTATTGGTGGAAGTTGATGAATCTATTTTCACAGACTGGGAGATGTGTGCTTCCATATCGCCACACTTAACAGAGAGTATTGATGTTTAGACTGTGTGCCAAGATGGCTTTGCCCCCCTATCTAATAGCTCAGTACCTATGGCCCAGTGTAGCACACGTTTATCAAGAGGCAGAGAGCATGGGATGGGCAAGTAGGGAAGGGTTTAGAGACAGACAACCCAAAATACTTACCTGGAGGATAAAGCCCAGTCCAGGTCCTGATGTGAGCCAGAAAAGGCATGGGACATCCAGGAAGCAAGTGAAGTTAGATGAGGAGGTTGCCACTGAGTGGCTTAGTTGCCTCCAGCAGGCCTGGGAAGATGCAGGAATATTGAGAGCTGGAGGGAGAGTAGAGAGAATGATTGGGGTTCTGATTTTTATACCTGGAGAGCCAGAGTATAGTAGTCCCCCCCTTACCCGTGATTTCGCTTTCTATGGTTTCAGTTTCAACTGTGGCCTGAAAATATTAAATGGAAAACTCCAGAAGTAACCATTCGTAAGTTTTCAATTGCACGCCATTCTGAGTAGCTTCATGAAGTCTCATGCCAACTGGCTCCATCCACCTGGGACATGAATTTTCCCTTTGTCCAGTGGTTCCTGCCCGTTAATCACTTAGTAGCTGGCTCAGGTATCAGACTGACTGGAGCAGCATCAGCAGTGCTTGTGTCCAAGTAACCCTTATTTTACTTACTTGTCCCAAAGCACAAAGGTAGTGATGCGTGCAATTCAGATATTCTCTTACCGTGCCTAATTTATAAATTAAACTTTGTCATAGGTATGTATTTATAGGAAAAATTATAGTCTATGAGTACGGGGTTTGGTACTCTCCATGGTTTCAGGCATCCACTGAGGGCGGGGTCTTGGAAGGTGTCCCCCACCGACAAGGGGAGACCACTGTAATTCTGCCAGGCAGGGAGATATGGTTTGTGCTTTCTTTTATGCACAAGACCTCCTATCCCGTCCCGTTTCCCAAGTCTTAAAGGGACTGACCTGACTTCTCATAATTCAAATATTTAAGAGCTTACTATGTGCGAGGCTCCATGCAAATGCTTCTTTATACATCGTGTCTTAGCATCCTCCATCAGCCCCATGGCAGCATTATTATCCTCATGTTACAGATAAAGATAACTGATGCTCAGCAAGGTTAAGCACATACTCAAGATTGCTCAGTCAAGATGTGCATATCCGGGACTTCCCTGGTGGTCCAGTGGTTAGGACTCAGCGTTTTCACTGCCGAGGGCCTGGGTTGGATCCCTGGTGTGTGAGGGAACTAAGATCCCACAAGCTGCGCCGCACGGCCCCCCCAAAAAAGATGTGCAGATCCCAAAAACCGTGCTCTTGTCTTAGGTCCTCTACCTTCATTCCTAGCCTAGGTCTCCGGGTTCATTTCAAGACTTTCTGGTTCTGTGATTCCAGCTGGTACCTAAACAAAGCACTTCATAAATGTGTGTCTTTGGGTACACAGAAAGAGCTAGGGCTGGAAAAACAACACAAAGCCTATGCCTCCCTCCCAGTGAATTACTTTTCTCACAGGCACCCAGCGGGTCATTTTCTTTCAATCTCCTCAGTATTTACTTAGGATCTTTAAAATACACAGAACAGTCACTGTGAGTGTTATTGTTAACAGAACTCTGTAATTATTTGAAAGGAAAATGAAATTTAAGAGATATAAAATTAGAGATGAAGGTGTCTTTAAATAATATAACTCAACACTGAAGTATTGGGAAAGAACTCAATTTCAGAGCATTAGCAAACACACTTGCTCATATTAAGCCAGGAAAGATATTTTGCTTTCAAGTTTAAATGATTTCTATTGTTGAGGCCCAGGACAGGCTGCCCCAAAATATGCCTCAATGGCATATTGATTATTTTAAATTAACGTTACTTAAGAAAAGACGTACGCAAGAGGGACATTCTGACCCTCTTCGCTGTCTCCCTGAAAGCAGGAGATAAACCTTCCATGTGAAAGGTGCACTCCCTGTATCTGGAAGCAGCAGGACACCCTTAGCACCAGAGACATCTTTCTACAAGCCTCTGTAGAAACAAACTTTGTCACTTCTTTAATTGACTACCCTAAGCCCAAAATCTGTTAAGAGTCTTCACTAATTTAGCACCCCAAACCTACATTTCTTTGTCCTGTCAATTCCTCTCAAATTTATTGTTTC
Organism: Stenella coeruleoalba; assembly: GCF_951394435.1. NCBI lineage: Eukaryota > Metazoa > Chordata > Mammalia > Artiodactyla > Delphinidae > Stenella > Stenella coeruleoalba. The sequence goes on from NC_137152.1 coordinate 116,962,273, forward strand.
TTTGTCTAAAAAGTATAAAAACTGCCTGCTTTGGCCACTTCGTAGGACCAATTTCTACTAGACCTCTGTGTACCCAAATTAAAAATTGTTTCTTTTTCTCCTATTGATCTGTCTTGTGTCGATTTTCTTGTTAGTCCAACCACAAGAACTCAAGGGGGGGGGGGGAGGGGGAAAGTTCCTCTCCCCGACACTATCTTTTTCACAACCATTGGCCACCCACGCATAACATTATATTTAATACCTACTACAATGACATTGATTATTCATTTTATTAAAATTATATAAATTGGGATTGACATATATACACTACTATGTATAAAATACATAACTAATGAGAACCTAAAAAAATAAACAAAACAAAACAAAACTGAGTAGGAGGAATCTGAATTAATTTCCTTTGGTCCTGAACCAGTTTTGCCTAGACATCCCAAAACTTAGCTAAGTTTTTATATTTTCTTCATACTTAAACTTGCTTTCCCGTAATTCTTACTTTGTAGGCATGTGATTTCAATTCTGTTCTATACGATACCCCATCACAGTTTAACAAAGACCTTCTATTTTTGCCTGGTCGAAATTGTAGAGTCATTAAAAACTAGGGTCAAGTTGACACCGATTTTTCTGCCTTTCTGATGCATTCATGTTCTCTGATTACAGTGTTGGGATTGTAAAATACCACATTTTAAAAAGTGCTTCAATGTTCATTCAATGCATTTAGTCTTTTACTACCAGGAATGCCTTCTAACAGTGCCACAAAAGCGTTCACAAACATTCTCTTGAACATTTCCATTGACAGGAAACTCATTAAATCTTGATATGGTCTATTCCATCTTTGGGCACTTAGAATGTTTGGAAAAGCCCTTCTTTTCCTTATTTTGATAAAAATTCATCTCCTCAAAGTTTCCTTTGTTTAGTTGTAGTCTTATCAATGAGGCCGCAGAGAAAAGCCTAATTCTTCTTCCACAAGTTTTAAAACACTACGATTGTAATATTACAACACTCCGATACTGATACAAAGTAATTAATAATGATAACTAATCATTAGATAGTGCTTATTGTATGCCAGGAACTGTTCTAAGTTTTTTACATGTATTAACACATTATAATACTCACAACAACCTTACCTAATAGATTCTATTATTATCCTCATTCTACAGAGAGGAAATTGACACAAAGAGAGAATAGGTAACTTGCCAAAGGTCATGTGATTAGTGAGTGGCAGAGCCAAGATTCAAACGCAGGCTCTATGTCTGAGGCCGCTAGACTATACATATATGGAAACTGATTTATATTATGTTAGGTTAGATTAGATTAGATTATGTTATGATATGTATGATACGTTATATTATCATACAGTCTAAATGGATTAAAGAGTTATACATAAAGCATCAAGTCATTAAGGAACATAAGGAAACATAGATAAATATATATTTCTGATCTCCCTCCACCAGCACAGTTCTCAGATTCTAGGCTAGATCCCAAGGGGGAAGATTAGAATATCCATTTCTGGATAAATGACTTACAGGTCCTGACATGTGGGCATCTACCACACTGAAGTCTACCAGTGAATAGCACAATGTATTTGCTCAGAATTTCCAAATATATTTTTATCGCCTGACTCTCAAATATGCAGACGGCCAAAGGACAACAGACATTTGAGAAAATTCTCCAAAGGCAAGATAGATACCTTAATAAGTTAACATAAGAAAAAACAAAGAAGAAACAGAAATAACTTAAGGAGCAAAACTCATCATTAACAATCTCAGATAAATAAGATAAAATATTAAATCTATAAAATTAGGCAAGATAATATTAAAAAAGAAATATTGCCCCCCAAAAGAAAATGGTCTTAGAAAACAAAAATATGATTCCAAATTTTTTAAAAACTTGGTAGAAACTGGGCAATAAGGATCAGTATATTGGGACTTCCCTGGTGGTCCAGTGGTAAAGAATCCACCTTCCAATGCAGGGCATGAGGGTTCGATCCCTGGTCGGGGAACTAAGATCCCACATGCTGCGGGGCAACCAAGCCCGCATGCCACAACTACTGAGCCCGCATGCCTCAACGACAGAGCCCGCGTCCCACAAACTACAGAGCCCACGTGCCCTGGAGCCTGCGTGCCACAGCCAGAGAGAGAAAACCCACACACCACAACTAGAGAAGCCTGTGTGCAGCAATGAAAGATCCTGCGTGCTGCAACTAAGACCTGATGCAGCCAAAATTATAAAGAAAATAAAGAAATAAAAATAAATTAAAAAAAAGGATCAGTATATCATGCAGAAAATGGAGCTTAAAACAAAGATCGGGAACATAGTAGACAAAAAAAAAAAGATAAGTAAATTAGAGAAACAATTTAAGATATCCAAATTATAATGAGTTACAGAGAGAGAGAAGGAGGGAAGGACAGAGGGAGAAAAGAAAGGGAGGGAGGAAGAAAAAAAGAGGCAGGCCAGACATATTTTAAAAATACAATAACAATTCCTAGAACTGAAAGACAAGAGATTATAATCTGTAGAGTTCTGCCATTTCTCCAGCACATTGAATGATAAAGGCACCATACCAAGGCAGGGCATGAAACTTCAGAATTCCAGGGATAAAGAGAAAAGTCTGAAAGTTTACAGAGGGGTTGGAACAGTAAGTTACATACAAAGAATCTGGAATTATGGTGCCATCAAACTTCTCGACAGCATTATTGGAAGCTAGTTGATAATGGAGCAATGCCTTTGAAATGACAGAAAATGATATTAACTTAGAATTCTCCATCAAGAAAAAATATCAATCAACAGTGTGAGGAAAGTAAATATATTTTCAGATAAGCAGTGCCTTCAAATTTAACTTCCTTTCACTTTAAAAAGTAAAGCTATGGAAAATTTGCTACACCAAAATAAGGGAGGAGACCAAAAAAGAAAAAGATGGGATCCAGCAAACAGGAAATCCAACTCCGGAAAGTTCCAGCATGATGGCATCTTATATGTCACTCAATTCTATCTCCTTAAGTATAAATCAGGTCACTTTTCTCCCCTGATTAACACACTATAATGTCTTCCTATCACTTTTACAATGAGATAAAAACTTTTTTGGGCCTATTTCTCCACCATCCTCTGTCTCTCAGTGCTGCAGCCACCTTGACCTCACTAGGGTTTGCAATCCATTTCCCTGGAATGCTTTTCCCTCTGATCTTCACAGAGCTGCATCCTTCTTTTCATCCAGCTCCAATACCAAATACCACGTCCTTAGACTCCCCGTCTGTTTATTTATAATTGTATCAACACCACTCTTTATTGCCCTTACATTGTACATTTTTCTTCACAATGCTTACTATTACTTGCCATTATTTTATTTATTCATTTATTTTATTTAATAATTGCTTTTCTCCCCTTCTAAAATGTAAGCTCCGGGAGAGCAGGGGTTCTGTTTGTTTTATTCCTTGATCTACCTCCATTGCCCAATCAGTTCCCGGCACACGGCAGGTGTTCCATTAAATATTTGTGGCATGAATCAAATTTACCAAGATGTTAATAATATTCTTTTGGAGCACAGAGTTATGGATGATCTCTTTATACCTTTTAGCATTTTAGAAATGCTAAAATTTTTATAAGCATTTACTGCTTTCATAATTTAAAAAAATAACCATATTCTAATGTTCTAAACTAGAAAAAATGTAGTGGAAATTGTCCTCAGAAATACGATCGATTGGGTTGTGGCAGTTTCTGTCCACGTAAATCTTACAGAAATTAAACTTCCCTCTAAAATGAAACTTCCATGAGGATTTGTGATGATAATCTAATCCCTTCCACTTCCTATTGGATTTCCAGTAAAAATGTTCTAAGGGATGTAAAAGCAGGGTAGGGGAATCTAGATCCATCACTACAATTGTCTCTGAGAGGATGAACAGCCTCTTTTATGCCCAGCCACCACCACTGCAACCACAGTCACCACTATTTCCAATTCTGTCTAGGTTGGCATGGGAGGTAGAGGCGGGAATTTGAGATATAACTGCATGTCAGACAACTACAAAGCAAAAGAACATGCCCAACTCGAGAGAAAAATTGAAATATCTCCCACCTCTACCTCCATGCTCCCTGGAGACAAGAGTTTTCTATGGGCTCCAGAAAGGTATATCAACAGGTCTAGTGATGCTGTGGTGTTTGTTCCAAAGGGAATACTATTGTGACTTTAGTAATCAAAGATATTATGATTATACTTTTTAACTTAAACTGAACCATAAATTAATGATGGAAGATGACTTTCTGAGAATTTTATAAAAACCTATTTTGGGCGAAAACATTATTCATAATCATTATCCTAATGAATGAACAGAAAACACATATGAGTAATTGTACACCACATGGTCTTTGTTCACAAATACCCAAATACCTCAACAGTTTGGGTGAGTTAGTGTTATTCATTTGGAAAAAGTAGTCAAGCTAGAAGCAGTCTTGAGAATAGTATTATGAGTAAATTTGCATTGCATAGAGAACAGTGGAGGAACAATGATAAATTAAACATAAGGTGAGCTCAGATTTTGATACCAACCTACTCTGCAGTGAGAAATATTTTTGTGTGTGAAATTACAGTATGGTTTCTGAAAATATACCAACCACCAGACATTCCCACCAGTACCATTTTCCCAGAAGTACTTTCCCTAGGAAACTGTAATGTTTGGCATTTCTAAGTACGGACTAGAGCTTTGCTACTTCTTTTGGCCAAATGCACAAGTCTATAAAATCGAAGAGCAAAGGATTAATATCCTAAATATATATAGAGAGATTATCAAAACCATTAAAGACCCAAGTAGATAAGTGATAGAGGGGCGGAAAACCCCTCTAGGTTCTTTGGCTGGTCTAATAATTAAATTGACATAAGACAAATTAACAGGAGAAAAACAAATTTAACTTCATATGTATGGGATTCCCAAAGACATGAGACCTGAAGACACGCAGTTGAGGCTTAGATGCTATTCTGAGCTAAGGAGAAGGGGGTAGGTATCTGGAGCTTCGAAGGGGAGGAAGATGTTTCTCTCTACAATTACTCCCATTTCTATCAAAGATAGCCACAATAAGACTAATTTTGCTTGCAAATTAAGTCTAGTTTTAATAAAGTTGTCCAGATTATTTACATAAGTACAGCAATAATAGTGTTTAACCTTATAGACTCTTTTAAATCTGCTTTGCTAGAGCTTTTCATAAGGAATCTCATATTGAACTCTTAAAATCATCTCAGGCTAGGAAGCCAAACCAAGCACTCACCATCACACTTAAGGCCTGAAATACCTATAAGTTTGGGTTAACTCCTCTCTTCACAAGGTCCCCGGAATATCCTGAGGTTCCTGGGCTTGCAGGAAGTGACCTTACTTACTAACCTGGTAAGGCTGCTGGGAACCCTGTAGCAAGTTCCCAGGCCTGATTTTTCCAAAAGGCTTTATTGGCTCCATAAAGTCAATCTTAGTTCCTTAAAGCTGTCAGGTCATATGTGAGCCTACGCATATCCCTCTCAAATACGCTATTCCAGTCAAATCCTTGGTAATATAACCAATGTTTCCAATTGTATCCTGTCATAAGGAGAACAGATTCTTATTGAACTTATGCAAATAACTGTATTGCCATGAAAATAAAAGACTCATTATGAGTTTCCAAATTCTGGAGGGATCAGGTAGGGAGAAAAAGATAAACATTTTACCTTTGTTCACAAAGATACATTTCACTAAATTGCTGTAACTTATAGATAGCTTAAGAGGAAATATTTCCTTCATCTGGAAAACAAAAACCAAAACAAAACATTAAAGAACCAACGATGTTTTAAATAAAAAGTCATAAAAATTATAATCAGTTCATTCAGTTCCATATAATTAACTCGTATTGATCTTGATCTTTTGTTAGCAGTTTTATGAAGCCATCATTTTTTTTTCATTAGAGTTCTGTAATTTCTTACCAAATTCAGTGGTATGATCAGAAAGTCATCAGAATACTGTATTTCAGAGTACTTGTCAGAGTCCTTTCCATGAATTTGTCTGAAAATGAAACTCTTTTGCAGGAATACTTTTGCAAAAGCACCAGTGTAAAATAATAACTGTCTGTAAATGACATAAGGTTTTTATTTTTTTATTTATTTATTTTTTTTGCGGTACACGGGCCTCTCACTGCTGTGGCCTCTCCCGTTGCGGAGCACAGGCTCCGGACGCGCAGGCTCAGCGGCCATGGCTCACGGGCCCAGCTGCTCCGCGGCATGTGGGATCTTCCCAGACCGGGGCACGAACCCGCGTCCCCCGCATCAGCAGGCGGACTCTCAACCACTGCGCCACCAGGGAAGCCCCGACATAAGGTTTTTAAATGGCAATGGTTAAAGATCAGATGAGAGTTCATTATAATGTGATTGACAAGGAAATTTGGTTATTTCTATGATACAAAACGTTTTAAGATAATAACTAGAATTACAAGTGATAACATACCAGGACATATCAGATTTTTAGGAATTTCATACAATTTTGAGAACAGTTGTATTAACAACATTCACTCATACAATATAACTTAAGAAGATTTATCATCACTTGTTTGACAATGATTCCCATGTAATTTAATACACCAAATAAGCCTAATTAGCATAACGTCTCTATTCTTTAATAAAGAGAGAGAACAAATCTTTTGAGACGTTCCAGGGGCCCTCTGCAAAACCCCAAAGTCACTTCGAGGTAAAAAAGACTTCATTTAGAATTTGAGTTTGGGGAAGTTTGTCAAAAATATCAAAAAGGTTTTAAAACACTTGATTAGACAGGATCATAGTTACTGTGAAACAATATGTAGTTACCCAGTTAACCAAAGTGAAAATTAAAGATTTTGCAGGCAAATACAGAAAGTTACATAGTCATATATATATATATATATATTATATATATATATATATATATATATATATATATATATATATAACAACTTTAGCTCTTAATAGAGAAGGCTCAGTTTTCTTAGGTAATCAAAGATCTGAAAAGGGCAACATGAAACAGAAAATTATTTTGATAAGACACAGAATCTCTGTTTTCTAGGTAGATTACTTAAAAGGTAAAAACAATCTTTTATAATCTCTTATCAAAAGCAGACCAGTAGTAAAAAAAATACCCTTGTCCTATTAGTATATGAAGGAAAATTACATAAGCACACTATTGATATTAAAGCTTATTTAAAAAACCCTTATAATAGCAATTCAGTTTTAGCCAACTTGACTACACAGGTAGAATTCTCTCTTTTTCTCTCTCTTCCCAACTTTCTATACAATTTTGTCCTTTATTATCCTCTTTCCCACTCTGAAATTACCAGTTTTACATTAGGACAAATTAACTTCATTTTCCCTTAACAAAAATACATCGCCATACCTCACACCTTCTTAGTCAAAAATACATCCTACCGGGCTTGCCTGGTGGTGCAGTGGTTGAGAGTCCGCCTGCCAATGCAGGGGACACGGGTTCGTGCCCCGGTCCGGGAAGATCCCACATGCCGCGGAGCGGCTGGGCCCGTGAGCCATGGCCGCTGAGCCTGCGCGTCCGGAGCCTGTGCTCCGCAACGGGACAGGCCACAACAGTGAGAGGCCCGCGTACCGCAAAAAAAACAAAAAAAACCATCCTACCTTCCTCATATACAAACTTGTTTCCATCATTATTTCTAGTCGTTTTAATTATACACATTAATTAAATTTTGAATTAGAATTTTTAAACCTTAGAAACCTTAATTTCTGGTGAAAAGTAAGAAGTAAGCAACTGTGAACTGCCTGTTATACCAGCATTCTTTATATTGGCAAGTTCTGTGACTAAGTTTCATAATTTCTAGAAGCATACACTTCCTCATAGTACAAATTTTCAATGTGTCATAACACATGTTTACTATGAGACCCAAATATATTTAGTTTCTCTGTGATAATGTAATAAGAAACCAAAAGTAGATAAACCTATGTTCAGTAATTAATGTTTCTGCATTTTATCTTATTAGGAAGTGATCTAAATTCAATGAATTTCCATCATTTAGCTTAACTTAGAAAAACTCTAAGGGTGTAAGTTACCAAAGAGATTTGAGAAACTAAGTAAACGTATCAGAAAACATAATTATTGTTGAAAAGTTCACCTAAAAACTCTCATCCCACTTACATCTATTAAAATCACTTCCTCCCTACATTTATGTTTAGACTACCCATGAAAACTTTATTAGACACTAGTCAAAGTCAGCACTCATCCCAAGCTACTGTTCTTGCAGACAAATTTTATAATACAGATAACATAAACTTATTTCACTAGTAAACTCAGGTAGAATAAAAGTTGTTTATCTGCATATTTAATGCTGATAACTCTGGAGGCATACCTATGTTAATTAAACCAAACTTAAACTAGCTTTTATTTACCAAAGATTATACTACATGAAGTTGAAAAATATTTGGGTTAGTTTCTATGTTTCTGAGTTTACCAGCTCAAATTTCTAAAGCGTTTTACAATTTGCAGAGAAGACTTTTAGGATTCGTATTTGCCTTTGACAAGTAGTAATCTCATGGAGCCTGTGGACTAGATTTGGGCAAGGGAGTCTTTATAGCAGTTTGTATTTTAAAAAGCTTCTCTTGCGTTTTTTTTCAGTCTCAGGTTAAGTGTGGGCAGTGTTTTAGATATCGCCTGGGGTGTTTATATTTCAAAGACATGGTAAGATTTACACCTTCAAGGGACAAAGAAAGAATACACATTTTCTCCTAGGCGTTTTTGGGGTATATTGGTCCACTATCAGAAGTCTAGGGTAATTACTGTTTAAATTTTTCTTTCTTTTTCTTACATGCACAACAATTGCACTTCCAATGTCCTGATTTTTTACATCTGCAAATGTCTGGAGGCAAATAGGAAAGGATCTGAGGGGGTCTTTGAGTTCCTCTCAGAGTTATGCTTTTGTTCCTCTAAAGATTCAAATTGCAAACCAAGACTTGTTGATTTTAACTCCTTTTTCCCTCCATTTCTGCAAGCTACCTTCAAAGAATTGGGCAGCTGCTTCCATTATAATACTTAGAGGTTGACTAGCCCACCCAACTGTACTATTTTGAATTTGCCTTTTTATTTCAGGGAGAAAATCTCCTACTAAGGCAGAAATGGAAAGATTTCTATGTTCTGGAACTTTGGGGTTTAATGCAGTATGCGTTGAAAAGTCTATATAAGCATTCAACAAAGGCCTTTGGATGCTGTCTTTCTTTCTGCGTGTACGATTTAACCTTAGACCAATCCACCTTAGATGAGGGGAAGTATTTACTATTGCTCCTATAAGCCCCTGAATATTGGTTTCCAGCTGATTCCTTTCCTGATCATTTGTAGGAGGGCCTGGGAGAATTTCTGGTCATCGGTTTCCTCTGTGAGAGATGTTTTCCCCCAGGAAGCCATCTGGCTTCTCTGTTAGCTATAGTGTAATTATGGTTGGGAAAAATATCCTTCAGCAGCCAATTAAGGTCCTTATGAGCGGGGTTGTGAATGGCCACTAATATTTCTAATTCCTCTCTAAATTTGGTAGGATCGTCTAAAAGTGGAGGTAAAAGGGCTGTACAATTTAAAAGATCTATTGCTGTCCAGAGGATGTGAATTCTTTGTCGTAGGGAATCCAGGATACATCCACAAAGAACATTGCACAGGAAGGCCTGAAGCTGGCAGAGAAAGTGAGTCTTACTGTCCATCCCCATGTTTTTGCTAAATTTACTTAATGGCTTTCACCCTTTACATGAGTAAACTGTATACCCTGGGCCTAGAGATTAGGCTGGAGTGCTCTCTGTAAATCCTGTAGGGAAAGGGAAGCTAAAACAGGCAGCTGGGTTTTTAAGGGATTTTCTGGGGAAGGTGGAGGAGTCTGGGAGCTAAGGGAATTTGCTGAGGAGATGGGGCTGGATTTTAAGAAGGACGATATGCATTGGACGTGGACTTTAGTTTTTGTTCTAATTTCTGTTCTTTCATCTTATTAACGGAGTCCCTAAGACTAGCCATTATATTCCTGTGACCACTTTTTTTTTTTTTTTTTTTGCGATACGCGGTCCTCTCACTGTTGTGGCCTCTCCCGTTGCCGAGCACAGGCTCCAGATGCGCAGGCTCAGTGGCCATGGCTCACGGGCCCAGCCGCTCCACAGCATGTGGGATCTTCCCGGACCGGGGCACGAACCTGTGTCCCCTGCATCGGCAAGTGGACTCTCAACCACTGCGCCACCAGGGAAGCCCCATGCGTCCACTTTTTAATTCAGCCTTTCCATAGGTACAAATAAGATACTTAGGATGAGAGCTCTCTAGAAACTGTTTTCTTTCAAATATAGCCAATTCAAGGCATCCATAGTCTGGCCATTGACAACTAGGATCTTATATTAATCTCAATAGTGACTCAAATCAATAAGCCTCTATATGGCTTAACATGGACCCAAGAGGCATCTCAAAGGAAAGTACAAAAGATACAGCCCTCACAAGATCCAGAAAGTTCATTCCCAGGTTAGCCTAAGAAAGCAAAGACTTTTGTTACGTGCTAAGAATGGTGTAGTGCAGTGTCTGCAGCTGCCCATGAGAATGTGAGACACCCCCAATCACAGACCCACTAATCTGTGACATTCGGTGGGTGCTACCGGAATGGGACTTTTCCAGTACTACAAGGCAATGATGGTTGAGACAACAAAGGTCCCCTGTGGACCAGGACCCCTTACGACAAGTTCTCCTGACAGCTGACACAGCCGAACAAAGAGAATGCTGTGTGACTTCGCATCTCAGAATCCCAGTGGATTCGACTGGCCATCAAAATGGAAGTTGGTACTTGCATCTTCTGGCTGGTGGAAACCAGAGACAATATTCTTACTCGTCATGAGGCCAAGCTCTCAGGACACAGAACAAGGTGAAAGGAAAATCTCATCTGGTTTTACACAGGGCATCTACTCCAAAGTTTGTCTAAACAGATGTCGATCTGGTGGGAAGCATGAACTTACCAATTTCTGAGGCCAGCTTGAACAACAGGCTTATAGGACCTATGCCTGTGTTCTACCCTACGGTATGACAAATGTCACAAAAGACAGAGACAAAGGAAAACAAAGACTTTCTCTGGGAGGAAAGGGAACAACAGAAAACAAGAGGACTCATAACAAATCTTTACCAGAGTTGCTATACCTAAGAAACGAGTTCACACAAATATCTTCTCCTGCTAATCTAAATTTAGAGAGAGAAAAGGACTCTTACCAGTCTCACTTCCTCCAGACCATGCAGGCAGAGATCCAAGAGACTGTCACGGTAAGAATTCTTACCTTCTGTTGGTTCCTGTCAGCAGTCCCAGGATCTCTCAGCTGCAGCAGCCCCAAAGTGAGCAGCGTCCAGCCAGTGTAGAGCCCCACATTGGGCACCAAAACTGTAGGACAGGAAAAGTTTTCCATTCTTCCATTATAGGATCTCTGGCTGTTCTAATAATCAAATTGACATAAAACAGCTTAACTAGAGAAAAACAAAGTTTGTACTTATGGGATCCCCAAAGACAGGAGACCCAAAGAGTCAGGCAACTGAGGCTGGTAAACAGATGTTTCCATTCCATGCAGATACGTCTTTCTGATATTAACTGTTATCATTGATACTTGCTATCTTCCCGGTACGGGCCCTCTATCTAAATTCTTTTAGGCAATTAAGGGAGAGGTAAAGAGCTTTTATAGTGGAATATTACTCAGCCATAAAAAGGAATGAAATTAGGTCATTTGTAGAGATGTGGATGGGCCTAGAGACTGTCATACAGAGTGAAGTAAGTCAGAAAGAGAAGAACAAATATCATGTATTAATGCATGTATGTGGAATCTGAAAAAATTGGTATAGACAATCTTATTTACAAGGCAGAAATAAAGACACAGACGTAGAGAACAAACGTATGGACACCATGGGGGAAGCAGGTGGTGGGATGAACTGGGAGATTGGGATTGACATATATACACTATTGATACTATGTATAAAATAGATAACTAATGAGAACCTACTGTATAGCACAGGGAACTCTACTCAGTGCTCTGCAGTGACCTAAATGGGAAGGAAATCCAAAAAAAGAGGGGATATATGTATATCTATTGCTGATTCATTTTGCTGTACAGTAGAAACTAACACAACATTGTAAAGCAACTATACTCCAATAAAAATTAAAAAAAAAAAAACAGAAAACAAATTTTAAAAAATTAGAAAAAAAAAAAAAGAGCTGTTCCTGAGTCTGCTGGGTCTTAATTGTCTTCAACTCAAAACAATCCACATGGCAAAATGGCACACTTTGGGTCGCACATTTTACTCTGCCTCGTGGGCAAAGGAAATTAAACAACTTCTAAAAAGCAAAAAGCAAATGCCAAACATATAATATGACCCAAAGAATCAGAAAATACACTAAAACAAAGATGAGATACAAGCTATGATCTGTTATTGTTATGATTTTTTGGCTGGCTGTATGGCTTGCAGGATCTTAGTTCCCCGCCCAGGGATTGAACACAGGCCCTTGGCAGTGAAAGCATGGAGTCCTAACCACTGGACCGCCAGGGAAGCCCTTATGATCTGTCAATTTATATGCTAATCCACAGTACTAGTAAGAACTTTGAGAAGGGTAAGGGGCAGAGAAGCCAGTACTCTTTTACATTACTTTTGGAAAGCAATTTGGAAATAAGTATGAATAATCACAAAGTTCTTTATTGCTTTTGACCTAGTAATTGCATTTCTGGAAATTTATCATATATATATATATATATATATATATATATACACACACACACACAAACACACACGCACACACGTGAAGATAATTTAGAACCTCTCTAAATTGTAAAGACCTAAATGTTCAACAGTAGAGGATGGCCAATGAAATATCATAGAGCCGTTGAAAACAATGGTTTTGAAAAGTATAGCAACATGAGGGAGTTCTTGTGATACAACGCAACTAAGAATTTCTGTGTGGCTGGTAAGGTAAAGAGAAAAGGAAGGTTAGGGTGTGTGCGCGCGCGCGTGTGTGTGTGTGTGTGTGTGTGTGTGTGTGTGTGTGTTGGGGGACAGGAGAAAAGCTGGTGAAGAATCTTAGAACCAATGAAAGAGTCTTGAATGCAATGAGATACAAAAGGAAGACAGTGCAGTGGTATATTTGAAGCTCATGTGCAAATTTGATGTGTCTTGCAGAAATATCAATTTTATACGAAGAGTATAAGGAAAATGCTTATATTCAATTGACATATAAAGTAGAGTGCAGACATCTACACACATCGCAAAGATAAATCTTGAAACTTCAAAGAAAATTCACACTTAGATAAGCAGGCCTTTCCAACCACTGAACTCATGGGAGTATGTGTCCATACTCTTTCATTGGGAGAAATGTCTCAGTTACAGCATTTAAGAAGGGCAACAGTCAGGAGAGTAGGAAGCCAGTGACAAACTTTAAGAAATCAAATAACATGTTCCAAACTTACGCTTTAAAAGTATACTGTAGGCAGCATAGATTAGCTAGAAGCCATAGCATATGTAGGCATGCCAGTGAGGAGACTGTTGCCACTGCCCATTTAGAGAACGGGGACTTCAGCCAAGAAGGTGTGATAGTAGTCATGAACAAGAGAGGATGAATTTGGGAGAAATGTCAGAGATACAATCGTGATTTTTTTTTAGATTTTTAAAAATAAATTTATTTATTTATATTTTTTTATTTTTGGCTGTGTTGGGTCTTTGTTGCTGTGTGCGGGCTTTCTCTAGTCGTGGTGAGCGGGGGCTACTCTTCGTTGCGGTGCGCGGGCTTCTCACTGCGGTGGCTTCTCTTGTTGCAGAGCACGGGCTCTAGGCGCATGGGCTTCAGTAGTTGTGGCGCACGGGCTTCAGTAGTTGTGGTGCACAGGCTTAGTTGCCCCACGGCATGTGGGATCTTCCCGGACCAGGGCTCGAACCCATGTCCCCTGCATTGGCAGGCGGATTCTTAACCACTGCGCCACCAGGGAAGCCCACAATCGTGATTTTTAATAAGCAATTGGATGTGGGGGAGATAGCTGGGAGGAAATAGTCAAACAGCTTCCATAGTGTCCTTTTCCTGCTCAAAAGCTCTCAACCGCTTTTTTTTTTTAGCTTGTAGTAAAAACTTTAAAACACTGAGCCTGGCACTTAAGACCTACAAAGATATAGCCCCAACGCACCTGTCTTCTTGTCTCGGACTTACAGTGTTAATAGCCATGAGTCCTTGCCATTCTGCAAATATTCCCACATTGTTCATGCTGTTTCATATGCTTGGAATTCCTCTCACGTGTCTACTTTGCCAGGCTTCAAAATCTACTTCACAGCCTACTCCTCTATGAAGACACCCTAATCAGCCCCGAGCAGCGAGCTCTCATTTCTGTGAGTGCTCAGAGCACTTTGTCTGCATCTCTTTTGCGTCACACATCTTATCCTCTTCTCAGCAGGGAAACCAGTTACTCTATCATCCCGTGAGTCAGGTCACGCCACTCCACTGCTCAAAACTCTGTCGTGGTTCCCATCTCACTCAGCTAAATGCTGAAGTCCCTAGAAATCTCTGTCTCGGTGTTTCTCACTCAACCCCAGCTACACATTCGACTCCTGTCAGAAACTACTTTTTAAAAGTCCATATCCAGGCTTGACTCCAGACCAAGTGAATCCAATCCTTAGGGACGCTATTTTCTAAACCTCCCTAAGTGATTCCACAGTGCAGTCAGGGTTGATTGAGAACCACAGAGCTGCTCCCTGTTCACTGTGTGGACTAGAGGTCCATTCTGGACCATGGGCTGCCCCTTTCTGAAGCATTAACATGTTTCTCCAGTACTTGCCTCAAGCTCGAGTTTCTCCACACCAGTAAATCAAAACACAAGAGCCTACTTAGAACACAGTCCCCCTCAGAAGCTGTCAGTTGCCGTGACTTAGAAACATATTTTCTCCTCTGAGGAAAATTATGAACATAGCTTTGTCTACAGAAAAATGAAACCTTTTAAAAAATAAATATTTGATTCAAGTTTATCGAAATTGCAGTTGACAGAAAGCCACATTTGTGAGTGTTAGCAAGTATGTTGCAGAACAGACTCCAAATCCTCTGGGCGTGGTGCTCTGCCAGCCTGGGGAGGGCTACGCGGTGCACACGCAGCCGCCCCTCTTACCCTCCTAATGCCATCTGTCTGGTCTGTGTGGTACAGGGGGGTGCTTCAGCCTCACCCCTGTATTCTAGAATTCTCTCAGTGGTGTCTTGTCCATGATTAGTTGTTCTTCTTGTGAGGGGAGCGGAGTCAGAAAGAACCTACGTCACCATTTGGTGATGTCATTCCTAGAATCAGAATCCAACAAGCATTTGACAAAATGGGGCAGTGGAATGAATCTAATGAAATGCAGTAGAATTGGGCAAACATAAGCCAAATATGTCAGAGGTCTGACATAGAAGCAGCACGTGGAAGAGAGATTTAGGGGGTTGACTCTCAGTCAAGAGTACAGCAGTTTCCAAACTTGAGCATGCATCAGAAGCACCAGGAGGGCTTGTGAAAACAGTCTGCTGGGCTTCCCCCTTACAGTCTCTGATTCAATACGTCTGGGGTCCAGTCTGAGAATTCGTATTCTAACAAGTTCCCGGGCGAAGCTGATATTGATGCGGCTGGTCCAGGGGTGACCATTTGAGAATCACTAGTGTAATATCAATTTCAAACCAGGTTACTGCAAGTTTACGTGGTGGAAGCAAAATTTGTGCAACGAAGAGGTAACAGTGTAAGTATTCTCCATGCGCTCTAGCAGGCGTCTGTGCAATAACCAGCAACATGACCAGAGAAGAGAATCAGTGATGGTGAAGGGACTTGCGACTGTGTCATATGAGGAACTTGGGAAGGAACAGGACCATGTAATTTGCAGAAGGTAAGATTCAGGTGGGACACAATGACACTGTTCCCTCCAACCCTCCAAAGGGCTATTACGTGGACAGGAGAGATTTGTTCTGGGTAGCGCTGGAATCCATGAGCTGTCCATCTTAGGAAACAGACATCGTTCAGAAGTAAGGCAGATATTTCTGACAGACGGAGCTGTCCTGTGTTACACTAAGCTGCTTCCCAAAGTGTTGAGCTCCTATGAGTCGAGATATTCAAGCACGGACCAAAAGGTATTCAAGCACCATATATGGAATTGGGAATAAATGGCCTCTGAGGCACTGCCAAAACGAGAACTCTGATGAGTATGTGACTACAGTTACCTTTAGTTATATAGTCTGCCAACATAAAACTACTACGTTTGGAAAAATAAGGGCAAATTGAAGGCTGGTATCCCAAACATGGTATCTCCAAATTGCGGTTGAAAATATGAGACGAGGGTTATTTAAGAAAAGGCTATAAGCAAAGCAATTTGATACTGAAGGGAGGAAATGGATTTAATAAGAGGTATCGAAGCAAAACCCAGACAGACTGCAGGGCCAGAAGGAAAGGTAAGGAAAGGTATGGCTGAGTATGGGAAAGTACAGGTAGAAGCTGGACTAAAAGCGGGCAAGAAAGCAAGACAGACAGAAATTCACTCTTTCCATGGAAATTTACTACCCACAGTAAATATTTTATCTCCATTCTGACATCTAATATTACCTGCAGTTATGTACGAGCCCGAATTTGATGCGAATGATCTGGGAATTGATTAGAGTTAAGAGAACTCATGAGGACTGTAGGTCAGGTCAATGTCTGTGTCGTCAGTGCTGAGGTAGTAAATCAGTCTGAGGTGGAAAAAAGCAAATAAAAAATAAGGAGCATGAGATAGAAGGTTGTCACTGTAAAAATACTACTTGACTGATCTAGGCACCCAGCTCTGAGAGGGTTACAAGCATCTGGGGACACATGGTCCCTGAGGATATCTTGGGCAAAATGGTGGTTTGATACCATAGCCTTTTCCCATTCAAAGGTAAGCTCTTTGCACTCTTCCCATTCCTGGGCTTTTAGTCCTCTGTCTTCCTGTTCTCCCCTATCTATGCTGAGAAAAAATTGTAATGTCAGACACTTATACTCTATTTTGAATGAGGGAACGTGAATGTGTCATGATACATAGAGATGTATTTCCTTTATACACCTTATACCATTATTAACAGACTTTAAGGCCCCAAGGACAAATATGCGAAGATTTGGGGCAGAAAGAAGTCTTTCCTCAGAGTCACTAAAATAACAGCCTACTCTCCACTTCCCTCATCGGCCTAAGGGCAACAAGGACCACATGAAAAGCACTGGGGAAATCTTACTGGAGTCAGCTCCAACACAAATCACTTGAATTTGGAACGTAACATGAATATTGGGTGCTATGTGTTCTGGAATAGAATTTAAAAACACACATAGGTGCCATTTCTCAGTGGCAAGAGATGTTATTTCAATTCTTAAATTAAGTGTTTGGATTCAGTTGGCTAGCTAGCTCAGTTGTTGAGGTCACTGTGGTAGATCAGCATAATGGCTTCAATTCCTATGTATGGCAATAAGAACTAGACTGTTAGAGCTGGAAGAACCACTAGAAACCAGCTAGCCCCAGTCTTTATTCCCTAGATGTTTAAAATAGAGGCCTCATGGTGGGAAAGCAACAGCAAATGCATAAGATGAATGAGTAGAAGAGCTGGAATATGAAGGCCACATCGTGCTAACTTGGTAACATTTGCATTCTCAAATGACACCCATATCCATGACCAGAGGGTGACCAACCCTCCTGAGCTGCCCAAAACTTTCTCAGTTTTAACACTGAAAGTCCCGTGCCCTGGGACTCAGTCTAGGGAAACTGGACTGATTGGCCACCCTACCTGGCCAGCTATTCCCAAAACACATGACAACAGACCAAAGAGGATCGGCCCCGACTGTACAGATGTACCTCACAAAGTGTATTACCAGTGCCAACTTCTACTGGGTCGGGAGCTCGTAACATCCTCCTCCTAGTCTTCTTCCTCTTAGATGTTCTCCTCTCCTCCTCTTCTTCTTCTTGCTTAAAATCTATGTGTTTAACAATTTAATTTTTTTTAAGAATAAAAGTTTACAGTATCTGCCAGGCATTGTACTAAATGTTGAGAATTCAGCAGTGAACAACAGAAAATCCCTGACCTCGTGGAGCTTGCATTCTGGTTGGAGAGAGAAACAGAAAAACCCAAATACCTTAGTGAAATAGATAATATGTCAGCTGGTGATAAGTGATATGGAGAAAAATGAAGCACGAAAGCAAGGGAGAGAGTGGGGTTTGTGGGCTGCTGCTTTTTTTAGATATTGTTGTTAGGGAAGGTCTCTGATGAGATGTGGCTTTATAATTTACGAAGTCATTTCCTACATTATTTCAATTATACGGGCATTTTCAAAGAACAGTATCATCAGATTAAACTTCAGTGTATACCCCTATTTAGTTTGCAACAGTCTTTCACTGCAGCGGCCAAATGTTTTAATTCCTCCCCTGAGTTCCTGTAACTGCTCTTCCAGTAGTGGCATTTGTTCTGTGGGAGCATTTCATAAGGATATGTGAGAGCTTTCGAACATCCCAAAGGGCCATGACAGTTGCAATGCAAACATCATCAAGGTCTTTTAAAAATATAATTTGCATTGTTTATGCTTCCAGATGTTGTGGAAAAATAAAAATAAAGCTCTACTGAATGACAGTACCTAACAAAGTGTCTGGGGACACAGAATACATTCAACAAATATCTGTGGAATAAACGGATTTATAGAAATTCAAAATCAAAGCCTTTGATCTTTATTCAAATGTCAATTTCTCAGTGAAGCCTGCTGTGATTTCCATATTTAGAACTGCAACCCCTCTCCTACACTGTCCTCCTTCTCAGCTACAGTTTTTCTCCATAGAACTTACCACTATCTTAACTCCCTCATACGTTACTTGTTTATTTTATTGTCTTTCTCCTCTCATTACAATGTAAGTTTCATGAGGGCAAAATTATTATGTTTTATTCACTGGCATATCATCAAGCCCCAAGAATGATGCCTAGAAAACAGGTGCTCAAAAATATTTAACGTATGAAAGAATCCATGACTTTCTCTCAAATTCATCCTTTTTTCTCTAAATCAACTACCAGCACTTCCACCATCTCTCCTGCGGACTATTATGTCCTCCCAATTGACCCCTCTACCACCTCTCCAAAAGAATTTCTACATGACAGTCAAAATAATCCTTCTGAAATGAAGGATTTATTATGCTATTTTGAGACTTAAAATCCTTAGGATAATGTCCATACTCCTCCTAATCTATAAGACCCAACTTGAGATAGTTTCCACCTATCTTTTCCAGCCACATTTCCCATCCTTTACTTACACACATTTTAAACTCTATTTCTCATGACCTAAGCCAGCCCCCCACCTTGGGGCATAATGTGTACAAGACTTTCCCAGAGTAAGTGGCAACTCCATTCTTCCATTTTCTCAGGCCATCCATAAACCTTGGAAGCATCCTTTTGCACACCCCATATCTAATCCAGCAACAAACAATGTTGCCTCTGCCTTCAGCATACACCCAAATCTAACCGCATCTCAGTGCCTCCACCGTGACCTCTCTAGACAACGTCACTACCACCATCTCCTGTCTGCTTCCACTCCTCTTGCCCTTCTACAGCCTGTTATCCACAGCGGGGCCAAGGTCACCTTTCACAATACAACCTAGAAGTGGTCTTCCCTTGCTCTTAATTCTCTAATAGCAACCATCTCACTTTGAATAAAGCCCAAAGTCCTTACCATGGCCTGTAAGGGCCGTCATGGCCTGATCCCTGTCTAATCTCTGCTGTCACTGCCTGGCACCCTCTCCCTTCCTAACTGAGCTCCACTCACACTGACATCCATATTGTCTTAGATCTTAATGCTATTCCTGCCTCAGGACCTTGGACTTGCTGGCTGTTCACGCTACATTGTTTGCTCTCTTACCTCATTCATGTTTCTGCTCAAATGTCACCACCTCAGAAACCGCATTTTAAAAGCCTCCTCCCCCATTCTCTACCCTCTAACCTTGCTTTATTTTTCTTCCTATCATCTGATGGTGTAAGTTTATTCACTTTTTTTTACTGTCCAGCTCCCATACTAAAATGCAAGCTCTATCAAGGAAGAAACTTTATTTTGTTCACTGCTCTATCCCCAAGTACCTGGAATAGTGCGTGGAACACAGCAGGCAGCAGGCAATCAATAAATATTTGTTCAGTGAATGGATACTTTCTTTGCATATGTTATTTTCTCAGACTAAAATGCCTTTTTTCACCTTTGGTGAAATAGGCAAAGCATTTTTTAAGGCCTAATTCAATTGTCTCTTCTTCGCTGAGGTACCTCAGTACTCTCTTCTCCATCCCACCCCACCTCAGGAAAAATGAACTGATCTTTTCTCTGACTTGCCTTGACATTTCATCCATATATTTACAGCATTCAGTCTGTTGTATTATACTATTTTCTTTTGTCCTTCTGAGCCACTTACTTCCATCCCAGTCTGGTAGCCCCTTCAGGATGCAGAATATGTAGATATTTTGTAGTCCCCTATTTCCTCTGCAGGACTGACTACATAATTTTCAACACCCCATGTAAAACGAAAATGTGAAAATAAGAAATTCAAGATGGCAACAGCAGAACTTAAGCCAAGCATGGGATCCCTCTATGCATGGGGCCATGTGTGACTACACAGGTGACATACCCATAAAGCTGGCCCTGCTCCTCTGGCAATCAGAGGCGCTTCTTTCAGTCTCTTATTCACAAGTCAGTGCTTCTCTGAAGGCTTCCCTGCCCCCATTCCAAACACTCCAGGGAGAGGTAGCTGTGTCTCCCACAGTATTTTCACAGCTCTCAGAGCTTACCTTTATGAACATTTATACTACACTGTAATTGTTTGTTTTGTTGTCATTCTTGATCTATTGTGAGTTCTACCAGACATCAACTTCGACTGATTCACCACTGAGCCTGACACATGGGTACCCAGTAAATGCTTATTCATCAAATGAGGGTCTACTGAAAATCCTAGCCTTCCATTGTAATTCATATGAAAAGAAGTTTTGCAAATTTATATGCAAACAACTCAAAACAACTCCCCTAATGCTGCTGAGCCCGGGGTGTTTCATGTAAAGGGACACATTTTCAAAAGCCAATTTTTTTGCTCTATTCATCCCAGCATTCTGAAGATAATACGAAGCCTTTGAACTTCGTGGATTCCAGATGAACTGGGTCTGTGCCATATGTATGTACTTTGATGAATTTTAAAATGGAACCCACTAAAATATTGACGTGCAACATTTGGGATGGGAATTGAAAAGTAATTTAGAAAGAAAACAAGTCAAGTCTGTTCTCCGCTGATATTTAATGCTGTTTGGATTCCCTTGGCAGCCTCTAACGCATTAACTTCTATCTTTTTTCATTTTTCCTTTAGAATATGTTCTCATCCTTGTTTTCTGTGAATTACGAGAGAGAATTTTTTAGTCTCCCATAGTTTTATTGTCTGGTAAAATAACTGCTCTGAACATAACTGCATTATTTTCTTAAAGGTAAACAGTTGTTAAAATTCAGAATCTAATATTGGATAATTAAAATTTCAAGAACGCATGATAGCAATTTCCTTTGTATAAACTTGTCTTTAAAATGATGCTCCCCAATCTTATTTCTACTGTGCACGGCGTTTAGTTCCAGGCAGAGCCACTGTTATGGGTTGTTAGTTTATGCAGAAATGTAGTGAAATGCCTGGTCACCAGAGAACGTTATTAATTCATAACACAGCTTCACTGAGTACCTCCAAGTGCATTCTCACAGTTAAACACTGCACAGGAGCCTTGCTAAAAGCTGCGATGGAATGAGAACCTTCCGCTCTCTCCACTAACTGAACCTCCTTGCACAGGTCTAAAAATTGTGTCACTCTGGTTTTGTTATTTTGAAGCTCTAGGGTTTAACTAGCTATTATAACAGCTAGATTAATAATTCAGAAATTATATAAACAGTTCACACCACACTTCATGAAAACACTGAATAACAGGTTCTTTTTAATTTCTGGCCGTGCTGCACAGCTTGCAGGATCTTAGTTCTCTGACCAGGGGTTGAACCTGGGCTCTCGGCAATGAAAGCACCAAGTCCTAACCACTGGACCTCCAGGGAATTCCCTAAATAACAAATTCTTGAGGTTGAACTGGCCTATTCGATTCCAATTTTCCATGAAGAGAAGGGCTGGGTCTTCCAAAGCACCCAGACAGATAGAAAAGAACTGACCTAGGGCTTCCCTGGTGGCGCAGTGGTTGAGAATCTGCTAATGCAGGGGACACGGGTTCGAGCCCTGGTCTGGGAGGATCCCATATGCCACGGAGCAACTAGGCCCGTGAGCCACAACTACTGAGCCTGCGTGTCTGGAGCGTGTGCTCCGCAAAAAGAGAGGCCGCGATAGTGAGAGGCCCGTGCACCGCGATGAAGAGTGGCCCCTGCTTGCCACAACTAGAGAAAGCCCTCGCACAGAAACGAAGACCCAACACAGCAAAAATAAATAAATTTAAGAACTGACCTAATCTGAGAAAAGTTTATCTATTAAAAATCTATACTAAACATTATTATTAATGATGTAACATCTGAAACATTTTCCTTAAAGTCTAGAAAGAGACAAAGAGGTTCACTATCAGCACTTTTATTCTAACTTGTACTGCAGGATCCAGCCTGTACAGTTAGACATGGGAAGACAGTAACCACAGGTATAAGAATTAAAGAGAAAGAAATAAAACTGTCATTATTTGCAAATGATATGGTTTACTATCTACAGAGAAAAGCAAAAATTACCTCAAATTATGAGAAATAATGAGAATTTAGTATGGCGACACTATGTAAACTCAATACATAATATTAACAAGAAGTCTATGCATTTACATAGTGTTTATTCTGAGTCAGGTGATACCATAAGTACTCTATTTATATTAACTAACTTTAATAATCACAACAACCCAACAAGATATCCCTATTTTAAACTTTAGGAAACTGAACACAGAGGATTGTAGTAATTCAAACAAATTTACACAATAATAGTGGTAGAGCCAGGATTCAAACCTAGGTAAGCTAATTCCAGTAACAAAGCTCATAGTCACTATGTTATATTCAATTACACTGCTATATACTTGAAGCAGAATTAGAAAATATACTTTTAAAGGATGTGTTCCATAATATCAACAAAATAGAACTTCCTCAGAATAAATCTATCAAAAGATAACCAAGACTTGCATAGAGAGAATTGTAAAATGGCTTTGAAATATATTAATAAGAATTAAATAATTACAGACATTTACCATGTTCATGGAAAAGATTCAATATCGTAAAGGTTTTCTTCCCAAATTGACCTATAGATTTTCTTAAATACCAATTAAAATCCCAACAAGGCGTTTCAAGAAAATTGGCAGTCTGATTCTAAAATCTGTATGAAAAAACAAAAGTCAAACAATATTTAAGAACCTACTGAAGAAGCAAAATAAGGTGGGTATGTACACACTTCACTATTAAGCTATAGCTATTAAGGCAATGTGGTATGGGCAGAGAGGGAGACAGAGAGAAACAGAGAGAGAGAGAGACGGAGACACAGAGAGATTGGCTCATGGAACATAAAAGTAAAAGCCCAGAAGAAGACCCACGCCCTACTCACCTCAAAGCTTTTACGTGTGTACTCTTCCCTCTGCCTGGAAGGCTCTCTCCACTTTGATATCTTCACAGCTTATTCTCATATCATCTTCAGGTCTTTACTCACACGTCACTTTCTCAGTGAGGTCTTTCTTGATTGCCCTGTACAAAATTCACCTTTCCTGAGTGTCACTTTCCCTTCTCTGCTTCACTTTGCCCATAGCACTTATCACAATCTGCCATACTATGTGTTTAACTAATTTGTTTTATTTGATTTCATCCTCAGAAACAATGTGAGCTCCATGAGGGCAAGGATCTGTATCTCGCTTATTCACTTGTGTCTCGTCAGTACCTAGAACAGTGCTTGGCACAGAGTAACAAATATCTACTGAGGCACTGTATTGAGTGAATTTCCTGACTAGTTCATAAAGTTTCCAGTCTGTCTCAAACCACATTACCCCAATCCTGCTCTTGAATATGATACTGAACTTTCTTCAAAGCAACTGTGCTTAGATAACTTATTAGGATTTTGCTTTGTATTCTGTTACAGTTGATGAAGTACTTTTGAAAGAGTGGGGTGTAGTGGTGTAAACGTTCCCCTTCTTCCCTTTCAAGTTCTTTGGCTGGTCTAATAATCAAATTGACAGATTAACAGGAGCAAAGTAAATTTAATTACATGTATACAGGACACCCACAAAAACATGAAGACTCAAGGCAGTCAGGCAATTAAGACTTATATTCCATTTGGAACCAAGGGGAAGGAGATGGGGTATGGGGTTTCAAAGGGGAGGAATACAATTCACAAGTAGCTGAGAAGACCAAAAGTTTAGTAAACAAATGTTGGCAATGAGGTGCAGGTAAATCTTTCTGATATAGAAGGTTATCTCTGGTAATGGGTCTCTTTCTGGTACAGGCCCTCTAATCTAAATTCTTTTAGGCAGTTAGGGGAGAGGTAAAGCTTTCCCTGCGTCTGCTGCATCTTAATTGCCTTCAGCTCAAAACAATCCACATGCCAAAGTAGCACACTTTGGGGTATAATATTCTGCTCCATATCAGGGGAAAATATATACTTTCCTCCCCCAACACGAGAAGGCAATCAAACTCTTTGTGTTTTGGGTGTTTGCTTTAAAGGGGAGAATTTGACACCCCAAAGTATGCCTCTTTGGTATAAGGATGACTTTGGGCAGGATATTTTGAGAAACTACAGGCACAGGAGAAGCTCTGAAAACCAAGTAGAAGTTCCCCTTTTGTAAGGGACATTTATATCTGTCAGGGAAATCTCCATTTGTAAGGTCTCTCTGTCTATACCAGAAAGAGGAGGAAGATTCTAATCTCTAGAAATTTATCAATGGAGAAGGCAAACAGCTAAATCTGTACAACAACCTTCCCTTGTTCACTGTGCTCTTCCTGGTCACCTCGCATAACTGGCTCCCCTGACCCCCAACATCTTTCTTTTGTCTTCAGCTGAAGATGATATTTAAGGTGGTGGCTTGGGTCATTAAAGAGCTTTTCAGGTTTCCTGGGTCATGTATACAGGAGGTGTCTATATTATTAAACTTCTGTTTGTTTTTCTTCTGTTAAGCTGTCTTTTTATTACAAGGGGGTCTCAGCAAAGAACCTAGATGGTAGAGGGAAAATTAGTTTTCCTTCTCCACAGCTTCTTTTGCTAAGGACAATCTTTTCCCTGTGTCCACTAGATTCAAAACCCAAAGTTACAGAATACCTGGAAGACACTCACGTACACAGACTTTCCTTTTGGAGTTTGTGTCCCCTGAGAGGGACTGGCACTGAGGAGATCAAAGCCCTTTGACCTGGGAGAGAGAGCGTGAGCCTTTTGGAGAGAACAAGGAGACCAGCACACCATTCTTTCAATTTCCTCTTGTATAGCATACTCCACAGTACATTATAAAGGATATTAAATAAGGTAGAGTTCATACACATGGAGCTCTAAAACCAACCACATGTGAAATTATCTCTTTCTGGAAACTTTAGAGTTGGTTTTTCAATAGATTTTGAACTCTGTAGGTCTATCGTTGCCTATAAAACTTTCTTCAGTATTAATTAGTGAAGCACAATTTGATATTATGAGCATAATAAAAAAAAAAGGGTAAAAAAATCACCCTGAATTCACCCTGAAACAGTAGCTGAACAACTGAAATAAAAAACAGATGAAGAATCTATGCAAGTTAGAAAAAAGTGAGAATTCCTAAAACATGAGCAATATTAGAATCTTGCCATCCTGATAAGGGGGAGGGGGTGCTCAAAGCCAGATTTAATTTAATTCTATTTGAAACTGAATTTTGTGCCATTTCTTGCAATAAGAGTTGCGGAGCACATCTATACTTTCTTCACAAACCTGACCACTCTACTCCTCTTCTCAAAACACTCTAATGAGTCTCCAGTGCCCTCAAGATAAAGCCTCAGCTTGTTAGTACACCAAAGTTTCCTCTTCGTGACCAGGCACCTGTAAGTCTTAGCCCTTACAATGCCCCACATATTCGGTTTCTAGTCATATCTGCAGTTTTCCACACAAGCCATCTTCTCCCTCACCTCTTGCCTTTGTTCCTGTTGCTTCAGTTGCTGGGATAGAGCACCCATTCCCCTGTTCTTTGCAAGGAGAACTTACTCATCCTTCAAGTCTCTGCTCTAGGGAGCCTTTTCTCACCATCCAACCCCCATGGGAGGCCATACTTATGCCCTTATCTGCATTTGCACAGCCCTCATGCCCATCACAATACTCATCACACTTGTGTAACTATCCATTTATATGTCATCCTCATAAAGCTGTGAGCTCCAGAAGAGCAAAGGTTGTCTGTCTTACCTTTTTATCCATAATGCCTGGCATATAGTAGATGCTTAATAAATATCTGTTGAATGATGAATGAGGTAGGAATTGCTTCTAAGAGGGGCTATTAAACAATGGAGTGGAATGCCTCAGAGGGCAGTAGCTTCTCATAACTGGGATGCCCTAGCAGATCATAGTCTACCACCAGTCTGGGAGGCCGTTGCCAGAACACATATTTCAATTAAGGGTTAAGCAACGTGACTTCTGAGGTCTCTTCCAACTCTGACTTGAAGCAAACAAATCTCTGCAATGCCAAAAAAAAAAAAAAAATTCTGTCACTTCAATTAAGTTCATTATGTTTGAATTCAGATTTATGTTCAATTTATATGTAATATAACCCCCTGCCATTGGCTGGATACCCTCACATACATTATCTCATTTTGTCCTCACTATTATGTGAAGCACATCTTGCCATCTCCATCTTACAGATCAGGAAACTGAAGCTCAGCAAGGTAGCATTCACAGAGCCACGATTCAGATTTTGATGGGTTTGACTCAGAGTTCAGGGACCTCTCCATTACATCCTACTTAAATGGTCTTGCACGGTGCTAAGATTCCCGAGGAAGTTGCGTGAACATAACATAGACAGTCAGAGACACTTGGAAAGAAAGGTGGCCTAAGGGAAAGTTTGATAAGTGAGCCAAAATGTTGGATACCCTTTCCTTGTCCTGCTTCCTGGTGACCCCTTGATGCTTTTCTCCTACCCTCAGGATTGTACTTTAATAACTGAAATTAAGTTATCCACTACTGAAACACAAATGAACTCATTACTATTAATATTAATTTGTGCCAATATTCAAAGAATTTTAAGCCTGCTTTGGAGTTTGAGAAACTGCTTTAGGAATCACTGAAAAATAAAACATGGAAAGGTACAAATGGAAAATAGCAGTCCTGTTTGATGAATCTGGCTCTATTTTGGGTTTTCCCTGTGGAGTTTTGGGGAAACTTCTTTAGGCAAAATGTATCACAAATTATGCATGCTCTTCTTCAGAAATTAATGATCAGAACTATGAATACAGCAATGTTGAGAATTTCAACTCTCCAAGCAATATTTCATCTTTACTCACAAATATATGCAGAAAACAAGTTGATATTAAATTTTTCTTTTTTTATCTTATGACATTGGAATACTACTTCATTAATATTTTTTTAGAGGAGGAAGAGTCTTAATTTTTATTTAACTTTTTCTTCAACATCAGCCATGAAAATAAATTATAAGGGAAATATACTTGTTGATCATTCTTCCTTTTTCACCTCTCTTTCCCTTTTGACAGAAAACGAAATGTACAGTAAAAATGGAGAAAATGCAAACATGTCTGCCCATCCAGAGCATGTGGATTTTAATAGATCATCTTTATCAAAAATGAAAAGATCGGGACTTCCCTGGTGGTCCAGTGGCTAAGACTCCATGCTCCCAATGCAGGGGGCCCGGGTTCAATCCCTGGTCAGGGAACTAGATCCCACATGCAGCAACTAAGACCCCACACAGCCAAATAAATAAATAATTAAAAAAAAAAAAAAAAAAAAAGAAAAGATCAATGTCCTACTTGAAACATTTATCTCAAACTTAAACCTTTACAATATTAACTTTCATATCCCTCAAAGAATAACTATAACATGGCTATTAATTTCTATGAAAAGAGAAAAAAATATGTGAAGGACAAATCATAAAATGATGCATTGAGTGACAAAAATGTTACTTTAATGTTAAAACTTTGTTTTTGTCTTTCCACAATACTAGCAGAATTGTACTGGATGAAGGGGGTTAAAGGAGAACTCTACACTTAAAACATGAACTCAACGTACCTCTTCAATTTTAAAAGAAATATCTAAACAAACACTATAATAAATAATTGCATTAGGATAGTACTCTAGGCATAAATCTCTGATTCCATACTCTTGCAAGGAGAATTTTAACAAGGAAGATTTTGTTCATTATGTCAAGTCAAAAATATTAATATTACCTTTGTGTTCCTGTTTGTTTTCATGAGTTCCTGAAAATGTCACTCAATTAGAATTTATTACTCTAAAATTTAAGAGTCTTAGACTTTTTGAGTCTTTCATCACATAGGCAGGTTGAAAAGCAACATTGATCACTTCACCTAGACATGTTTGTAACAGACAAATACCTAGAAAAATCAGTCATTCTTCATCATTAAGAAAATGAAAAGACAAGCTACAGACAGGGAAAAAATATTTACAATACATATATCTAATAAAGATAGTTATCCAGAATATATAAACTACATCTCCAACTGAATATAAAAAGGTAAACAACTCAATTAAAAACCACAAAAATCTGTGCACTGTTAACAAAAAATATATATCAATGGCCAGTAAGAATATGAAATGATACTCAACGTCATTAGTCAACAGGGAATGCCAATTAAAACCACAAAAGGCACCACTATATTCACACTAGAATGGTTAAAGTGAACAAGAATGATGACAGGAAGTATTGATGAGAATATGGAACAACTTGGAATTCTCATAATTACTGGTGGAACTGAAAAATGGTACATCCACTTTGGAAAACAATTTGACAGTGTCTCACAAAGTTAAACATATACTTACCATATGATCCAAAATTCCACTCCTAGGCATGTACCCAAGAGAAATAAAAACACATCTATACAAAAACCTGCATATGAATGTTCATAGCAGCATTATTCACAATAGCCCAAATCTGGAAACATCCCAAATGTCCTTCAGCTGGTGAATGAATAAACAAATTGTGGTCCATCCATACAGTGGAATACTACTCACCAATAAAAAGGAATGAACTTTCAATTCACACACAACATAGATTAATCTCACAGCCATTACGCTGAAAGAAAGAAACCACACACAAATAGCCCATACTGTCTGATTTCATTTATGTGACATTCTGGAAAAGTTAAATCTAATCTATGGTGACAAAAAGCAGGTAGGTCTTGAACACTGTGGGAGAAGAAAAACTGATTTCAAAGGGGCAGGATAAAACATTTTGGGTCATAGAAATATTTTATATCTTGACTCTGGTGATGGTTATATGACTATATATGTTTGTCAAAACTCATTAAACTGCACCCTTGAAATGGGTACATTTTATTATATAAATTATAATGCAATAAACTTGTTTTAAAAATTACAATAAGAAAATGCTCACTTAAAAATGAGAAAGAATATGAGATCATAACCATAGTCAGTCCAAGGTATATTCTACCAGCAGCAAACGACGGGTCAACATATCTTCATTTGTAGACAGAAATGGACTATATATATTATAGGGGCTGAATGTGCCAGAGCAGCAGACAAATCTGTCTGTTTATACTGCTGCCTCAGTCTGTACCTCTAAGTCACGCTCCCAAATTGCCTCAACAAGCCGTACACACTCTGATCAGCATGAGGTCAGTGTCCAGCAATCCTGGTCCCTACTGCAGATCCCTGGCCTGGCACACAGTACACATTCATCAAAGGGTCCAGAATTCCTCACTTGCCAATTAACTCGAAATGAATTTCTGAAGAATCATGAGACAGGCCGTGTATCCTTTGAGATACTAGAAAATAAAGTGTTAGGTAAATGATCAATTCCAGCTCAGGAGGGGTTGCAGACATGTGTTTAACAACCCAATTAATAAACTGCAGTGGGAGAAAACAGAACAACTGAAATAGTTATATATTTCAATGTTTTTCAACTTTGTTTGGTTTGTTGCCCACTTGTACTAATTCCTAATTGACTCTACATGCTGGCACTTTTTATGTAGAATAGAATCTATAAAAAGTACTTGCTGAATGTTCCAAGAGTCTTCTCATGGCATTTTCTTTCATAGTGCAGCAATGGCACAAAGTTGAGGCTGCTTCCTACACAATGAACAAAAATTATTTTCATGGAATTAGCTAGAGTGGTAGTAAACTTTGACCTTTGCTACAGTGTGGGGTAGAAGCCTAGAGCTATGGAAACATTTTTGTTTCCTTACAGAGTAATGAGGGAGGTCAGAGTTGAAAATGTCCCCAGGCTACACTGAAAAAAGGAGTTTGATTCTAACTGCTAGAAACAGCCACCTATGCTTCCTAATCAGCACTTCTGTTCCCACGGGGGGGGGGGGGGGGGGGTCTGGTCCTTTTGTTCAGTAAGTGGGTGAGTTCCTAAATGGCACTGATTCATATGAGATCCCCATCTCATTCCCATTTGCTCAGTTGTTAGGAATTCCACTGCCAGAGGCAAGCATCAAATCTAGAGGCAAACCTAGGCAAGGCTTTCTGTACACAGGGGTTAAGATTTCCTCAGAAGGAGAAACACAAGAAACAAACACATTCACAACAGCCACCACCAGCAATACCCCAGTGACCCCTGAAGGTCTGAAACAGTCAACCCACATTCTAGGCTTCAAAATCCAGAATCTCACAGTTTTCTATGCTGTCTAGGCAACGTTTGTTGCTTTATCTGGGGTATTTTAATGTTTTCTGTATTAGAAAAATATGGCAAAGAACAATGTAAGTATATAAAACGTATTAGATGGATTTTCACAATGGGAAAGGAGTCTGCTTTAAAAACTTGGATCCATTCTTGACCTTCCTTGAAATAGTGAATTTCCCCAGCACACTTAAAAACTATCAATTAACCTTCAAAACTTAAATTTCCATGAGCTTCTCAGGAACACATTATGAAACACATTGTATTAGATTCCAATTGCTGCTGCAATAAATTAGCACAAACAGAGGGGCTTAAAACACACAAATGTATTCTCTTACAGTTCTCGAGGTCAGAAGTCTGAAACGTGTCTCACTGGGCTAAAATCAGCTTGTCAGCCAGGCTGCATTCCTTCTGCAGACTCTAGGCAGAAATCCATTTCCTTGCCTTATTCAGTTTCTCGAAGCCACCTACCTTCCTTTTCTCATAACCCCTTCTTCCGTCTTCAAAGCCAACGATGTAGCAGCTTCAAATCTCTCTCCTCTGACTATGCTTGTACCCTTGCACCTCCTTCTAAAACCTTCTTGCCTTCGTTTTACAAGGACTTTTGTGTACATTCAGCCTATATGCAAAATACCAGAATAGTCTCCGCATCTCAGGATCCTTAAGTTAGTCACACCTGCAAAGTCCCTTGTGCCATGTAAGGTACCACAGGTACAGGTTCCTTAGATTAGAATGTGGACATCTTTCTAAGGTCATTATTCTGCCCACCATACACAGTGGTATGTTATTTTCTATGTAGTTTTGGGGAGGAAAATTTTTCTTCTTTCCTTCTAGGTTGTTCTGGCTGGTCTAATAATTAAGTTGACATGAGAAAGATTAGTAGGAGAAAATCAAATTTAATTTTGAATTCTAATGGGACCCCATAAGAATATGAGACCCATAGGCAGTCAGACAGCTGAGGTTTATATGCTACCCTGCACTAAGGAGGAGGGGTAGGGGTTTGAGACTTCAAAGGGGAGGAAGACAATTCGCAAGGAGAAGATGGGAAGAAGTAATGTTTGGTAAACAAATGTTTGCCATGCCAAGGGAGAAGTCTTTCTTATGTAAAACAAAGTTATCTTTGGTGATGCTGTCTTCCAGGTACAGGCTCCCTATCTAAATTCTTCTAGGCAGTTAAGGAGAGGGTATAAAGAAAAAAAATTCCTGAGTTTTCTGTTTCTTAACAATAATCAGCTTAAAATAATCCTCATGTCAAAGAGACACATTTTGGGGTGGCATATTTTGCTCTCCTACAGCACTTAGAAAAAAAATAAACTAATAAACTAATTCGTAAGTTCTCTGTCCTTGTGCATGGAGTTGCAGTGTAGGAACAATTGATAATATTTGTATATGAACTAGGTTTAGAATAATGCCAATGTAAGAAGATAGAAGGTTGAAAACATTAAGTTCCATTGGACTAAACTTGAATGATCTTGAGGCAGGAGATAGATGGGGCCCAGGCTGAGCAGCTGGAGTCTGTCCCCTGTGGACAGATACTCCAAGGCAAAGATAATAGCAGGAGCAGAGATGAGCAGAGCCCTGCCCAGTTCAAAGATAAAGAGACCACATATTCCTCATTCTCCGGGTCAAGGAGACCTTCCTGACTACACACGTACAGAAAGGCTCCTCGGAGTTCAAAAGGGAGGGGGCGCCACCCCATAATAGGTGATGTCAACTTACCCATAGGCCTCTGCGCTGGAATCCATCTTAGCTAAGGGATGCACGCACACACATGGGAGGATACTGAGATAAACCAAATACGGACTCAGAACCAGGCAAAGCAATGGGACTTCCCTGGCCGTCCAGTGGTTAAGATTCCACACTTCCACTGCAGGGGGCATGGGTTCGATCCCTGGTTGGGGAACTGAAATCCTGCATGCAATGCAGTGTGGCCAAATAAATAAATAAAACAAATTCATTAAAAAAAAAAAAAAAGAACCAGGCCTAGCAAGATGATTGGCCAAAGGAAACCCGGAAGAAATGCCCCGTTTAATCATTCAAACTACCATAAAGACTGACTCTCTCTCTGAGACCACCCATGTGTGTATTCACACATACTCTTTTTTCCCTCCTAATAAGCACTTTACTTGTTTCACTACTTTCCATCTCTTTGCTGAAATTCATTTCTACAAAGCACACAAGCCAGGGCCTTGTCACTAGCCACTTGTCACTGGCCCTCATGGTCTAGTGGTTAGGGTTCCAGTGCTCTCACTGCCACGGTCTGGCTTCAGTCCCTGTTCGGGGAACTGAGATCCTCCTTCAAGCCGCTGCTGGACGAGGCCACCCGAGATTAAGTTGAATTCAGTTAGGATTTTGTGACAGAAGCAATATGTATTCTAATTAATCACATACATATTTTGTCAAACTCATGTAAGGTATTTAGCTCCCATTCCATCTATGTGATATAGAACAGTGAATAACATGTAGATAATCCTCTTTTACATGTTTCAGTTGCCTAAATAAATTCCCCTCCTGAAAGAATGGGTTGGATTATTTATTCTTTAATAGCAGAGAATCTAAACATATCTTTTAGCTATTTGGAGGTCACGAAGGCTTTAAGAAGCTGCTCTGTCATTACTGAGTCATGAAACTTAACAGCCCATGAATGCTGCCCGAGTTCAACACCAGAGGCTAAATAGGATAAAATACTGCATTAATTACAGTCTATTATCATCAGCTGTTGGTTAGGGGAAATGTGGTTATATTGAAACTTCAAAATACATTAAAAAATTAAACACTTTCATAACAGTAACAGTGAAAACATTTTTAAGGTAAAAATTTCCTATTCCACACCTCAAACAGCTTACCTGTGTTCACTATGCCTTGCTATTTTCCAGTTCTCGTGTAGGTACATACATACATTTATACATACATACATACCTTGTTTTCACATACCTGTAATCATAATATAGATACAAATTTATGTTTGGCTTTTTACACTCTAATATGTTTATTTTTTTCAGGTAATTATGTAATGGTCATAATTTTTATTTTAATGGCTACAGCGTATTCCACAGTGTGGATGTAACACGATTTTCTTGATTCTATGATTAGATGTTTATGTTGAATCCATTTTTTGACCCTGATAAACACTGCTGCACATAACATTTTGGGGTATGTTTTTCTTGGGGATTGGAGAGATTATTTTCTCGGGACGGTTTTTAAAAGTGTCATAATAGTCATATGGAATTTTAAAACAAATAATGACAGGTTTTGCTCCATGTTTATACATAGTAAAATTATCACTAGCGACAGGGAAAGTACTTTTAAAAGATGCCAATAATATCTTTATACCAACATTCATATATTGCCTGAAATCATTTTCCTGAGGACAGAAATAAGAGCGAAGAATATGCCGAATGAGTACAACGGTTAAATTATACACAGATTATTGTTGATTATGTAGAAAAGGTTATATAGAAAAATTGTGGAGGAAAAAAAGGAACAGTGAATTTAAAAAGACTATTGCTATATGCCAATGGAGCAAATTACAAAATTCTGTACGTAACTCATGTATATGGTTTATATTCAATTCCATGCTAAATATTTAATAATCATTACTCCTCTCCTGAGAATTAAATTCTTAAAGAATAGGGATTTGAAGTTCTATTTATGTTACATGGGCTACAAAATTTTAGAGGTAATAGAGACATGTTAGAACTTTCAAAGTACATATATTTTAATGTCAGTAATAGAGTGTAAGGCAAGAAGTAGATTTGGTTTCATCAGATGGTGGAATGATGGAATGATAGCAATTTCTATTACATTCTTCATGCTGCTTGTCACTTTACTCTTAATTCAAATGTACAAGGAGGAAAGACATTTTGTTAAAACTGTCAGTAAAATACTTAACAAAAGAAGCGAGCCATGTGTTAAAGGTTCCAAGAGGTGGGGGAAACACTGCAATAAATCGAGACCTTCTCCAGCTTTAATTTCATTATCTAGCTGCACAGTGTTTATCTAAAGAACTCACAGTCATATGTAATTTGACTTTTAAGTAGGAAATATGACCAATCCAGACTGAAGCATTAAAAGTTGTAAGTGCCTGTTCAATAATGTGAGAGAAGTCAGGATTCACACTAATGGGAAAGCTGGTTGGCTATCTTTGCAGAGGAGAATATCTTTCAGTGGAATAGTTGTCCCTGACCACAATGAGTTGACCCCCTAGAGAATTCCTGATGCTTAATATAAGAGAATACTGATACACTCAAAATTTTAAATGGGCTGAAGATTCCATTACATAGTACTGCGAATAAAATTGGCAAACCTGAATCTCTGCGAGGTGCTATTGACACGATAATAATGATCAATTTTCTGAAAGGAGAGTCTTTAGGATAAGAGGAGCTACCTCTAATTTGTAAACAATAGAGAACTTATACAAAGTAGCATGATTAGCTTGAGAGACTAATTTTGTAAAGTAACTTTATTTCTATATGATGTCCTTTTATTCATATTTTAAACATATAACTTTTAATTAATTAATTCTCTCATTCTTTCATTCAGAGTATTAAGTGCCAGACAGCGTGGCTCTCTAAGTGAGCAGGAAAAACACTAAATCCATGCTCTATGGAGGTTACATTCTAATAGATATCTGTTTATGCCACATATTTTTCCCCACTACAAAACATCAAAAGGACCCATCATTATTGGTAAAAGAGGGGAAAACAACATAGCAGTATAACTATCAAATGGAGTTGCAGAGACATTCTAGAAAAGAGTATAACATGCAGCAATATATTTCAGTGAATACTGGATAGGAAAGAGATAATGCAAGCTCACAGAGGTGTTAGAATTCACACCAAGTTTGGTTTTTCAGATGTCTGAGAGAGGTTTGATATGCACCTCACCTTTCTGTTTTGGGTGGACTCAACCTGAAGAAAAAGACTGTGTCTTTCCTTTGCCCCCAGGTCCTTTTCAATCTGTGGTCCCTCATAACAATAGCACTGGTTGTCACACAGAGAAAGGCAGTAGCCAATAGGTAGTTTCACTCACATCCGTTTTATTTCCATATCCCTTAGATCCCCAAGCTACGTGTGGCTATGTTGCTTGGAGGAAGAATGGAGAATGAATGGAGGGCTACACTACTGACTGTATCTTGTATCAGGTTTCCTTTGAGGAAGAGAAATTTGGATAATCTTGGGATCACAGAAATGCTTAATGGAACTCCAACTAGCTGAGGAGTCAATACCAGTGGGAAAACTCCCTTCACAGACAAAAGTCTGTAGTCAGACCAAATGAGCTCCGTGAAGTGACTAAATCCACCTTGGCAGAGGCAGGAGGCCTCATTTTGGGTGCTTTTAAAGCAATGAATACTTTACATATGGGCTACAAAGGAAGCTAATCACTTTCCATGTATTTTAAACACGCTCTCTTATACCCAAGACAATCCAAATAGTTGAAATGTCCTCACTATCCACGTGTCAAAGAGGAAACGCAACACCAGCCATAACTGCATCATCTTTAAAGAAACCCTTTGTAATAATTAAGCTCATTACATCTGAATATTTTATTTCTGCCAGTACACAACTAAATAATTTTTCAAAATACTGTAGTGAAATCTACCAAGACTATTAAAAGTTTACCCAACGATCATCTAGAAAACATTACAAAGTTTCTAGTCAGGAGCAGCAGAGCCTTTAGAGGATTTTCCAGTATCACCTTAGACACCTTCTCAGCATGGTAGAAAACGATCACAGCTTACCAATAACCAAGACAAATTCCGTTCACCTTCCGCTATTCGAAGTTGAAAATTCACCTGTCAACACTGTCCTTTCCTAACCTACATAGATAATCATTAAAATCATTAGGTATTGACAAAATTCTCATAATTTATAAGATGAGGCTTTGATTTTTAGCCCTTAAACTTTTATTTATTTTTTTGTTTGTTTTTGTTTTTCAAAAACAGAGGAAAATCCCAAATTATATCTGTTGGGCAAAGGAAGCTATGTCCGTTATTCATGGCCTAAATATCCAATGCAGTGTGGTCTGGAAACATTTCTCTATATCTCTTTAGTCAATAAATAATGGCTACTATATTGCCTATGATATCTTTAAATGATATATGGTCCATATCATGCTTACTGGTCGCTGGAGACTTAAAAGCAATCAGTACATAGCTTCTTTTCAGATATAATGATCATCTGAAAACAGGTTTCACAGACCTCCTAAAAGATTCAAAAATTTTGATTTAATATATCTTATGAGTATGGCAGAGATAGATAAACACTTTGGTTTACATATCTGTATGCTATTTAAAGCAGTATATGTTTGTTTCCTCTGCTGCAACTTCTTGATTCCTTTGTTACAATGAACCAGAGTTGGTTTTTTCCTCCTATAAAGTTCCAAAATGCAATGTGAACAATGTTAGCTATTTATAAATCAACCAACTTCAACCTCTTCATTTTTCACTATTAGCTATTTCCTCAGAGTCCACTCCTGCCCTTGGAAATTCAGAACACTTGCAAGTCCTTGATGTGGCGGAGGTTTTCATTCGGTCAGCCATTTGGGAGAGTACCTGAACTACCTTCTGCACCAAAATAAAATCCACGCAATGTCAGCCCAAATGCCTCCTCTAAAAGCATCACCCTGGTCCTTAAACGAACACCAACGCTGACATTTTAACACACAATTTTAGAGGAAACTAAGAAAATTACACAGTATCTGCTCTGCTATAAATATAAATAATACAATTTAAAGATAAGTATATAGATTAAGATCATTCACGATGTGTTAACAATAATTTGTTCTTACTAAACCCAACAGGGAAAATACAGTTTGCATTCAGGTCACCATTATTAGGACCTGGAGGTCTACATTTTTCTTAGTCTGTAGTCAGTATCTCTATTTGCCAGCAGGAGACTTCTACTTGAATTTTCCTCCTCTCAACTCAGATCAAGTTTGTCCAAATGTCTATTCTTCATCTTCCCTGGACATCTGTTGTCTTTCAGCACCTTCCTATATCAATCACTGTCATCTTCAATCTCTCATAAGTCCTAGTACCAAACCTTAGAGCCCTTTCTGAATCTTTTTTTGCCCTTATCCGCTGCCAACCCTTTGGTCCCTTGATAATCCTTCCAATGCATGCCTTTTATATCTGTTCACAGCTCCACCTGGCCTGAATCCTTGTCACCTCACATGTAGACAATTACAACAGATGCTTCCTAGCTTTAGAAACTCTCAAGTTCCTTTTGCTCCAATTCATCTTAGACTTTGCTGTCAGAATAACTTGCCTAGGGCTTCCCTGGTGGCGTAGTGGTTAAGAATCCACCTGCCAATTCAGGGGACACGGGTTCGAGCCCTGGTCCGGGAAGATCCCGCATGCCTCCTAGCAACTAAGCCCGTGCGTCACAACTACTGAGCCTGTGCTCTAGAGCCCGCGAGCCACAACTACTGAGCCCGCGTGCCACTACTACTGAAGCCCATGTGCCTAGTGCCCGTGCTCGGCAACAAGAGAAGCCACCGCAATGAGAAGCCCACGCACCGCAAGGAAGAGTAGCCCCCGCTCGCCACGACTAGAGAAAGCCCGTGCACAGCAACAAAGACCCAACGCAGCCAAAAATAAATAATACATAAAAATAAATAAATTAAAAAAAAATAATAACTTGCCTAAAACATAAATCTCACTAAAATGTCTTTCTACTCAAAACATGCAGTGGTTCTTCAATGACCTTTTGGATGTAGCTCAAACTCTGTGATATCTAGAATTAATTCAGCCTTTTAGGCTGGTATTCTAGGTTCTGGCCTGACCTTGCCTGTGTACTCTCATCCCACTATTCCATGACAGTGACCCAGTTCTCCAGTCAAGGTACCTCTTCACTGTTCACTAATATTATAATCATTCCCAACTACAAGCTTTTCTTCTTGCTTTACCTGACTGTGTCTACTACTAGGCAGGGTTCCTTAACGTGTCATCCAAAGGTCACCTATATCAGAATCATCTGAGATGCTTATAAATCATGCAGATCCCTGAATCCACAACTCAGACCTACTGCATTTGGAGACTTAGAATTCACAAGCTTCTCAGGTGATTCTGGTATAGGCTAAATTGTGAGCTCCTTCATGTTATGGGTAAGTGGAATTCCACTCTTAGTCTCTCTGAGACATAGTGCCTGGCACACATTAGAAGGTGAATATTTTTTAATGGGTAAAATTTATTATGGTATAGAATATCTTAAACAGGAGAATGAATTCTAAATTTCTTTGAATTCTAAATTTCAGGTATGAGGATGAAATTGTCTCTGCTTCCTTTGTCTCCAATGGTGCCCTAGCTTTTGGCTAAGATCAGGTATGTCCCCTTTAGTCTAGTTTCCATCTGCAAAACTTGGAAAACTTTATAACAGGCGCCAGGTGGACTCAAACGTAGGCAGGGTATCTGTCCAGCAAGCATGGAAGGTATAGGTCCTGTTGCAAGTTCTTTCAAGTCATTATAAGAAAGAAGTTAGGAAGTGAAAGCCAGTGGCAGGCTCACAACTAAGTAAATATGTTTTTCTGAGTGACAACAAAATGAAGCCCAGAAAGTTGTCAAATTCACAGCCAGAGTTAATGAAAAACTTGATAGGATGCTGAAGAAACATGGCACACAGAGTTTCTGGTCAGAAAGAATAAACAATCACCACTGAACCAAATTGTCTTCCTCTGACAGCTGCTCACTCAACAACTGAAATTCTCTGGTTAATTTCAAAGCCTGGATGAAACACCACAGAGAAAATCAAAACAAAGAAAAGAAAGAATATATCCTTATGGAGATTCCCTCGAAAGAAAACACTGAAGGTTAAGATCCTTTTTGAAAAAGGCACTATCTTTTTAAAAAGTAATATATGCACATGATAAAAATAAATTAATTCATAGTAAGGTTATATGGTTAAAGTAATTCTCCCTCCCATGCCCTTTTCATTTTGTATGAAGGTTTAGATTCTTAAAAATTTCGTTCTTATACATTTATTATGTAGTTTGACCCTTTACTCTGTGGGAGGTGAAAAATAATTCTCCTTCTAGCCTCCCGGGGTTTTGGCTGAGACGTCCTGTAATAAAAGACAGATTAACAGGAGGAAAACAACAGAATTCTAATAACATGTATACCTCTGTATACATGGGAGAGACCCAGGAAATCTGAGTAACTCCCCAAAATGGCCCAAGCCACCACCGTAAATACCATTTCCAGCTAAAGACAAAATATGTTGGAGGGGGGAGAGCCAAGTTTTTAGGCAAAGCACAATAAACAAGGGTAAGGTTATGACGCAGGGTTAAGTCCACACCTTCTTCATTGATAAGGGTTTCATTGATTTTGTTACTTGTCTACCTAGCTAAAATACTTCAGGGAAGAAGAAATCTCATAAAATGAAATTTATATAAGCAAGTTCTAAATAGTTTCATGAAAGATTTGGAGGTGAGATTTATTGTCTTGAGTCTTAAAAATCATTGGAACGACGACTTGGAATATAATTATTTTTCTCTCCATATACTTTCCATGTATGTTCATGACTATAAATTGTTAAATTATCTCATTTCTTAAGGCCCAACTTGTTCAGGTAAGTATTTTGCTATTGGAAATATTCACTTTGCCTTTGGTTTACCAAATACTAACCTGAGTTTTGAAATAAATAAAAGTGGAGTGGTCATTCAGAATATTTGATTTCATTGTTTTTCATTCAGAAAGCAAGAATCAGTACTAAAACCCATATGCTCCCCAACAGTAATTTTTTATTTGTTTTTATAAATTTATTTATTTATTTATTTTTGACTGCGTTGGGTCTTCATTGCTGTGCTCGGGCTTTCTCTAGTTGCGGCGAGCGGGGACTACTCTTCCTTGCGGTGAGCGGGCTTCTCATTGCGGTGGCTTCTCTTGTTGCGGAGCACGGGCTCTAGGTGCGTGGGCTTCACTACTTGTGGCACGCGGGCTCAGTAGTTGTGGCTTGTGGGCTCTAGAGCGCAGGCTCAGTAGTTGTGGCACATGGGCTTAGTTGCTCCACGGCATGTGGGATCTTCCTGGACCAGGGACCGAGCCCATGTCCCCTGCATTGGCAGGAGGATTCTTAACCACTGCACAGCCAGGGAAGTCCCCAGTAATTTTTATTTATAGAATTTAACAAATTTTAAGGTGTTATTAGAAAGGCAAAGGCCACTATTTTGTCTTTACATAATACATAATTCTGAGAATACTTAAAACTTTTATTTTCAAAATATTTTTTCAACTGTATCAAGCACCCTTCAACAAATGATTCCTCAATTCTCTCTCACTAGTGAAAAATCAAATGAAAATGCTGTCCAAATGATTGAGGAACACTGATTGTCTTACAAGCTGATAAACTAAACAACATAAACAAACACAGCTCAAAAAGTTCAATTTCTTTGATGCAGCAGCTAAAACTCTATATAGAGCACGCTCTACTCATCTCCAGCCCTAGGCACACCTTTCCAATGTTTTGATCACACAATACCTTGCCTAACTTGTTGGTTCTTTCCATAGATCAAAGAAGTAGAAATGAAGAATTAAGCAATTAACAGATCACTAGATCGCTTCCCTAGCTTCCCTTCAGTAATCTCTCGAACAAATTGTGTGAACGAGATAGCACCTAAAGAAAAATCATGAGTCCACAAGCCTGCACACGGTAGGGGGTGGCGATGACTCTGACTCCCTATCTCAATGATTAACTGAGACTACTTCCCTTTTCCCATTTAAAAACCTTGGTGGCTGTGCAGAATCTTCAGACGTGATTTTCGGGGGACACTGAGTCTACCATTTCCCCAGATTGCTGGCATTCTGATTAAAAGCAACTTTCCTTTCTACCAAGAAATGCTTCTTGGTATCGATTTTTGAGCAGCGAGCAGTTGGACCTGATTCAGTAACAATGTGAGTAAAACTACATATTTCAAGTGAATATGATCTCAGGGGGCCTTGGCCTGCAGCAGCTTGAAGCAGGGTTTCCGTTCCCAGCCAGAGACTGAGGTCAGGCAGCAGCAATGAGAGTGCTGAATTCTAGCCACTAGACCACAAGGCCCTGGCCCGTCAGCTGTGTAGAAATGAATTTCCACATAGAGATGGAAAGCAGTGAAGCAAGTAAAGTGTTCATTAGGAGGAAAAAGAGTACAGGGTGTGTGGATAGACACACAGGAGGGCTCAGAGTCGCACCCTTGTGGTAGTTTGAATCACTTTTATGGGGCATGTGTTCTGGGTTCCCTTTGACCAATCATCTTGTTTTGCCTGGTTCTGACTCTGTATTTGGTATAACTCAGGGTCCTCCCCTGTGTGCGTGCGCATCTCTTAGCCAAGATGGACCAGTATGGGGTGGCGCCCCCTCCCTTTTTGACCTCCAAGGAGCCTTTCTGCATATGTGTAGTCGGGGAGGTCTCCTTGACTTCCAGAATGAGGAATATGTGGTCTTTTATCTCGTATCTGGGCAGGGCCCAGCCTCCTCCATCATCCTGCTTTTATGGAGTTTCTGCTATTATGGAGTTTCTGTCCACAGGAGAGAAACTGTTCAGCCTGGGGCCCATCTATCTCCTGCCTCAGTTAAAAGTAACATCTTAATTTACAAAATTTAAGTGAAATATACACTGTAAATTTATTGATGTAGTAATGACACAACGATGACTTTTATATACATTTCAATATATTACGTATATTTCAGTTGTGATGTAATTGGATTTATTTATTTTTTGGCTGCGCCACATGGCTTGTGGGATCTTAGTTCCCGACCAGGGATTGAACCCGTGCCCCTTGTAGTGGAAGCACGGAGTCTTAAACACTGGACCTCCAGAGAATTCCCATCAATATATTACATATATTTCAAATTTTCTTAAATTTTTCTCCTCATGCATAAGCCTTCATTAAAAACACACTTTTCCATGTTGCATTACTCAAGATACCCATAAAGTATATGTTTCTAAGGTGAGAGCAAGCTTTATGTAGAACCTGCAGAAGAATAAAGTCCTATATCAACCTGTTGTAGTCTATATCAGGGCTTCTCAGCACTGGCATTATTAATGTGTGAGGACAGATGATTCCTTAGGGGAGCAAAATTTGCCACCCCAGAATGTCTCTTTGGCATGTAGATTATTTGAGCTGAAAACAATCAAGGCCTGAAAGACTCAGGAAGAACCTTCGACCTTCCCCCTAACTGCCTAAAGAATATAGATAAAGGACTTGATCCTGGAAGGGAGCCAGCACCATAGATAACTATAGTATAAACTAGGTGTGTAGACGGGGAGGAGCCTAGCGACCTCTGCTTGTTAAAATTCCTCTCTGTGTCCTATTGTCTCTGCCTGGCCCAGCAAACG
Organism: Stenella coeruleoalba; assembly: GCF_951394435.1. Lineage (NCBI taxonomy): Eukaryota > Metazoa > Chordata > Mammalia > Artiodactyla > Delphinidae > Stenella > Stenella coeruleoalba. The sequence continues at coordinate 117,005,362 of NC_137152.1, forward strand.
TTTATTTCCCAAACACATGCTTTACCATCTCCATGTGAATTGCTTTCCTCCTCTTTGAAGTCCCAAATCACTACCCCCAACATCCTCTCTTGTCTGTAGCTGAAGATGGTATTTAAGGTGAGGGCTTTGGCCATTTTGTAGAGTTACTCAGTTCTCCTGGGTCTCTCCCATGTACACATGTTATTAAACTTTGATTTTCTCCTGTTAATCTGTCTCATGTCAATTTAATTCCTAGACCAGCCAGAAGAACCTAGAAGGGTAGAGGAAAATTTCTTTCTCCCCAAGAATTCCTTGTTGTGGGGCTTGCCCTGTTGGATGTTTAGCAGAACCTGTGGTGTCTACCCAGCATTTACCCACTAGATGCCAGTAGCAACTTTCCCCAGGTTGTGACAACCAAAAATGTCCCTGGACATTGCCAAATATGCCCTAGGGGGCAAAACTGTCCCCGGCTTGAGAACTCCGTATTGATGCTTGAGTTGAGACCTGAGTATTATTCTACATCTCTAACTAGTGGAGAAGGAAAATTAACAGTTTCATATTTTATACAGACCACCAAAAATTAAGGTGGAAACTGAGAAAGAATGATCAATGTAACTCAAATGGTAGATTTTTTTTCCTGATTTGATCTAAGAAAAGCAAACAAAAATAGGATCTTTTCAGAACTAAGCAGATTTTTAAAAACCACTTTTCTGTGAAGACTTTAAAATACAATTAATCACAGCCCATAAGGTCATTCGCAGATAGGTGTGTACATATGTCATAGTGATTGGGCCAGTGTATGGGCTGTGCAGTGTGTATCAAGAGCGCAAGGGGACGAGGAGAAAAGCTGGAACTCGGAAATCAGACTTCAAATAGAATACGAGTCAGGACAGTGGGGGGGTAGAAAGTCAGGAAAGCAAACAGAAATCAAGTGCAATAAATCGTTTGCAAACACAGAAAAGAGTCATCACACGGGACGTTGCCAGAAACTGAGAGAATAAATCAGGGCAGGGGGCAAATTATATGCATGACCGCAGCAGCAAGAGAGTTACCCACACTGTCACCGCCTCAGATCGCTCTCCTCACCTAAACTGGCTTATTTCCCCTCCTGTAGGGAGACTCATCCCCAGTAAATCTGGCCTAGAAACCTGTATGTGGTGATCACTGACAGCAGCAATCTGTGTCAGTAGTGTAGGATCAGGCTTGCTTGCTTGGCAAAAGCATTTCTGTGACTGTCCAGCAACAAAGCGCAAGTGAACAGACTGTGTCTACCCTGACACGACTGGTTTCCACCTCATTGTTGAACTGATGGCTGCTGGTTTTCCACAGGGACTGTGAACATACACTTAGACTGGGAATGTGATTGATTGTGTTTATATCTGCTTTCTCATTTTCCAAGTGAATTACCCCAGAACACCTCTTCAAGGTGCTAAAAGGCCCTGTGGAGTAAATTTAAACAATGTCAGAAGTCACACTTTTTCCATTTGTGTATTTCTCATCTGTTTTGTTGTCTTTATAGCATCTGTAGCCATTTGAAATTCTTTTTGCCTAGTTTATTGTGTCTCCTGCACAGAAATATGAGTTCTAGGAATGCTGGGACCTTACTGTCTTACTAGCTTCTCTCATCTGTGTCCCCAGCACCTAGAACAACACTTGGCTTATAACAGGCATTCAATAAATATTTGTTGAATGAATAAATGAATGAATGAATGGGCAATAAGCAATTGCAGGAAACGTTTCTCCAGTTTGGTCCTCCAAGTAATGAGCCCTTTTAACCTCCTCTGTGCTTTGGAGGTGTCAGTGACAGTGTCAACAGAGGCTCTGAGGATATCTCTGTGGACCACAGATGAGCAAATCACTCTGATCTCTTCCATCTTGACATGAGCCACTAAAGACCGCATGCCAGCCTGAGAGCTAGAAGTAGCGTTAGTGGCTTTGGGGTAAAAGAGAGACCATGACGCAAAGCAAGTAATGAGGAGTTATGTTTTTACCTGCCCTCCATACAATTAAATCTTGACCTCCAGCTGTATCTAAATAGGAGATAGAAACGTTTGAATTTAGATAACCCAGTGAAGTGCTACCCATGCCAGATACAATGCATGGGATTAACACCTCTTACAGAAGAAATCACTGCACTAATTAGATCCCAGGAGCCATCACCTGCGACAATGAGCAGAGAATAGTAAATGTGGTACCATATGCATGACTAGCTCAGTGGATGAATAAATATTAGCTGTTCAGAATCCATTCCCAGTCCAGCCTCTGCACAGTGAATACTCTAGATCTGAGAAGCTGTGGTATGCCACCCAACTCAAATTTGGTAAAAGCAAAGTGAATGGGTTGTATAAGGGAAAAATGGAATCAAAAACATTGGTATTTTGAAGGAGGAATTCACAGCTGGACAAAGCAAGCTGTGAAAATTCTGCTTCCTTGCTAAAAGAGCTGGCACAGCCTTTGGAATGGGCCCTCATGCTAAGGAGCTCAAAGGATGCAAAAGATTTAACAGAGTTCTTTGAAAATTATGCTATTTGAGGGGCACACTACTCTAGTTTGCTCAGTTTTGCTTTTATGCATAGGCTTTACTTTTCTTTTTTTTTTTGCGGTACACGGGCCTCTCACTGCTGTGGCCTCTCCCGCCGCGGAGCACAGGCTCCGGACGCGCATGCTCAGCGGCCATGACTCATGGGCCCAGCCGCTCCGCGGCATGTGGGATCTTCCCGGACCGGGGCACGAACCTGTGTCCCCTGCATCGGCAGGCGCACTCTCAACCACTGCGCCACCAGGGAAGCCCCAGGCTTTACTTTTAATGAATCTATACAATAGTTATTTTCCTTAACGGAGAAGAATTTTAGGAAAGTTCTTTGGATTCTTAGAATCTCCATACAACTTTACACTATTTCTGAATATAAACAATAAGCTGTATTTAGTTTTAAAATATAAGAGATGACAGGGGTATAAGAATTCAAGACCTCTTTGGAATTTAAGATGCGTTCAGTAATTCCAGAGTGGAAGAGTAACACTAAAAAAAAAAAGATCATTCTCATTCTTGGAAAGAACAATGATTTTAACACAGCTGCTAATACAGAGAGAACAAGGTAAGGAGGAAGACAATTTCAAAAAGAAAAATCTGCATCCAAATGTAATGTCATTTATTTACAAACCCACTGGTCTGAAATAAGCCTGACGTGGAAAAAGGACTTCGGAGGAACGCATGACCAGCGCCTTACTCCCAGCTGTTCTTTGGACATTTTTTCCTTGATTTCTCTTCTCACCTTTTTCAAGTTCCTTTATTAATAATGTAGTAAAGACTACTAGTTACTGACCCAATAGGCTTGTTTTTTCCTTCTTTAGTAATAGAACCCCAAACTTGTCTCTTGCGTCAATATGCTTGACTAAATGACTGCATTTCTGAATCTCCTTGGCAGAAAAAACAAGTGAGAGAACTAAATTTTGGCCAATGTAATATAAGTGAAAATGTTGTGTGGGACATTCAGGAAGGCTCCTTAAAGGTAACTGACTCCATTGCCTAACCTCCCTCCTTCTTACAAATGCATAGAACACAGATGCAATGGCTAGAGCTTCAGTAGCCATAGTAGACCACATTAGGAGGGTGGAACAGAAAAAGAGAAGGAATTTCAATTCCTGGTGACTTTATAATCACACTACCAGCCCTGGATGTCCAGTCCTAGAATTACTTTAGATGAGAGGAAAATAAACTTCTCTATTGCTTGTCAGTACTGATTTAATTTTTGTGTTAGACAATTGAATCAAATTCTAATTGATGTAAAACACTAATAAGAATTGCCCAAAGTTAAAACAATGAAGGAGCTAGGGAAAAGCAGATGCAAGGGTATTTAAAAAAATGAGGTGGAGCACCATTTGTCACTGCAAAATATGTCTCTTTGGCATAAGGATTATTTTAGGCTGTTTGCTTTAAATAAAAAAACAAACAAAAAACAGACATGAGTGAAACTCTGAAAGCCAAGTAGATGTTAGTTACCTTTTTATAAGAGCAATTTATGTTTATAAGGGAAATCTCCATTTGTAGGAGTGTTTTCCTCTCTGTACCAGGAAGAGGAGGAACTACTAAATCTGGAACTCTTATCCATGGAGAAGGCATGGACTTAAATCTGCATAACAACAATACACTTGTTTACTGTGCTTTGTCTGAAAACCTGGCTCCACCCACCCCAACATCTTCATTTGTCTTCATTTATTTATTTATTTTTAAAATTTATTTTATTTATTTATTTTTGGCTGCATTGGGTCTTTGCTGCTGCACGTGGGCTTTCTCTAGTTGCAGCGAGTAGGGGCTACTCTTCGTTGTGGTGTATGGGCTTCTCATTGCGGTGGCTTCTCTTATTGCGGAGCATGGGCTCTAGGTGTGTGGGCTTCAGTAGTTGCGGTGCCTGGGCTCAGTAGTTGCAGCACATGGGCCCTAGAGCGCAGGCTCAGTAGTTGTGGCGCACGGGCTTAGTTGCTCTGTGGCATGTGGGATCTTCCTGGACCAGGGCTGGAACCCGTATCCCCTGCATTGGCAGGTGGATTCTTAACCACTGCACCACTAGGGAAGCCCTTCATTTGTCTTTAGCTCAAGATGGTTTTTAAGGTGGTGACTTGGGCCATTTCAGGGAGTTACTCAGTTTTCCCAAGTCTCTCCCATGTGTACAGGAGGGATACATATTATTAAACTTCTGTTTGTATGGTTTCTCTGTCAGAGTCTCCAGAAAAGAACCAACACTGCTGACACCTTGATTTCAGGCTTTTGGCCTCCTGAACTATGAGAGAAAACATTTCTGTTATTTTAAGCCACCACATTTGTGATAATATATTACAGCAGCCCTGGGAAACCAATACAGGGATCTAACATAGATTTTCTCATTTAATCTTCACAACAGCACTGTCAGATGTAAATCATTATACGTGTATTTTTAGATAAAGATTGTGAATCAGAAAGAAAAGCTAACTTACTTCATTCCTCTGACACGTATGCGGTGCCTATTCTATGCTAGACTCTGCTTATATACTGGGAAGCATAGAGGTAAAGAATTATGCAAGGAGGGACTTCCCTGGTGGTCCAATGGTTAGGACTCTGCGCTCTCACTGCTGGGACCAGGGTTCAATCCCTGTTCGGGGAACTGAGATCCCACAAGCCCTGCGGCACGCCCCTCCCCACCCTCAAAAAATAAAAACCAATGCAAAAAATAAAAAATTGTGCTAGGAAGCAAAAATTACAAAAGGTCAACCCAGAACTTGGATCCACATTGCCTGCCTCCAAAGGCATTATGTCCTCATCACACAGCTCAGCAATGATCCTACAATTCTCCTCAACCATGTGCTGCTGATTCAGTACTAATGCTGTCTACAAAGTCTTCGTATGTGGAAATCATACTTCACTGATGGTCCCATCTGTGTCTCAGTGCTTTTTTCCCAATAAGACCAAGCAGGGCAACAGACCACATGATTTACTTTCTACAAACAAAATGCTAAGGGTGAAATTTCTCTCTTCAGAAAAGGAGCTGAAATAATGGCCTCTCTCCTTTGAAAGGGGAAATGTTGTCTTCTGTAATCCATTGCAAAGAGGGTTCTGTACCATCTGCTCGTCACATCTGGGTCAAGGGCAGTATGTCTGAAGATGATTGATTTCACTGAAAACAAAAAAGGGTAAAAAAAAAAAACAACAAACCCAAAAAACAAAAAAGGGTTTGTTGGTTCCCAATTCTGAAATCATATGGGGCCAAGCTTGACTTAACAGCCTTCAGGTGCAAGTCTCAGCAGAACCTCATTTTGACTTATTTCCCCAATAGAATAAGGATTGTCCTGCTCTAGGCACAAAGACGCAAAGGGCAGAGTGAACTGTACTGGGTTTGAGGTCAAACAGAACTGGAGTCAAGCCTTGACTACGTTACAGTGACAAAGCTGTAGAATCATAACACGAGAGGATTAGAAAGTCATTCATTTTCACTTCTCTAGTTTACAGATGACGAAACTGAAACCAGTAATGGGGAAGGGATTTGGCCACGGTTATGCAGAAAAGCTAGACGGCAGAGTCAGAAATAGCACAATTCACTCCTTTAGGACGAATGCCATTTCCACAAGTCATGTTCATTTTTGAACCTCAAAATCCTTGTCTGTAAATTAAGACTAAAGAGACCAGCTTGGCATACCTAATAGGGTTACTGTGATCATCAAATGAGAGAATCTATATGAAACAACTTGGGTCAAACACTTCCTATCTCTGGGCCTCAAGTTCAACTAACTTTCAAATGAGGAGCTTCCACTAGATGATACCTCAGTTATAATGTTTGTTGTTCCTATGTGTTTTATCAGTGCAAAGTGGTATATGTATGTATTCTACTTCCATATTTCCATAGTTCCTGAACTGAACAATTTGTCTCTTCTTGATTCAGTTTATTTTAGCAACAGTGAACAAAGTTTTTGAGGTCAGATAGAAACAAAGCTGGCATCCCTATACCAAGGATACTATGCATTCCATAAAAGAATATAATTAGAAGGGACCTTGAAGATGGCGGAAGAGTAAGACGTGGAGATCACCTTCCTCCCTACAAATACATCAGAAATACATCTACATGAGGAACAACTCCTACAGAACCCCTACTGAATGCTGGCAGAAGACCTCAGACCTCCCAAAAGGCAAGAAACTCCCCATGTACCTGGGTAGGGCAAAAGAAAAAAGAAAAAACAGAGACAAAAGAATAGGGATGGGACCTGCACCTCGGGGAGGGAGCTGTGAAGGAGGGAAAGTTTCCACACACTAGGAAGCCCCTTCGCTGGCAGAGACGGGGGTGGGGGTGGGGTGGGGGTGGGGTGTGTGTGTGGGGGGGGTGGTGACGGGGGTGGGGAAGCTTCGGAGCCATAGAGGAGAGTGCAGCATTCTAAAGTTTGCAGTTCCTTTAGCCTGAGCATGAGAGATGCTTGTGGTGTTAGTGTTTTACATGATATGCCTGAATATATATATATATATACATACATTCAGCATTTATGTTAACAATGAAATTGATGAGTCAATGGCTATTTCTATTTACATGTCATTGCCAGATGCCTAAATATATATTTGAGCCCAGTCATATTAGAATATGGTCAAACCTCATAAAGGAACAAAGAACAAAACCTGGTTAGCAGAAGCTTTCCGGTATTTTGTGACCCTCGTTAATCCATCCTTTCCCTACTTCCCTGTTTATATTTTGGAGTTACTGATATTCCCTTTCTTAAATATGCCAGTATCTCCAAATCTATATTAAAATGGTGCCCAGCCACTCAACTGAATGAAAGCGTATTGGATGTAAATCTCTTCACTTGTTATTCTCTCATTGTCACCTGTCACGTACACCTATGACTTTTTGGCACTGCGTCTGATTTTAGCAGGAAAAAAACACCCACATGTTAATATTGCTGCGCATGTTTTCTCATTTGCGTTATGTTCTTGCAATCTTTACTTTCTAAGCCCTTCTCAGTTGTTTTCCCTTCAGTTACCCTGTATGGTCCCAGGGCACATATTTCAATATCTGGCCAATAAAAATACAAACTTGAACTAAGGCGGGAAACAAAAATGCTAGGGGTATAACTCCTCTTAGAAACTTTAAGGTACATTAGGATATTTGTAGAATAGAATGTTTTCCCCAAATTCCTTTTCTAAGATTTAAGAGTGAGTGAGGCAGATGCTCTAGTTCATATTCCTGGGCCCATTTACAGACCTCTTAAGCTGGTATCTCAGTTGGATGGGGCCCAGAATTTGCAACTTAAACAAGTGTCCTAGCAGATTCTGATGCTGGTGGTCTGTGAACAATAGTTGAAGAAACACTGTCTTTCAGGAGTGAGAAAAATATTTCAAATATCTCAAAATGCAGATGAGTTTTAATCCTAGTTTTCCTATTTATTACTTGTATGACCTTGATTCAATTTGTAGAATGAGGATAATAACATTCGACTAGCCTAATTCACAGGGTTATTATATTTATTTATTTATTTATTTTGCGGTACGCGGGCCTCTCACTGCTGTGGCCCCTCCCGTTGGGGAGCACAGGTTCCGGACGCGCTGGCTCAGTGGCCATGGCCCATGGGCCCAGCCGCTCCACGGCATGTGGGATCTTCCCAGACCGGGGCACGAACCCGTGTCCCCTGCATCGGCAGGCGGACTCTCAACCACTGCGCCACCAGGGAAGCCCCACAGGGTTATTATAAAATCAAACAAGAAAATATATATCAGTGGTTCCTAAGTCAGGCTTTGCATCAGAATCACCTAGTGCTTATTAAAAATAAAACGGTGTGGGCCTCACTCCCAATCCCCTGGATCATAATTCTGGAGAATGGGTCTTGGTATTCCTTTTACCTCTCTCCTCTGTTGGAGCCTGTTTTCTGGATATTGCATTTCCTATTTTCTTGTTTTACGCCCTTGTTTTAATGGAATACATCAGTCAGCAGGTTCCTGAGAAAGAATGCAGGAGAAGAATTTAAAATATTTGAACCTGAGGTTATTCAAACCAAGAATAATCAATTCTTGGTTTGGCTAAATATATAATATTATATAGGAAATTATCTCTCTTCAGAATTTTTAAAGCATAATTCTAATGCCTCTTTTTTTTGTATGCAATTTAGTTTTTTTCCCAAATATTTTTCTCTTTCAAGGAATTTTCGTCTTTATCTATTAGTTAACTATTTCTCATGTTCTACATTCCTTACTGTTGATCTGAGCTTCTACCAGGCATCATTTCCACTCTCTGAAGAAATCATTTAGCATTTCTTTGAGTGCAGGTCTGCTGGTAACAGAGTCTTTCAGCTTTTGTTTATGCAAAAATGACTTTATTTCACTCTTTTGTGAAGGATACCATCATCTAATATAGAATTCTGGGTTGACTACTTTTCTTTTGGCTCTTTGAAGATGACATTCAATTGTCTTATGGTCTCAATTGTTGCTGAAGGGAAGTCAGCTCATTTGTATCTTTGTTCCTCTGTATTTAATGCCTCCCCCCGCCCCCGCCACGACTAAAGATTTCTCTGTCTTTGGTATTTAGTAGTTTGGCTAGATAAAATTAGGAGTGCATGCATAAGTGTGCACCTGTGTGTTAATTTATCCTGTCCAGGATTCACTGAGCTTTTATATATAATCTTTAAATTGGCTACTTTGATCAAATTTGGGAAAATTTTGGGCATTAATTCTTCAAATGTTGTGCAATTCATTCTCACTCTTCTCCTTCTGGAACTCCAAATAGATGTTTATTGAATTTTCTTATTGTGGCACAAGACTGAAGCTCTATTCATTTTCTTTCAATCTCATACTTTCTTGGTTCTTCAGGTTAGATTGTTACTACTGATCTTTATTTAAATTCACTGAGTCTTTCTTCTTCTTTTTTTAAAAAATTTTTACTGGAGTATAGTGGATGAGTCTTTCTTCTGCCATCTCCAAACTGCTGTCAAACACATCCAGTGGATTTTACAATACAGTATTGTACTATTCAGTTTTAGTTTATCCATTTGATCCTTTTCATAGATTTCCATTTTCTTCTTCAGAGATCCCCTATTTAAGGCATTTTCCTTCAAATATTCTGACATAGTTTTCCTCTGAAACTTTGAAAATATTTAATATATCTACTTTAAAGACTTTGCTAAGTCTACCATCTGGGTCATTTGGAGTTTGGTTTCTACTGATGGCTTTTTTTCATGAACATGGACTGCATTTTCCCATTTCTCTTCATATCTAGTATTATTTTAAATGAACTTTGAAGTGTAAAATTAGATTACTTTTTACAAATATATGCATCCATGCAACCACCATCACAATCAAGATGTAGGACATTTTTATGTCCCACACCATAAAATGTACCTTTATGCTTCTTCCCAGTTAGTCTTCATTCATTCCCCTGTCCTCAGGCAACTACTAATCTATTAATACATTCTGTTTCTACAGAGTAGATTTCATTTTCCTAGAATTTTACATAAATAAAGCTATACAGTATGTTCTCTTTATGTCTGGCTTGTTTTATTCAACGTAATGTTTTTGTGATTCACGCACATTGTGTGTATCCATAGTTCTGTTTTTGTTTAGTTTTGTTTTGTTACTGACTAGGGTTCTATTATATGGATATACCACATTTTATTTATCCATTCACCTATTGATGGAAATTTAAGTTATTTCCAGTTTTTGGTTATTATGACAAAAGTGTGCTATAAACATTTGTGTACAAGTCTTGATGTACACAAGAATTTTTATTCTTCTTGTGTAAATACCTAGAGGTGGGCTGGCTAAGTCATTTTGTAAGTGTATATTTAATTCTATAAGAATGCTTACCAAAGATGTTGAGTGATTTGACATTCTTACCTGCAATGTATGAGATCTAGATATTCCATATCCTCAATGGTACTTGGTATTGACTTCTTTTTAATATTAGCCAATTTAGACTGTTATGGAAGTGATGATGTGGTCTTTCTGGCCTGGCTGGACTGGAGCTCTAATGTCCCCTAGCACTACTGAACCTTTAGTATCTCTGTTCTGGTTTTAACCCCATTGAAGCTGCTCTTTGGTAAATTATGGATAGCCTCATTCTGCATATGTTAAACCCAAACCTCAGCAACTAACTCACGGGGGACCCCTAACAGACTTCTAGAGCCACTTCTCTGCTCAGGCTTCTCCTCTCTGTTGTCTACTACCCCTGGGTTCTGACCACTTCAGCTGCTATGCCTGGTGGATCTCGCCGCATCAGCTCAGGGTGACTGTCTTGGCCTCCAGCATGCTGCACTGTGGTCTGCAATGTATCCACAGGCACAGAGCTGTAGTAATCATGGGCTCACCTCAGGAATTTTGCCTCCCTCAGAGATTGCAGTTTGTGTTGCCTGTTGTCAAAAGCCTGAAAGCAGTAGCCTCATACAATTTGTCCACTTTTATGACTGTTACGGTGAGAGAGCTACTCTCAGACGTTTTACCATCATAGCCAGAAGTAGCTCGGGAAGCTTTTCATTTTTCTCTTCATCCCTGGTGTTAAAAATTTCATGATATCATGAGCTTCTTTTCATTCCTCATTGTGCTGGGCCCTTTCAATCTGGAAAATCATACTCTTTAGTTTTATGAATTTATTTACTTCAAAAATTCCCTCTATCTTTTCTTTATTATTTCTCTTTGGAACTCTCGTTTTTCAGATGTTAGACGTGCTAAAATGATCTTCTAGGTTTTTTTCTTAAAAAAATCCTTTCTATCTTATATTTCTTCTCTTTTTGTTTTAATTTCTGGGAAATGTCCTCAATTTTATATCCCACATTATGTATTGATTTTTAAAAATTTTATGCTCTCATATATTTAATTTCTAATATTTATTTATTATTCTCTGAATATTCCCTTTTTACAGAAAACTTTTATTTTACTTGGTATGGACAGTATATCTTTTCTTATCTCTGAATATATAAAGGGTATTTTTGCATTAAGTGAACGTTTTCTAGTGTAACATGTTAATTCCTTAAATGATTTTTTTTCACATGTTTACTATTTTCCTAGTGATTGCTCGGGTTTACTACATTCATTTTAACTTATAATCTACTTCAAATTTATGCTAACTTAATTCTAGTGAAAAGTGTTAAAACTGTATAACTCTAATCTCTATAGAATTATAAAGGTCTATTCTATTCCCCACTTTTTGTGCTATTATGATAGCTATTAATAGGTCTATACATGTTACAAACCTAAGAATATATTCTTTTAATTATTACTTTATAAAATTTTATGTAATACAAAAAAGCTTAGAGAAGAAAAGAGAAAAAGTATACTTACATTTATAGGTCATGTTATTAACCTTATTTACCATTTCTGGTTTTCTCATTTTTTCCTACGGGTCTGAGGTCTCACCTGGTCTCAATTCCTTACTCCAATACAACTTTGCACCTACTGCCTCCTTTGTGCTGTTGTTGTCAAATATATTACACTTACATATGTTATAGGACCAATAATACACTTATATACATATTATTTTATACAATTAAAACATCACTTAACAGAAGAAGAGGAAATATGCATCTATGATGTCTTTTACAATTATACAATGACCTTCACCAGTGCTCTCTGATATTTTGTGTGATTCAAATTTCTGTCTGGTGTCACCTGCTTTCAACCTTGAAGAAATTCCTTTAATATATTTTGTAAGCTAGATCTGCTGGCAAAATCTTCCCTCAGTTTTTGTCTGTAAATGTTATTTCTCCCCCTCATTTTTGAAAGGTCTTTTCTCCCCGCTATAAGATACTTGGTGCAAAGTATCTCTTGGCCTCTGCTGTAACACGGGGCCTATGGAGCAGCAAGCCACACAGGATTTTTTGTTCTCAGAGGGCCCCGGGCATCGGGAGCACGCCAGTTCTCATCAGTACTTGAGACAGGTGACACAGGCGCGTCAGAAACCAGTCCCTCAGGAAGGCCCCCAGAAAAGCTGCAATGTCGGATGCGTGCTCCACTCCTTCCCCCCTGAAGGAGAGGCTGCCAAGCTGTATCAGCCTCTGTCAGTGGCGGCACAGGTCCTTTGGAGCGGCAGCACATTGCCTTGCTCCTTTTTGTTCTCAGTGGCCGCCAGGCATCTAGAGGATGCCATACCCCATCAGCATGCTGAGACAGGAGACACAGAAGCCAGTCCATCAGGCAGCTCCCCTGAGAAGCCAGAATATTGGACTATGGTCTAATCTTTTTTCCTCCCCGGAGAGAATCTGGAAGCTGGGAGTTCCCTCCCAATTGTGTGGCAAAGTCCAGAGGGAGGGACTATGAAGAGAGGGTGCCAGTAATTTTCCGACTGGCTCTGATGTGGCTGATTTTACACTTACCTTGGGTGCAAGGGCCTCTTAAATGGTTTCTGGATTTCTCACAAAGGGAACTGGTCCATATATTGTTGTTAAATTGGTGTCTCCATGGGAAGACAGAGATCTCGGGCTTCCCATTCTGCCATCTTGCTGTTGGTGCACCAGGAGCTCTCTGGCTTCTGTGTGGAAAATAGTTGAGGCAGGGAAGAAGCAGTTAGGTCAGTTAGGAGGCTATTTTCAGGTGTGATGTGATAGTGATTTGGACCAACATGGTAGCACTGGAGGGTGAGGTACGGTGGGATTCTAGAATTGTGAAGAAGATATGACAGTGATGACCCAATGATTTTGTTCTGAGCAACTGAATGGTTGGAATTGCTTTTATTTAAAATGGGGGGAGATTTCCAATGGAACAGACTGGGTAGGTGGGGAGGGGAAAGATCAAGAGCTTGTTCTGGAGATGTTAATTTAGAGTTGCCTAAATGCAGTCAATTGGAGATGTCAAGCAGGTAGTTAAACATGAGTCAGGAGTTCAGGAGAGAGGGACTACTTGGGTTTTTACTTAAACAAAAACAAAAACAAAAAACAAACTAACGAAAAACTCCACCAGAATGAAAGCATCATGATGGTAAGTACTTTTGCCTGTTTGTTCAATTCTGTTTTGTTCTTTTTCTAGAATAATCCCCGGCTCATATAATAACTATAAATATTTATTAAATAGTATTTCATAGTTTCTATAAGGCTAAGTAGATGAAACAAACATATGTTCAGTCAACCATTGGATGACCCATTGGCCGAATCAGAAGTTCATAGTGACAAGTCTCTATCTTCAATTGTGTATTTGGCTTCCAGGGAGTAAAATAGATATTTCAGCCACGTATGTCGAAAAGGGGTGATTACATTGTCTTAGGTTCAATTTATTATGAGGTTATAAAGTCCACTGGGTAATTTTATTATCATTGAAACTTGGCTGTAAAAAACCTCCAGAAATGTCACTCTGAATATGTTTATTTATTTATTTATACTCTATTGCCTTCTTTATTGTTTAGATATTTGACAGTGAACGTGGATTGCTATATTTAATTAAAATGAGCAATAATACATAAGAACAAAGAAAGACCTCCAGAGTGTAACTGCCATAAAGAGTACTGACTGCACTGAGAGGCTGTGTCCATATTCCAATCAGTCTGTTCAGAGTGTTTGCATTCTCCTGGGAACGGCATTCAGTGGCAGCTAACAGCATAAGAAATTTATTCTTATTCTTGTCTTCATCCATTTTTTTTTAATTGGAGCATAATTGCTCCACAATGCTGTGTTAGTTTCTGCTGTACAACGAAGGGAATCAGCTATATGTATACCTATATCCCCTTCCTCTTGGACCTCCCCCACCGCATCCCCACTCCCACCCATCTAGGTTGTCACAGAGCACCGACTGCACTTCCTGTGTGCATGTTCCCACTAGCTATCTATTTTACACATGGTAGTGTATATATGTCAATCCTAATCTTCCAGTTCTTCCCACCCTCCCCTTCCCCCTCTGTGTTCACATGTCCGTTCTCTACGTCTACATCTCTATTCCTGCCCTGCAAATAGGTTCATCTGTACCATTTTTCTAGATTCTACGTATATGCATTAATATATGATATTTGTTTTTCTCTTTCTGGCTTACTTCCCTCTGCATGACAGACACTAGGTCCATCCACATCTCTACAAATGACCCAATTTCATTCCTTTTTATGGCTGAGTAATATTCCATTGTATATAAGTACCACATCTTCTTTATCCATTCATCTGTCATTGGACATTTAGGTTGTTTCCATGTCCTGGCTATTGTAAATAGTGCTGCAATGAACATTGGAGTACATGTGTCCTTCTGAATTATGGCTTCCTCAGGGTATATGCCCAGTAGTGGGATTGCTGGGTCATATGGTAGTTCTATTTGTAGTTTTTTAAGGAACCTCCATACTGTTCTCCATAGTGGCTGTATCAATATACATTCCCACCAACAGGGCAAGTGGGTTCCCTTTTCTCCACATCCTCTCCAGCATTTCTTGTTTGTAGATTTTTTGATGATGGCCATTCTGACTGGTGTGAGGTGATACCCCATTGTAGTTCTGACCTGCATTTCTCTAATGATTAGTGACGTTGAGCATCCTTTCATGTGTTTGTTGGCAATCTGTATATCTTCTTTGGAGAAATGTCTATTTAGGTCTTCTGCTCATTTTTAGATTGAGTTGTTTGTTTTTTGATATCGAGCTGCATGAGATTTTGAATCTATATTCGTATGACAGATTGGTTTATAATATTTTTCTCTTTTTAGAATTTATCAAATTTTCCTGTTGAGGTTATGACTGCATCATCAAAAGGACAGCATCCTTAGTATAGTTATAAGGCATCAAAGGTTACCAGTTTTAAAAGGCTCCTGAAACATACAACTGTTAGTAAGATATTTTTGAATGAGACTCTGCTCATTTAGAAACTATTCATTATATTATTTATAATTATTTTAAATAATTAGAGAGAAAGATAGATTGGCATATATATATGCTTGTGAATGCATAATTAGTATATCAATTAATTTATTTCATGTATTAGCTAATTGGTTAGTATTAATCTAATTAGTTAAATTAGTTAGTTAACAATTGAAGTTATTGAACCAATCCAGGGCTGGTCCCTCATATTGAAAACACTAAGATCAAAAGCTCCACTACAATCCTTCAACCTTTTTCATATCAAATCTGTAATAGAGGGTGTGCTAATCAGCATAATGAATTTTAGACATGAGTTTTCTTCAGTGAAATGAATAACATTCCAGATATATGAAATGCCTGGAAATATTTTCTAGGCCTCACTGCCTTTGCATAAATAGGGTAAAATAAAAAAGTAGGCCCAGTAGTTTATGTTCTTTGCAGTGGCTCCATCAGCCGAAGACTCCATCCCATTTTCATGAGATTCTGTTGCCTGATGCCACTAGAAGTATAGTTGAATTCTATACTACTTTGTGCCACATCTTGTCTGAAGCTGGTTTGAATGAACCTCTAATGTAAGATGCTTGTGGAGTATCCAAAGGGACACAGAGCTGGGGTTTCATCCAGCTTACAGAACAGGTTGAATGACTGTTGGGGGAACTGGCTCCTAAAAATGTATATGGTAAAATGCAGATGAAATTTTGCTTGCATTGTAACATACTACTCTGTAGTAAGGTTGTGGGGGAGGAGACCTATGACCCTTGCTTGGCAAAACAACCTACTTGTAGTGAAAATCCAATTTGGTTTAGGTCTATTTGCAACTCTCTGTTTTCCGCACTTCTCATGGCACTTATTCATCTCCTGTGACAAGTTTGAAAAATTTAATTGTCTACTCTGCACCAGCCTGTGAACTCCTTAGGGGC
Source organism: Stenella coeruleoalba (assembly GCF_951394435.1). Taxonomy (NCBI): domain Eukaryota; kingdom Metazoa; phylum Chordata; class Mammalia; order Artiodactyla; family Delphinidae; genus Stenella; species Stenella coeruleoalba. The sequence continues at coordinate 117,021,512 of NC_137152.1, forward strand.
AGGGAGAGTGTTTTATTTGTTCATTTTTATGCTGCCCTAGCCTTAGCCCCTGCCTCGCATATAATAAACACTCGGTGAATCCTGACTGGGCAAAGTGAACTTGTGCGACTATTAGCCAAGCTAAACTGAATTTGACCCTACACCTTGAATCTAAGAAAAGTCAATTCATAACTGTGATTAAAGCTGTCTGTATAATCTGTTCAAGAAAAATAAGCACCTTTCTCTTTAAAAGGTCTTACCTTTTCATTTTTAACATCTTTGTCACATTAATGAAAAATAAAAACTCACTTTTAAATAGTACCAATTTGCATCTAAATAATTAAAGAAGAACCCTAAGGAAAAAGTAACTTAAGATTCAATTGGTATTATGTGTATTGTAAAGTCTTATGAGATAATTTATTCCAAAGTGGTACATAATTCATAATTTTCAATGGTTTTCAAACTAATCTTCTCCTATACTTTCTATTAGCTTCACTGGATCCCATGTTATTTCTTTCTGAATGTTTAGAACATGAACAAGGCATCTGTTGAACCTTGCCCAGTATCTCATATATTTTATCACACCATCCTATATATTGCGTTGGCCAAAAAGTTCGTTCTATTTTACGTAAAACTAAAAGATACACTTTTCATTTTCACCAAAAACTTTATTGAACAATGTATTCACTAACCAAATGAACTCTGAACGAACTTTTTGGCCAACCCAATATATATATTTTAATTTGGATACATATTTATTTTCTAGAAATCAAAACAAAAAGATAAGTTTTCCACTACAAAGTCAAAACAGTCCCTCTAAACAGTGGATCTAAACAGATACAGGTATAACAGATAGCTGTAGCACTCTTTTTTTGGCAGTAGAAACCTCAAGTTAAGAATACTAGATGAGCATATATTTATGGGAGGCTTTGTAATTTGCTTTTGCAAATGCACTTCAGACTAAAATTGTTACTTATATTGCTCCTTAGGAAAGCAAACAAACAATACTATACAACACCTTAGATAATTTTCTCTTTGAAATGTAAAATCAGTATCTCCAAATTTTATATCCTCTACAGCTTATTTCAAGCAATATTTTCCTTCCTTCTAAAGAAAACATCGATAGGTAATGTTTTTCTGCATTTTTATTTTATGTGTACATGACAAACAAAATTTGACTGGTTTAACAAAGCCATAAAATGAATCTTATCCATAGGTTTTATCAAGTATGTTCTTGCCAACCCAGTGATGCAGAAGCACCTACACATGAAAAACTGGGTCCAGAGCCAGACTGAAGTTTCTATACTATCCCCAAATGCCATGAGTTGGCTGTGAGAAAGGTCAGCTGGGTAATCCTATGTAATCTTTGCAGGATGCTTACTGAGAAGAGAAGAATAGTTCTGCAAGCTAAAATGATGTTTAAGTGGGAACTTTCAGTGGTATTTTCATACAGCCTAGGCAAAGCATAATTCAAAAGACAGAGTGATCAGAGAGAGTCCATAGCTCCACAAAAGAATGGACTAGATTAAAGAAATGGAAATAGGATAAATTAGGCTAGAAATATTAAAAAAATTTTTTTCAAGCATTCATTAATTCGTTCAAAAATTAGTGTTCACTTCCTCACAGCCATTAGGATGACTACTCTCAAAAAAAGGAAAGAAAAGAAAAGAAGAAGTGGTTGGTGAGGATGTGGAGACATTAGAACCCTTGTACACTGCTGATGGGGTGTAAAATGGTGTACCCACTGTGGAAAACAGTATTGTGGTTCCTCAAAAAATGGAAAATATGATTACCAAATAATCCAGCAATCTACTTCTGGGTATATACCCAAAATAATTGAAAGGAGGGTCTTAAAAATCTATTTGTACACCCATGTTCATAGCAGCTATTATTCACAGTAGTTAAAAGGTAGAAGCCACCCAGGTGTCTATCCATGGATGAATGTATAAACAAAATGTGGTATATACATAAAATGGAGTATTACTCAGCTTTAAAAAGGAAGGTATCTAAAATAGTCAAGAAAGCAGAAGTAGAAGAGTGTTTTCCAGGGGCTGGGGGGCTGGTGGTGGTGGAGGGGGAAACGGGGTGTTGCTATTAAGTTTCAGTTATGCATGATGAATAAGTTCTAGAGGTGTACTGTGCAACGTCATGCCTAAAGTTAACAATACTGTATTGTACACTTAAAGACTTATTAAGATGGTAGATCTCATGTTAATTTTTTTTTTAAAGGAAGGAAATTCTGACATGCTGCATGTGTCATGAACTTTTCTCTTGAACCTTGAGGACAATATGAAATAAGCCTGTCATAAGAAGAAACACTGGATGATTCCACTTATATAAGGTACCTAGAGTGGTCAAATCCATAGAGACATAAAGTAGAATGGTGGCTGTCAAGGGCTGAGCAAAGAGCAAATGGGGAGCTGTTTAATGAATAAGGAGTTTTAATTTGGCAAGATGAAAAGAGTTCTGGAAATCTGTTGCAGGATAATGTGAATATATTAGTTAGCACTACTGAACTGTACACTTAAAAATTGTTAAGATAGCAAATTTTATGTTACGTGCATTTTACCACAATAAAAAATTTAAAATAATTTAGAAAATTATTGTTGAGTGTCCAATGTGAAAACGCATTAGATGTTGGGAATATTAAGATACAAAGATAATGATTCCTTCCCTCAAGATGTTTAGAGAGTAGACAGGGAAAGAAACATTAATATTTGTGTATGCATGTGGAAAGTTCACAGGGGAAGGAACACCTAAATCTACATGGGCCAGTTACTGAGCTTCTGCATAAATAAGACTGGAGAATAACCAAGAAATACCATCATACTTGAGAATTTTTTCAATACTTGTTGTGTGAACATAAGTAAACTTCTTAGCCTCTCTGAGTCTCAATTTCCTCATCAGTAAACATAAGAATGACCAATGTCAGAGTGTAATTGTAAGGATTAAATGAAATAATATATGTAAAGTTCCTAGCACAGTTTCTGGCACACAGCAAGTATCACACAGTAAGTTGTATCTATTACTGTTAGTACTGTTGAAACTCTGCAGGACCCTGTGGGGCCCTCCCAAGTACAAACGCCTTTCTGTGTCCCCATTTCCCGTTTATAGGAAAAACGTTTTAGCTTCCTAGACCTTCTCTGAGTTCCAAAGGACAGATTCAAACAGTAATTAGAGGAGTGAAGGAATGCAGAAAGAAACAATAGTGTGGGGATGGGGCAGGGTTCTGGTTCCTCCTGGGGGGGACGTACGTAACAATCTGATTATGATCTCTGAGTTCTTCTACAGGAACTAGGGCCCACACCCAGTGGAGGATGGTAACTTCAGGCTGAGCAAAAGCACATGGACCCCAGACTGGTTGGAACCAGAAGGCTGATGATTGAGATTCCTGGAACATCACCGTTACCTCACCACCAACCAATCAGAGGAGGGTTACACACACTGCAGCCCACCTCCCAAATTTTGTCTATACAAACTTCTTCTCTGAAACCCGTTGGGGAGTTTGAGTCTTCTGAGCACGAGCCACCTGTTCTCTTTGCTTGGTCTTTGCAATAAATCTTTATCTGCTCTAAACTCCAACTTTTAGGTTTGTTTGGCCTCATTGCGGGTCGGGCACACAAACTTGTGTTTGACAACACTGTTTCACTATTTTTACTATTGTTGCTTTATTCCAGCATCAACTTTTCCTCTTGTATTGTTAAATATTGCTGCTTTCAACTTGGCTTCTTCTTTGGTATCTACTCCTTTCTTACCCCACTCCTTCTAGCCAGTGCCTCATCATTTCTCACCTGGGCAATCACAATGGAATTCTCCCTATTCTTATTGTTACCTTCCAAACCATCCTTTAAATTGTAGCTAGAGTTGTTTGGGTATGTGGTTTCTAAAAGAGCAGTTCAGATCATGTGACCCTGTTCTTTAAGAATCTTTAAAGCTTCCTTTGACATGCTGTTCTGAGTTCTCCTAAGTTGACCTCCCCGCCCCCATCTTTTCAATTTTTTCTGTCACTATAGCGTGTGATGCTCTCCTTTCTCCAGCCATAGTGGACTGCTCTCCATTTCCCAAATATGTAGTGCATTTTAACCATTTGTGCTTTTATACACAGCATTTCCTTTGGTTGAAATGCCATGCTTCACCTTTCAAATTTTTACTTCTTATCCCAGTTCAAATATCACCTCCTGCATTCATTGTTGAATAGCAATTTGTCAGTATTATTGTTTATTGTCCTTAGTATTGACTTCTCCTTGCCCAAAAGAATATAATCTAAATTCCTGAACTTCATATTCTGAATCACCCATGATCTGATTCCTTCCAAGTCTGCCTCTAACTGTCCCCTTACAAATATCACTGGCTCCAGCAAGCTGCCAAGTCCCTCCATCCTCCTATTTAAAGCCATTTATGTATTCAAGGCGTACCATGAACCCTCAGTAAGACTTCTCCTAAAATCCTGAACCCTGAGACCACCCCCAGTGTGAAATTCTGTAATATCCTCTGTTGATATCCCTCACTACACCTTGGACTCTGTGCTCTGTGTATCAACATTTGACTTGTACTAAACTTCTAACTAAGTTGCTTCTCAGGAACAGAAAGAATCTTAAGTTTCTTTGTATTCCCAGCATCTTCTACTATCCCCTAGATAACGGGTGCTTGTTCAGAGGCTTGGTTTTAGAGAAGGAAGGGCTGAAAGGGATCTTAGGATTCATCTAAACTTGTCTCCTGATTTTACAGAGGAAGAAGGAAATTGGAGCACAGACAGGGTAAGGTGTTATCTATTTGGGGCTGCTTCTGATGCTATTTTAAATTTTATGAGATAGATTTTGGAATATTTGTTGAAAGTCTTTTTTTTTTTTTTTTTTTTGGCCACACAGCTTGCGGGATCTTAGTTCCCCGACCAGGGACTGAACCCACAACCTTGGCAGTGAAAGCATGGAGTCCTAAGCACTGGACCGTCAGGGAATTCCCTGTTGAAAGTATTTTTTCAAAATATTCCTTGCTTTGTTTAGAAGCCAATTTAGTTTTGGATCAAAAAGTTTATTATATACAACGTGATAACATTTATGCAGAAGTACAAAAGAATCTGTACTATTTTTTTAATTAAAAAAGCAATTTTAAAATAAATAAGCATGGACCTTAAAAAAAAGGGGGATAAAGGGCTACAGGTTGTACAACATCATGAATGTGAATAATGCCACTGAATTATACACTTTAAAATAGTTAAAATGTCAAATTTTATGTTATATATTTTTACCATAATTTAAGAAAAACGAATGTTGTAATATAACAAACCCACTGAATGGTACACTTTAAATGGGTGAATTGTACGATATGTGAATTATATCTCAATAAAGCTGGGTTTTTTTTTAAGGAAAAAGAGTTTTTCAGACTTAGTATTACTGCTATTATTGAAAATAAATGAGAAATTCTGGTGTTATTCTATAGTTTTCAACCAACTAGCTATATTTGCTACATTTTCCTCTGTAGAAAAAAAGCCTGTTTTGTGTTTACGCCATCAAAAGAGGATATACTCTTACATTTAACCTCTTGAATATTTTGATTTGAAGATACAGTGCTACCTATTGACCTATGACAATATGGCTGGTCCACAATTATTATGTTCTTTAGGTAAGTATCTTAGCTTCCCACAGTAAGAGGGAGGTAAGGGCTATGCTTCCTCTACCCCATGATCTTGCTAAAAGTAAGACGTTACTGTGTTAAAATAAAACAAGGTAGATCAATTTTTGTCAAACCTATATTAATGAAAAAAACAGATACAAAACCAGTTACACAATGAATCTTTGTAGCTCATGGGAATCTCACCCTCTGTCCTCAGGCAGTCCCAGGAGACCTCTGAGGCGGAAGCAGTGATATTCCGGTGGTTGTACTAGACAGTCTTCTTCTGGGGTCAGAGGTCAGAGACCTTCTAAAACGCAACACACCAGTCACACAGATACAACACCCAGAAGTACTTTAGAGTGACTCATTTTAGCAATCAAATCTTGTTCACAATTTAGGTGATTTAGTGGTATGTGACAGACTAGTTAAAAATAACTACATAGCTTGCCCTTGATCTTAAAGCTAAGAAGTAACACTGCTAATAATAGATTATCATTTAGTGAGTACCTACTATGGGTCAGGTACAATCTTGATCTGGATTTCCACTAAAGTAGGCATGAGATGAGACTTCGGTAGCTTATTCCAGGAAGCAGAAGTACGGCAGTGAGTGGGGACAACGAGACAGGGAAAACAAAAAGAGAATAAAGGGTGCATTAGGAGGAACTGTGTAGCAAAGCAGTTCTCAAAATAGTAGGTCTCAGGGACCCTTGTACATTTAAAACTTTGAGAGCCCAAAAGGTTTTGTTTGTGTGGGTTATATCTATCCAGGTGGCACTGGAATTGAGTCTTGTAGGGTGAGTAGGGCTTGAAATGAAGAATCCTTAAAAGAGACATGCCTAGATGGGGCATCAAATGTATAAAGTCATGTCAGAGTACGATCTACTTAGGAGACATCAACAGGAACAAAAACCATGTTTGCAAATGTATAAAGTCATGTCAGAGTACGATCTACTTAGGAGACATCAACAGGAACAAAAACCATGTTTGCAATTGTGCAAAAGATGAGAGACGCACTAAATGTGCACAAATGAGAAAATGGTTAAGCAACAACGGTGCCCTCGTGTTTTGTAATAATATGCAATGATTAAAAGCAATATTCTAGATCAGAAATTTTCAAACGTTTTGGCCTTAGGACCCCTTTGCATTTTTAATAATTATTAAAGGCCCTAAAGACTCTAAAGAGTTTTTGTTTAAGAGTTTTTTCAATTGCTATTCTCTACATTAGAAATTAAACTGAAACAATTATAAAATAATTATCTATTAATTCACTTAAATATAACAATAATAACCCATTACCTGTTAACATATATAATTCACTTTACACAAAAAAGCCCTATATGTTTCAAAATGAAATATAATATAGCACAAAAAGTATCATTGTTTTACATTTTTACAAACCTCTTTAATATCTAATGTAATAGAGGACAACGGGATTGTCAAATCTGTGTTTCCATTTAATCTGTAATGATATGCTGTTTTGGTTGAAGCATATGAAGAATATTCAGCCTTACTTAAATAGCTAGTTGGAAAAGGAAGAATTTCTTAAAGATAATTGCAATACGAAATCTGAAACCATATCAAGGACCACTTTGCATGCTGAATGAACTTTCACATGGATGACTTTGTAATGTCTGCATGGCCATTTGAAAAGTACTACTTCACATTTCTTAATATCACCACGTATCTCATCAGAAAAGTCTTTCAGTATTGGGAAGCTATGAAACTCATGGTGGTCGATACAAAATTTCCAAAAGTCTAATTTTCATCTGAATTGTCAAATATTATCATTGGAAGAACTACTGTCATCTGTTTTCTTTGAAGTATAGGCTCATTTCATTTATTTTTGAAGAAATGTCTGCAAAATAACGAAGTCTGAATAATCACAGTTTTTTTCTCTCAGTCGTTCTTTCATGTAAAAAACAGTGTTCCATGAAATATAGCAGCTAGTTGAAGACAACAATCTGACTTCAGTATGTGCTTTCGGAAGTGCTTTATGTGTGCTTCCCATTTTGTCACGCAGCATATTAAAAACACATTTGTTCAAGGGTGTGTAGGGGAGCAAGATTTGCCCCCCCCCCCAAAATATGTCTCTTAGGCATGAGGATTAATTTAGGCTGATTATTTTTATGAAACAGAAGACTCAGGAAGTCTTTCTTTTTACCGCCCCCTGAGCTGCCTAGAGAATTTAGATAAAGGGTCTCTTCCAGAATAGAGCTATCTCCAGAGATATCTGCAAGGAATATGGGCTACATGTGGTGGGGGGAACAGGGCCTAGAGATCAGAGTCCACCCTGTGTCCCACTGTCTCTGCCTGGCCTAGCCAACATTTGCTTACCAAACATTTGCTTTTCCATCTCCCTGTCAATTGCCTTCTTCCCCTTTGAGGTCCCAATACCTACCCTCAACATCCTCTATTGTCTTTAGGTGAAGATGATTTTTAAGGTGAAGGTTTCGGCCATTTTGGCAAGTTACTCAGTTCTCCTGGGTCTCTCCCATGTTTACATGTTATTAAATTTTGTTTGATTTTTCTCCTGGTAATCTGTCTCATGTCAATTTAATTCTTAGACCAGCCAGACAAACCTAAAAGGGTAGAAGAACAGGTAGAGGATTAATTAAATTAATATCGTTACTGTTTAATCAAGAACTTTCCTAAGTGAAACTGGATTGTTTTTAACTGATAGTGCATAGCAGTGAAATATACAACGAGCACTTGTACAATCTGACGCCACTTCCCTGATCTGTGCTAAGGCACCAGCAGTTTACCCACTATTGACTTTACACCATTAGTACAAGTGTCAACACAGTACAAAAAGTAGCTTTTTACCTCACAGACCCTCTGAAAGTTTCTTGGAGAACCCTATGTGTCTATGCATCACACTTGGGGCACCACTGATGTATATATTGCAAAACTGTCCCTCTAAAATATGGGAAGATAAGAGTCTTGTTCTTCTTACTTCAACCCCATTTTTTTAAAAGCTGCACTTGAGGTTGTTCATGTTCCCATATTTACAGTCTTCCCTGCCACATTAGTTTGGTGTACTGAGAACCAAGTCCTAAGACAAAATTAGATCTGTAAAAGCATTATTTGGTGAGGGAGGAGGAGGTGAGGAGAGCCTTTAAACTATGATTCTGATCTGACACCTCTGGAAGGAGAGAGCGAAGGAGGCTTGAAAGAGGGCAGAAAAGAGGCTTAGATTTCTACCAAGTACAAGGGTGATTTGGCCAGCGCCATGGAGGGACCTCAAACCAAGGTCTCCCACTGTACGACTTGTGTGTCCCGCCACAATGGGTCTGCCTTAGTACCTCCACCATGCTCAGCCATGGGTGAAGCCCATGGGCAGCAGGACTTTGGCAGGTGTGTAGTGGTAGATCCAGAAGGGCAATGGCTGAAGCCATCAATCTATCATTCTCCCTGAAGCATAAGATCTGAGTGGCACATTTTCATAACACCAAGCCCCCAACCGGTCCACCCTTTGCACCAAACAGATGCACTTCTCCAAGCAAGTTTTGGGAGCATTCTCCATGGTTTCTGTGGTTCTTTCTTCCTTAGGGGAAACTGAGAAGCAGGAGTTTAGTGAACAAACTATAAGCATTGTCAGAGTAGTTGATTTTGGAGCTGCAACCGGTATTCATCTTCTCCCCTCTTCTCCGCTATTCATTCTAGATTCCCCTCACCCTCAGCTATCATTGTGGTAGAAAAGTAAAGAGAGCCAGCAGCTGCAAAAAATTCACAAGTGGATGAGGTGAATGGAGATATGGATCAGGACATGTTATTTGCTATATCCATCATGTTAGGTGATATACATGAAAAATGATTTTCCCTCTACCCTTCCAGGTTCTTGGCTGAGACACCCCCTGTAATAAAAGATAGGTTAACAGGAGAAAAACAAACAGAAGCTTAATAACATGTATCCCTCCTGTATACATGGGGGAGACACAGGAAAACTGAGTAACTCCCCGAAATGGCCCAAGTCACCACCTTAAATACTACCTCCAGTTAAAGACAAAAGAAGAAGCTGGGGGGTAGGGGAGCCAGTTATGGGAGGTTATCAGGCAAAACACAGTGAACAAGGGTAAGGTTGTTATGCAGATTTAGGTCACTGCCTTCTCCATTGATAAGAGTTTCTAGAATTTCAGAGTCACCCTCCTCTTCCTGGTACAGAGAGGGACACACGCTTACAAATGGAGGTTTCCCTTATAAATGTAAATGTCTCTTACAAAAGGGTAACTTCTACTCAGTTTTTAGAGCTTTTCCTGTGTCTGCTGTTTCTTAAAAATAATAAGCCTAAAATAATCCTTATGCCAAAAAGACATATTTTGGAGTGGCAAATTCTGCTCCCCTTCAGTATACATATATATAAAAATTTCACGACTATGGTAGGTTAATGTTATTTTCATTTTACAAATAAGGATATTAAAGCTCAGTGAAATTAAATTTTCTTGTTCGAGTTTATACAGCTGGTAATTGGGGTAGCTAATATTTGCATCCAATTTTTTTTTTTTTAAATGCCTGAGCCACTTGAGTTTAGAAGAAGATCTTCTTTGGGCAACCTGATACTTGCTTATTCTACATATCACTCTGCAAGGTTTCTCCATGGAGATAAAATAAAAGAAGCAAGAGGTACTGGCACCAAGCAGTTAAAATCTCTGGAGGTGGTTCTTGCTCCTCCGGTATAATACCGTGAGGCATTTCTATACACTTTGATAATAGCAGAGCTGGTATCTTCTGTTAGGTAATTCCATAGGCATGGTACCTTATTAAGCGTAACCTTTCCTTTACAAAGAAATATGAAAACTTAACAGCTAAGGCCTCATTAATAACAGTTGTTAGCTGGCATTTGGTATATGCGAAATGATTCCTGCTGTTTCCTGAGAAGTAAATATAATCCTACAGCACTTAATTTTCTTCTGAGCCTATCATCAGGCCTCATCTATAGATCCTCAAGGATATTTAGCTCTTAACTACTTCTTTTGGTTTTCTTTTCAGTACCTTTATTTTATAAAAGAATCATCGCTTCCTTTAAAAATTTGCTCCTCAAAAGTAGCAGCACTCTCCTAACTACTGGGGAAAAATACAGCTGAATCATTTTTAACAAGAGGTTGAGAATATCACCTAGTCCAGTCCCCCTCCCCGTTTTTTTACAAATCAGGAAATCCAGACCAAGCAAGAAAAATATGAGAGATTTTCAAAGTAATAAAGCAATCTAATGGCAGAGTTGATAGTAAATGGGTTTACCCTCAAAGAACTTTCAGGTAGACAAGAAAAACATATAATTTGGGACACAAAAAGTAGTGTTATCTGGCAAGGCAAGAACTAAAGGAGAAAGTTGGCAGTCACAGACAATGACAGCATTTGTAGAATCAGTGTAAATTTCCCTCTAATTTGATTTGACTTTAACAAGTCAAAAAATTCTAAGTAATCTTATCTCTTGGGAGTACAGATATCTCTAGGAGACCCGGATCTCAATTCCTTTGGATATATACCCAGAAGTGGGATTGCTGGATTCTATGGTAGTTCTATTTTTTGAGGAACTTCCACACTGTTTCCCATAGTGGCTGCACCAATTCCTGCACTTCCATCTTTCATCTGGGGCTGGAGCTGTGGGTCGTGAGGTAGGGAACTACAGAGTTGGAAAACTGAGAGCGAAAAATGTTATTTGTACCAGATGTATAAAAAATGTTCATTATTTCAATTCTTCTTAGGGTCTGCTAACTCATCTCCTATATGTTAGACCCAAGCTTGTGCAAGTCAGTAATGATATCTGGAATTCAATATGGTCATATCCATCAAAATAGGCGAGGTTATGCTGCACTAACAAACAACCCTCAAATTCCAGTGACTTAAAATAAGTTTATTTCTTACTCAGATAACACATCCATCACTGTTCCACAAGGGGGCTCTGTTATCGCAATTACTCATTCTGCCAAGTTGTCAAGAACAGCCATTGTCTTGTAACATTGCTTGTCACTGTGCCAGAGGGAAGAAAGGACTCTGTAAAGGTCTTGCATTATTAACTGAACGATCCACTGAGGAACTGACACAGTCACCTTTCTTCACACTCATCAGACAGAACTAGTCATGCAGCCTACACAATCACAAATCTACCACGCGCTTAGAAGAAAAACTCAACGTATAAGGCAAACAGAATTAATGGCTGTCACGATAGCACAAAAAGTTTTCTTTTGTTCCCTTGGCTAATAACTCTCAAGCATATATTAAAGCATAATCATCCTAGGTTCTTAGTGTTATACATGTGACACTTATGATCACCTAACTTCACTCAAGATGGGAATATCCTCGGAATTATCCTGGCAGTAAGTCTGTCTTTTGCCTGGGCTCTTTCAGTGGTAGTGACATTGCTACCTAACTAGGCAGTATATCCTATACTGACACACCTATCATTGATATTCAAGAATATTCATGCTGGGGGGACCTTCAAGATGGTGGAAGAGTAAGATGTGGAGATCACCTTCCTCCCCACAAATACATCAAAAATACATCGACATGTGGAACAACTCCTACAGAACACCTACTGAATGCTGGCAGAAGAACTCAGACTTCTCAAAAGGCAAGAAACTCCCCATGTACCTGGGTAAGGGAAAAGAAAAAAGAAAAAACAGAGACAAAAGAATAGGGACGGGACCTGCCCCTCTGGGAGGGAGCTGTGAAGGAGGAAAAGTTTCCACACACTAGGAAGTGGCTCACTGGCAGGGACTGTGGGGAGCTTCAGAGCCTCAGAGAAAAGGGCAGCAATAGGAGTGTGGAGGGAAAGCGGAGAGATTCCCACACAGAGGATTGGTGCCAAACAGCACTCACCAGCCTGAGATGCTTCTCTGCTCACCCACCGGGGCAGTCAGGTCCGGGAGCTGAAGTTTAGGCTTTGGAGGTCAGGCGCCAGGGAGAGGACTGTGGTTGGCTGCATGAAGACAGCCTGAGGGGGCTAGTGCACCGCAGATAGCCAGGAGGGAGTCCAGGAAAAAAACTGGGCCTGCTGGAGAGGCAAAAGACCATTGTCTCAAGGTGCACGAGGAGGGGGGCGGCCCCACCATAGGAGCTTCTAGCTCTCTGCGCCCACAGACAGAAGGGCACCACCTACGCAAGCTCCAGAGGCAGAAATCTCATTCAGATCCGACAGAGAAATTAAAACGTTTACAGACAAGCAAAAGCTAAGAGAATTCAGTACCACCAAACCAGCTTTACAACAAATGCTAAAGGAACTTCTCTAGGCAGGAAACACAAGAGAAGGAAAAGACCTACAATAACGGGCCCAAAACAATTAAGAAAATGGGAATAGGAACATACATATCGATAACTACATTAATTGGAAATGGATTAAATGCTCCAACCAAAAGACATAGACTGGCTGAATGGATACAAAAACAAGACCCATATATATGCCATCTACAAGAGACACACTTCAGACCTAGGGACACATACAGACTAAAGTGAGGGGATGAAAAAAGATATTCCATGCAAATGGGAATCAAAAGAAAGCTGGAGTAGCAATTTTCATATCAGAAAAAACAGACTTTAAAATAAAGACTATTATAAGAGACAAAGAAGGACACTACATAATGATCAAGGGATCGATCCAAGAAGAAGATATAACAATTGTAAATATTTATGCACCCAACGTAGGAGCATCTCAATACATAAGGCAAATGCTAACAGCCATATAAAAGGGGAAATCGACAGTAACACAATCATAGTAGGGGACTTTAACACCCCACTTTCACCAATGGACAGATCATCCAAAATGAAAATAAATAAGGAAACACCAGCTTTAAACCATACATTAAACAAGATGGACTTAATTGATTTTTTTTTTTTTTTGGTGGTACGCGGGCCTCTCACTCTTGTGGCCTCTCCCGTTGTGGAGCACAGGCTCTGGACGTGCGGACTCAGCTGCCATGGCTCACGGGCCTAGCTGCTCCGCGGCACGTGGGATCTTCCCGGATCAGGGCATGAACCCGTGTCCCCTGCATCGGCAGGCGGACTCTCAACCACTGTGCCACCAGGCAAGCCCCTTAATTGATATTTATAGGACATTCCATCCAAAAGCAACAGAATACACTTTCTTTTCTAGTGCTCATGGAACATTCTCCATGATAGATCATATCTTGGGTCACAAACCAAGCCTTAATAAATTTAAGAAAATTGAAATCATATCAATCTTTTCTGACCATAACATTATGAGACTAGATATCAATTACAGGAAAAAATCCGTAAAAAATACAAACACATGGAGGCTAAACAATACACTACTAAGTAACCAAGAGATCACCAAAAAATCAAAGAAGAAATAAAAAAATACCTAGAAACAAATGACAATGAAAACACGATGACCCAAAACCTATGGGATGCAGCAAAAGCAGTTCTAAGAGGGAAGTTTATAGCAATACAATCTTACATCCAGAAACAAGAAACATCTCAAATAAACAACCTAACCTTACACCTAAAGCAATTAGAGAAAGAAGAACAAAAGAACCCCAAAGTTAGCAGAAGGAAAGAAATCATAAAGATCACATCAGAAATAAATGAAAAAGAAATGAAGGAAACGATAGCAAAGATCAATAAAACTAAAAGCTGGTTTTCTGAGAAGATAAATAAAATTGATAAACCATTAGCCAGACACATCAAGAAAAAAGGGAGAAGACTGAAATCAACAGAATTAGAAGTGAAAAAGAAGTAACAGCTGACACTGCAGAAATACAAAGGATCATGAGAGATTACTACTAGCAACTCTATGCCAATAAAGTGGACAACCTGGAAGAAATGGACAAATTCTTAGAAAAGCACAACCTCCTGAGACTGAACCAGGAAGAAATAGAAAATATAAACAGACCAGTCACAAGCACTGAAATTGAAACTGTGATTAAAAATCTTCCAGTGAACAAAAGCCCAGGAACAGATGACTCCACAGGCGAATTCTATCAAACATTCAGAGAAGAGCTAACACCTATCCTTCTCAAACTCTTCTAGAATATAGCAGAGGGAGGAACACTCCCAAATTCATTCTACGAGGCCACCATCAACGTGAAACCAAAACCAAAGATGTCACAAAAAAGAAAACTAAAAAAAAAGCCAAAACAAAACTAAATGAACCATGGATAAGGCAGCTAAATTTCTGAAAGAAAGCCAGCATAAGTAGGCAGCCCCTGTAAGCTCTGAATCATCAATGAGGTAGCTGTTCCTCACGGAACAATCACAGAATCTTGAGGGGGAGGGAGGTATCTCGGTCTCAAGTTAGAAAAGGTGGGGCCATGCACACATTGCCTTTGACAGGAACAGTGCCTGTCCTGTAAGCAATTTCAGTGGGTCTTGGGATGTCACTCCCTTCCCCACCACACTCCATATAGCTCACTCTGACTCTGACAATGTTTCTGTAAAACTTCTGTAGAGGAATTTAGCCATGAAATAGAGCTAACCACCTTCCATTGCAAGTTTTGCAAAGTGAAGAGGGGTTCATGTTTCTCATGATTGGTACTTAGCACAATGGTAAGAGACAGTTAATACTGTTTATACATTGGTTTTTCCATTAAGCATCTCTAGAGAAGACGAAAGCTTAAACTTGTGGTGTGGCTAAGTTAGATAGTGTCTGAGAAGAAGTGCAATATGAAGCCATGCAATAAAGGCCATGTTGGTGAAATGACTCGCTGGAAGGGTGGACAGTTTGGGTGAACTTCCTGCATCGATTGCCCGCGGGGTGGTCTGCCCTTGGGCCGGGAATGCAGAGTCTCTAAAGAAACCCATTGCTCTTACGAGGTAATTTACATATTTGCTTTCTGTTGAACTAACGGAAAATGTTAAATCTAACAGCTGTTCATGTCTTGTATAGAGAGTGTCATATGTATTTAAGCTGTGTGTTTTTATAAAGTAAAGGCAAATGCCGAAAAAAAAAAAATTTTTTTTTTTTTTATGGATGTCTGGAATGATCCCAACATGAAGTATGAGCTGCAGCTGGCAAACCCCAAAGAGTTCTATCACGAGGTGCACAGACCCTCCCATTCCTCAACTTTGCTCTCCTGCAGGAGGGCAAGGCCTACTCTGCAGACTGAGAGGACCTCTATGCCTAGTCATCTCCTCACCTCCTGCTTTAGACTCCCGAGAGACCAGAGCCTTTTACCCCCACAGACAAGCTGGTGACATTCAGCAGCTTGGCCCCTTTTTCCTCTTTTGTGCTTATGTTGTTGACCTTTTCGTGATTTGTAATCCTGAACAAAGTATAATAATAAGTTTTGTATAAATAGGAAAAAAAATATCACTGATGAACACAGAGGCAAAAATTCTCAACAAAGTACTAGCAAACAGAATCCAACAGCACATTAAAAGGATCATACACTATGATCAAGTGGGGTTTATCCCAGGAATGTAAGGATTCTACAGTATATGCAAATCAACCAATGTGATAAACCATATTAACAAACTGAAGGATAAAAACCATGTGATCATCTCAAAAAATGCAGAAAAAGCTTTCCACAAAATTCAACACCGATTTATGATAAAAATCCTCCAGAAAGTACACATAGAGGGAACTTACCTCAACATAAAAAAGGCCAAATATGACAACCCCCCCAGCCAACATCATTCTCAATGGTGAAAAAATGAAACCATTTCCACTAAGATCAGGAACAAGACAAGGTTGCCCACTCTCACCCCTATTATTCAACATAGTTTTGGAAGTTTTAGCCACAGCAATGAGAGAAGAAAAGGAAATAAAAGGAATCCAAATCGGAAAAGAAGAAGTAAAGCTGTCACTGTTTGCAGATGACATGATAATATACATAGAGACTCTTAAAGATGCTACCAGAAAACTACTAGAGCTAATCAATGAATCTGGTAAAGTTGCAGGATACAAAATTAATGCACAGAAATCTCTTGCATTCCTATACACTAATAATGAACAATCTGAAAGAGAAATTAAGGAAACACTCCCCTTTACCATTGTAACAAAAAGAATAAAATACCTAGGAATAAACCTACCTAAGGAGACAAAAGATTTGTATGCAGAAAACTATAAGACATTGATGAAAGAAATTAAAGATGATACAAACAGATGGAGAGATATACCATGTTCTTCGATTGGAAGAATCAACATTGCGAAAATGACTATACTACCCAAAGCAATCTACAGATTCAATGCAATCCCTATCTAACTACCACTGGCATTCTTCACAGAACTAGAACAAAAAATTGCACAATTTGTATGGAAACACAAAAGACCCTGAATAGCCAAAGCAATCTTGAGAAAGAAAAACGGAGCTGGAGGAATCAGGCTCCCTGATTTCAGACTATACTACAAAGCTACAGTAAACAAGACAGTATGGTACTGGAACAAAAACAGAAATATAGATCAATGGAACAGGATAGAAACCCCAGAGATAAACCCACACACATATGGTCACCTTATCTTTGATAAAGGAGGTAAGACTATACAATGGAGAAAAGACAGCCTCTTCAATAAGTAGTGCTGGGAAAACTGGATAGCTACATGTGAAAGAATGCAATTAGAACACTCCCTAACACCATACACAAAAATAAACTCAAAATGGATTAGAGACCTAAATGTAAGGCCAAACACTATAAAACTCATCGAGGAAAACATAGGCAGAACTCTCTATGACATAAATCATAGCAAGATCCTTTTTGACCCACCTCCTAGAGAAACGGAAATAAAAACAAAAAACAACAAATGGGACCTAATGAAACTTAAAAGCTTTTGCGGAGCAAAGGAAACCATAAACAAGATGAAAAGACAATCCTCAGAATGGGAGAAAATATTTGCAAAGAAAGAAACTGACAAAGGATTAATCTACAAAATGTACAAGCAGTTCATGCAGCTCAATATCAAAAAAACAAACAACTGAATCTAAAAATGGGCAGAAGATCTAAACAGACATTTCTCCAAAGAAGCTATACAGATTGCCAACAAACACATGAAGGAATGCTCAACATCACTAATCATTAGAGAAATGCAAACCAAAACTACAATGGGGTATCACCTCATACCAGTCAGAATGGCCATCATCAATAAATCTAGAAACAATAAATGCTGGAGAGGGTGTGGAGAAAAGGGAACCCTCTTGCACTGTTGGTGGGAATGTAAATTGATACAGCCACTATGCAGAACAGTATGGAGGTTCCTTAAAAAGCTAAAAATAGAATTTCCATATGACCCAGCAATCCCACTACTGGGCATATACCCTGAGAAAACCATAATTCAAAAAGAGACATGTACCACAATGTTCACTGCAGCACTATTTACAATAGCCAGGACACGGAAGCAACCTAAGTGTCCATCGACAGATGAATGGATAAAGAAGAAGTGGCACATATATACAATGGAACATTACTCAGCCATAAAAAGAATATAATTGAGTTATCTGTAGTGAGGTGGATGGACCTAGAGTCTGTCATACAGAGTGAAGTAAGTCAGAAAGAGAAAAACAAATACCGTATGCTAACACATATATATCTAATCTAAAAAAAAAAAGAAGGTTCTGAAGCACATAGGGGCAGGACAGGAATAAAGACACAGACGTAGAGAATGGAATTGAGGACATGGGGAAGGGGAAGGGTAAGCTGGGATGAAGTGAGAGAGTGGCATGGACATATATACACTACCAAATGTAAAATAGATAGCTAGTGGGAAGCAGCCGCATAGCACAGGGAGATCAGCTCGTTGCTTTGCGTCTATCTAGAGGGGTGGTATTGGGAGGGTAGAAGGGAGATGCATTAAGGAGGAGATAGGAGATATGGGGATATTTGTATACATATAGCTGATTCATTTTGTTATACAGCAGAAACTAACACACCTTGTAAAGCAGTTATACTCCAATAAAGATGTAAAAAAAAAAAAGAATATTCATACTCATAATTGGCTGGTATTTGATTTGTTCTAACATTACTGGTCGAGGTTCTGCCCTCTAGAAAAATAAGAATATATTAATAATAGTAGAAACAATAATATGCATATATAAATATACTTATTTAATCATCAAAAGAACTCTTTTCATTGGGCAGTGTTATTATCATCCCCATTTAAACAATGACTGATTTTTCACTCTTTCACATAAGAGCCTTTTAAATATATGAAAATTAGTATTGACTAATGATCCCCACTTTCTCCACTTGCTTCTCAGGTTTCTAGATACTTCATCATCTTTTTTGTTGTATTCCGTATGTACTCTAGTTTGTTGATATCCTTCTAATGTTGTGGTTTTTAGAAATATCCGTAGTAGTTCAGATGTAGTTGGAACAGCACATAGTTCAATAAAATTAAACGTATTTTCAGTTGGTATATTATATTCCCGGTGGCACAGACAATGAGTTGTTTTGTTTGTCTCTTTGTTTTGGAGGTTAGGACTCAATCATTTATCCTGTTCCAAATCTGATTTGATAACCTCAGCCCAGGATTTGGACTGTATAATTAACTCTTAATATTCAATGGCAGATTAAACCCAAGATGGATGTTACTTAATCTAAGTATAAAATTTTATATCTTTGTACACGGTGAGAAGATATTTTATATTAACTGCCTTCACTTTGAGAAGAAGGCATCCTCCTAATCAGAAAGTCAAATACCATCAGATGCAGTATTCTCAATATGAAACATACATATGCACACACGGCCTCGCTTACTTCTGTCTTACTATTAAAATAAAGAAGCAGTTCCTCTCAACTGAAACGAATCTTTCTGCCAGTATTTGGGTCTCTTTCCTGAGAGCTTTGCTTCATTCAATCTCCCTTTCACATTTTATGTATTTATTTTCTTCCTCTCAACTGAATATTTCCATCTCTATCACTGATGTACAAGTCCAAGTTGTCATCCTCTCTCACTCTGACTGTAGCAATAGCCTCCTAACTGGTGTATCCTCATTCTCTCTCGTCTTGTTCCAATCTAGTAAATTTCCCAAGATAGAAACAAAAATCATGTTTTAAGATCATATATCAAATAATGTGATTTTCCTACTTAAATTTCTCCAATTACTTCACATCATACTTAAAATCCAAACACCTTACTATGACCTATAAAACCATACATGACGTAGTTTGTGCTTTCCTCTCTGACTGCAACTCTTGGCTCAAGGACCTCTGCTTCCATCATCACCTCTCTTCTTCAGTCTCACCCGCTGACCCTCTTGCTTCCCTCTTATAAGGACTATTGTGATTGATTACTTTGCACTACTTGGATAATCCATGATAATTGTATCATCTCAAGATTCTTAACTTAATCGTATCTACAAAGTCCCTTTTGCCAGGTAAGGTAACATATTTGCAGGTTCTGGGGATTAGGATGTGTACCTCTTTCTGAAGCCAATATTTTGCTTGCCACAGTCTCCTAAAACTAAGCCCCATTCTCATTAAGCTTCGGTAATACTAACTATATCTTTAGGGTTCTAAATTAGAAGCGACAGAGGCTTATACTGAATAATTAATGAGAAAAGGAGCTTACTAAAAGGAATTCTTAAAAAAACTTGCTGAGAGTGTTAGAGAACAAGGCTCCAGGCTATGTTTCCAGAAACAACAGTCAAAAATCATCTTCAGAAATGATCTCATGGGCTTCCTTGGTGGCACAGTGGTTAAGAATCCGCCTGCCGATGCAGGGGACACGGGTTCGAGCCCTGGTCCGGGAAGATCCCACATGCCGCAGAGCAACTAAGCCTGTGCGCCACAACTACTGAGCCTGAGCTCTAGAGCCTGCGAGCCACAACTACTCAGCCCACGTGCCACAACTACTGAAGCCTGTGTGCCTAGAGCCTGTGCTCCTCAACAAGAGAAGCCACTGCAATGAGAAGCCTGCGCACCGCAACCAAGAGTAGTCCCCGCCTCGCCACAACTAGAGAAAGCCCGCACACAGCAATGAAGGCCCAATGCAGCCAAAAATAAATAAAATAAATAAATTTATAAAAAAGAAATGATCTCATGAGGTAACTTCCACCATCTAGCTCTGGAGCACTAGGTGTGCACCACTCCACTGCTGGGCCAGGCACATAACTTTGCAGAGCCATGATGACCACCAAAGAGAAAAAGACCCCCTACCTCTCCCTCTTGTGACTCTAACTCCTGAGTCAAAATTTCATACAATTGTGTCTGATTGGTGAAGCCTGGGTCACATTCCTATACCTTATATGCAAGGAAGGCCAGAAAGGCAAATACTTGGTATTTAATCTCTTGAAGAAAGATGCACACTTTGTGTCCTACTGAAATGGAGCAGGACCCTATGGTCCTTGTGCACACCCCGCCCCATGTCCTCAGCCTGCCTTTTGTCTGTGGAAAAACTTTAGCCAAAGAATAAGTTTAATCAGAGAGAGAAATGAGAAAATGCAGAAACAGAGGAAAACAGTCAAAGGAGACCAAATAATAATAGTTTAGTCATTAAGCAACGTCAAGGACCTTTAGTTCCTCCTTAAGGGCTACAGATAATATTCTGAGCCACATCCTGTGAGCTGCCTTGTAGATACTGAAACCCCCGCCAGGTGGAAGAAGTTAACTACATGGCGAGCAGGCTGTAGCCATGACAAAAGCTGCCACAAAAATTCCGAGAATTGGCCTCAAAGAAATGGAAACAAACTGACCCTGGAACTGAAGATTAAGTGTACCTAAAACAATCAAGATGACACTGATCAGACCACCGCATGACCAATTTCAAGATGATGCCTGTCAGAGCTGACTGTGCTGTTTCTGCATGTAGCCCCCTCCCTCTGTCTATAAAAGCTCTTGCCCCCTGATTGTCAGGGGGAGGAATCAGCCTTTGGACAGCTGTCCACCCTCCCCCCACCCCCTGCTCCGGTTGCTGGCATCCGAAATAAAGCAAACTTTCCTTTCCACCAAGCTGGCCTCTTTATTGGCTTTTGAGTGGCGAGCAGCTGGACCCCACTTTCGGTTCCAGATTTTGGCGCCCACCGTGGGGCTAGTGGGGCTGCTGGGGCTACGGCAGCTACTGTGCTCTCATGACACCTGGCTCCCCTGTGTTTTCCCAGGTAGAGCCACGGCCGTGACAACATACTGGGATGGTTGCAATGAGCCTGCTGCTCGTGGCTAGTTAGCCCCGAGAAGGGAATTTGGGGGACGTTCCTGGCAGCCGCCAAAACCATTTGTTTCGAGGATCCTCCCTGTTTCTCCCCTCCTCGGCACCGGCTGCCAACTTATGCTTTTCCTTGGTGGAATGGAGAGATGCATCTGGACGAGCTGACGAGCTCCAAGACTGGGTAAGTCCACCCGTGTGCACGCGGGCAACATTCCCATTTGTGAGCGCTAAGTGCTATTTGGGCATTCTTGCCAATTGGTTCTGACGTCGAGGACCGTTTGTGAGCACTGACTGCTATTTGGGCATTTTGCCAATTGGTTCTGATGTCTGTCTGCCATTGAGGACCGTTTGTGACCATGAAGTGCTATTTGGGCATTTTTGCCAATTAGTTATGGCATCTGTCTACCATTGAGAATCGTTTGTGCTGGGGAAGTGTTTGTTTGGGACTCTATACCAGTCATCCTCTTAAGAGGATTTGTGACATCTGTCTTTTGGTGTGTGAGTGTGTATTCCATCTATGTGATTGGTATCTTTGTTGTCTTATGTA
Source organism: Stenella coeruleoalba (assembly GCF_951394435.1). Taxonomy (NCBI): domain Eukaryota; kingdom Metazoa; phylum Chordata; class Mammalia; order Artiodactyla; family Delphinidae; genus Stenella; species Stenella coeruleoalba. Next base: position 117,043,681 of record NC_137152.1, read on the forward strand.
AAATGGGAAATTCAAGTTCAACTCATCAAAAAAAATTTTTAGCTATGAAATTATGACAAAGAAAAAGAAAGATGATTTTTTTTTTTTTTAACCAATGTATGGCAACAGTATTCTTTAGACTCCGGAGAAAATTGGTTAAGATGAAACTCTTTTGAAATTCCAAAATTGATTCTTTTTGCATATGCAGTTAGAGAAAGCTAGCTTGATAAAATACTGTTTTCAGAATTCTGACCCTGAGAGAACAAAAATATGCCTAGGAGAAAACTTCAAGTTAACTCTATCATGTCCTTGAAATACAAACAGCCCACTTTGCCTGAGACTTCAGCCTTGGGTTAATTAGTAAAACGTCAAGCCAAAAAAAAAAAAAAAAAAAAGAGAAAAAAAAAAGAAGCCTTTTAAAATTGAGTGTAAAATTTGACTATTTGACTGTTATTCATAAACTGATAAGTTTAATTGCAATGCCTAATTCATGAAATGTAAAAAGAGGAAACAATGAGATCTCTGTTTGTCTGGATGTATGTATGTCTCAATATGTGTCTTTGCCTTTGGTTAATTTGTAAAGAGCTCTATTTAATTGGCTTTAAAAAAAATGTAAGCACTTACAAGTCAAACAAATCTAAATTAACCTACTTTTTTGTCTTCTTGCAAGACCAAGAGGGAAACTTAAGGATGTCTGGGTTTCTTAAACACACATCTTGTACCAGATTAAAGAGAAACTGTGCTCTGAAAAAATGTATGTTTTTAGAGGTTATGGAATATGTTCTTAAGTTTGCCAATTAGAAAATACTGATATAACAAATAGTTCAATTACTTGTTTCTTGGTTTTGTTAAGGTTTTCAAGGGTTAAAAATTGTAATATGTAAAAATGATAAGGGAAACATTATCACTGTGTAAAGCAAGTAGGATATGTTTGTCAGTGAAGAGAAAGTATAAAGAATGGAGATATTTTTGTTGAGGAAAAATGATGATAATAATTTTGTCCTACAGTTGGTTGGATGGGAAAAAAAGGACAGATTTGTATGGATCCAGAAAGTGATAAAATGTTTGTGGAAAAGTAACTTTGAGAAAAGCATTTTGTATGTTGTCTGTCAGGATTAAGATTAGACTGAATTTTTAATTTTTTTAACATCTTTATTGGAGTATAATTGCTTTACAATGGTGTGTTAGTTTCTGCTGTATAACAAAGTGAATCAGCTATACATATACATATATCCCCATATCTCCTCTGTCTTGCGGATTAGACTGAATTTAATTAACTAAATGAATTTTATTATTAACAGTAAACTGATACAAGACTAAGTTTGGTTTTCTCTCTCTGTTAAGAGAAAAATTTTTTTCTAAACTAATTTGGATTATTTGGTATGTTAAATTATATGGAAAATATTTGATAACTTTCAGATCATACTGTTTAACTGAGTAAGAAATTTTAAAAATTCTGACAGAAAGCTATTGTTCTGTTTCTAACTGTACTTTTGACCCTGATGCTCAGGATGGAAAAAATTGTCCAGTGAAGTTGTCACAGAGCATAACTACTCATGATGTGTATCACTGCTGGCTCTAAGTTTACTGCTTAAAGCACATGTACAATGTTTGTGTGAGAATTGGGTATAAATGATAAAATGTATGGCCTATGAAGTGTTTTCCGATTAACATACCTCTGGGCCTGTTCATATCTGATTAGTTTTCCCCCACTGTGAACAGCTAGGCAAACATATAAACAAAAAGAGGCCTAGCACCGAGAGACATGAATGGACCCAGAGCAGTCGACTGAGCCACTCTGGCAACGTTGGAAAAGTATATTGAGTATCAATGCTTTCTATGGAAAGAGTTACAATTAAAAGGGGAAAATAATGGAGGAAATTTTCACATATTGAGGTATGGGGAAGTCATTCTAGCTTATGTATGATTTAATTTGAACTTTAGGCTAACCAAAACAGCCTGTTTATGGCCTATTAAACATACATTGTACATCTGCTTTAACCATTAAGCAACAATACATTCAGAGAATAATACGAAGATGTATTTTGATTATTATCGTCATTGTAAAATGTCTACTAATTTTCAAATGCTTGTCCAGGTACTAGGAAAAGGAATCAAGGAGAGAGGTAATGTTTCATGATACAAAATATTGATGAGCTTGAGATTATTTCCAATTCTGTGTCCATTCCCCAAATTAGGCAGAACTACACCCCACTTCAGCAAGAAGTAGCCAAGAGTGGTCATCACCCCATTCCCTCAAACAGTTGGGAAAAGCTGAAACTAAACCCGAGCTTCTCTGCCAAGTTGATGACTAACCCCTCTACCCAAAACCTTCTTCCCCTTCTTCTTCTGTACCCATCCCTCCTGAAGACTGAGGAGTATCAAAGAAAAGGAGGCATTGGAATGGAGCAGGACCCTATGGTCCTTGCTGCCCCATGTCCTCGGCCTGCCTTTTGTCTGTGGAAAAACCTTAGCCAAAGAATAAGTTTAATCAGAGAAATGAGAAAATGCAGAAACAGAGGAAAACAGTCAAAGGAGACCAAATAATAATAGTTTAGTCTTTAAGCAACGTCAAGGACCTTTAGTTCCTCCTTAAGGGCTATAGATAATATTCTGAGCCGTATCCTGTGAGCTGCCTTATAGATACTGAAACCCCCGCCAGGTGGAAGAAGTTAACTACATAATGACCAGGCTGTAGCCATGACATAAACTGCCACAATTCCAAGAACTGGCCTCAAGGAAATGGGAACAAACTGAACGTGGAACTGAAGACTAACTGTACCTAAAACAATCAAGGTGACTCTGGTCAGACCACCGATGACCAATTTCAAGATGACTGCCAGAGCTGACTGTGCTGTTTCTGTATGTAGTCCCCTCTCTCTGTCTGTAACAGCTCTTGCCCCCTGATTGCCAGGGGGAGGAATCAGCCTTTGGACAGGTGTCTGCCCCCCGCCCCACCCCCAGTCGCCGGCATCCAAAATAAAGCAAACTTTCCTTTCCACCAACCTGGCCTCTTTATTGGCTTTTGAGTGGCGAGCAGTCAGACCCCACCTTCGGTTACACTCTAAGTCTAATGAAAAGGAGACTTCTCAAAACAAAGAAAAATGTTCAAGATACTGTGCTGTCAGAACAAATTGCAAATGTCTACATCACCTTAGTTTTCTTTCTAGATCATGCTGTCTGTTCCTGTGTCAAGGCCTTTGTACTTGTGATTAGTTCCTTTTTCTGGAACATCCTTCTTCATGTCTTCACATGACTAACTCCTTCGTGTTATTCAAATCTCAGGCTAAATCTCCTTGAAGAGGTACATCTGAACACTTTATCTAATGTTCTTCCCCAGTTACTTCACTAACTTGTTCTATTTTCTTCATTCCTCATATCACTATTTAAATTGATTATATGGGCTTCCCTGGTGGCGCAGTGGTTGAAAGTCTGCTTGCCGATGCAGGGGACACGGGTTCGTGCATCGGTCCGGGAAGATCCCACGTGCCGCGGAGCGGCTGGGCCCGTGAGCCATGGCCGCTGAGCCTGCGCGTCCGGAGCCCGTGCTCCGCAACGGGAGAGGTCACAGCAGTGAGAGGCCCGCGTACCGCAAAACAAAAACAAAAACAAAAACAAAAACAAATTGATTATACTTTTTTACTTGTTGACTTGTTGTTATGCATTCCCATTAGATTATAAGTTCCATGAGAGTAGTGACCACGTCAATTTTATACATCACTATATCCCCTGCCACTAGCAGTGTACCTGGTGCATACTAGGTTCTCAATACATAACGTGTTGAACTGAACAACAAATGTAGTACAGTACAAAATACACATGCTTTGGAACGAAGCACACTTGAGTGTGAACTCTTGCTCTACCAATTAAAACTACATGACCCTGATTAAATGGTTTAACCTCTTTGACTTATCAAGTTTCTCCTTTTTAAGTGATAATGATGCTTGTCATGTAGCGATGTTATAAGGACTAAAGCAGCAAATGAATGGAGATTGTGTGACAGACAGCTGTTCCTCTTAGTTGCATGCCATCTGAAAATGTGATAAGCCAGTCTTGTATGACTTTATCAGTGTTCTGAATATCATGTTGCAAAGGAAATATGTTGATTATGTCCTAGAGCATTTCACTGGAGAAGTTCCTAAAAGTCATCACTGATTCAGTAATGAATACTGAAAAGAGTACATGAGAGAAATATATATTTTTTAATTTTAAGAAGAATGGATATGAGCAGGAGGACAAAAAGGATGGAAATAAAAAGTAGTCATAGAACAAAATAGCCGACACTGGGCATGGTGCATGGCACTGGGTATTTTCATGTACCACATATGGCCAGGATAAGTGAGACAACCCTTGTGGGAAGTGATTTGTCAATGTCTGACTGAAGTAAAAATGAGCATAATGTTTGGGCCAGCAATTCTTCTAGGAATTTATCCTAGGGAAATAAGAAAGATACGTGCAAGGCTTTAACTATAGCAATGCTCATTGAAACACTAATTATAATATCAAAGCAAAACAACTTAAATATTCAACCTTATGGAAGTAGCTAAGTAAATGCTATTAATCTATACACAAGGGACATTAGGAAGCCATTAAATTGTTTTAAATAACATCAGATATATGAAAAGATGTCCTTATACATTATGTTTAACAGCCTTATTGAAATAGAATTCTTATACCCCCCAATTTACCCATTTAAAATCTACAATTCAGTGGTTTTTAGTATATTCCCAGTTGTGCAATCATCACCATGATCAATTTTAGGATATTTTTATCACACCCCAAAAAAACCTTATACCCGTTAGCAGTCACTCCTCTTCTGGAAATTTCATGTAAATGGATAATATAGCACGTGAACCTGTTGAGTCTGTTTCCAAGGTTCATCCATGTTATATCATTCCTTGCTTTTTATTCCTTTTTATTGCCAAATGATATTTCATTGAATTAGTATACCGCTTTTTCTTACCATTCATCAGTTGATAGACATTTGAATTATTTCCACTTTTTTTGGATACTATGAATAATGTTACTGTGAACATTCTTGTACAAGTTTTTATTTGAACATAGGTTTTCAACACTTTGGGTATATAGCCAGGAGTGGAACTGCTGTATCATATGATGATTCTATATTTAACTGACGGAGGAACTTCCCACCAACTGTTTTCCAAAGCAGCTTCACCATATTACACCCCGACAAGCAGTATATGTGGGTTCCCATTCGTCCACAGCCTCACCAACACTTGTTATCTTTTTGCACATCTCCATCCAATAGATGTGAAGTGTTATCTCATTTTGCATTTCCCTAATGACTAAGGATGTTGAGCATCTTTTCATGTACTTGTTACACATTTGTATTTTTCTTCTGGAGAAATAGCTGTTTAGATTCTTTGCCAATTCTTAAGCAGATTATTAATCTTCTTATTATTGAGTTCTAATAGTCATATATTCTGGATAAAAAATCCCTTATCAGATATAGGATTTGCAAATATTTTCCACAGTCCTTCTCACTTTCTTGATGATGTCCTTTGAAGCAAAATTTTTAGTTTTAATGAAATCCGATTTCTTTTTTCCATTTATCTCTTGTCCTTTTGATGTGATATTTAAGAAATCTTCACGTAACAGAAGGTCATGAAAATGTACACCTATGTTTTCTTCCAAGAGTTTCATAGTTTTAGTTTTTACATGTGGGTGTTTCATACATTTTGAGTTGATATTTGTATATGGTGTGAACACTGTGTCCATATTCATTCTTTTGCATGTAGATATCCAGTTGTTCCAGCACCACCTGTTGATGAGACATTTCCCTACTGAATGGTCTTGGAACCCTTATTAAAAACCAACTGACTGTAAACGTGAGGGTTCACTTCTGTACTCTCAATTCTCTTCCGTTGATCTATATGTCTACTATGATTCCAGTATGGCATTATTTTTATTACTGTAGCTTTCTGGTAGTTTTTGAAAGTGAAAAGTATGAATCCTCTAACTATGTTATTCTTTTTCAAGATTACTTTATTACTAATGATATGATTCTTTTGGATGCCTTTTAAAATGTAATTCTTTTCTTCATTTCCTTTTGCATGTTTGTAAAAATAACACTGATTTTTGTATTTTGACCTTATATCTTGCAACGTTGTTGAACTTACTTATTACCTCTAATAGTGTGTTACTTAGGGTTTTCTATGTATAATATCATCTCATCTGCAAATAGAATAGTTTTACTTCTTCCTTTCCAAACTGGATACCTTTTATTTCATTTTATTGCCTAATTTTCCTGGCTAAAGCCTTCAGTTACAATGTAGAATCAAAGAAGTAAGAGTACACATCCTTGCCTTATTCCTGAACTTAGAGGAAAAACTTTTAGTCTTTCAGCATTAAGTATAATGTTAGCCCTGGGATTCATAATAAAAATACTCAACTAAGTAGGGAACTTCCTCAATCTGATATCTTTTCAGTATCTATCACATTGATATTATTTTTCATCTGTTATTGATGTTATGAATCATATGAATGGTTTTACAAATATTGAACAATTCTCATAATCTGAACAAGTATTCCAAGGCCAATATATATTATTTTCAGTATATTGCTAAATCCAAGGGCCAGTATTTTATATTGTATTCAGGCATCTCTATTTTGAATGATAATAAATAAAATCCAGTTATAACTTAAATGATCTTTTCTATGTTTTTTATTTTATCAGGATTATACTAGCTCCACAGAATGCACTAAGGACAATTTTCTTCTTTTTATGCTCTGAAACAGATTAAATATCATAGGAAGGTATTTTTTGAAGAAACAAAATGACTCATAGGTGAATCTTTCTTAAGCCCAGAGTCTTTTAGAAAGAAATTTACTTTTACACTTAAAATATTTCTTTCATGTTTTTGGTCTTTTCAGATTTTCTATCTTTACCTAAGTCAATTTTATAATTTATATTTTCCTAGAAAATGATCAGTTTTGTAGATATTTTCTAAGCTTTCTGTTCACTTACAATTTTTAATCCTCAGACTTTTGAGACATCTAGGTTTTTTTCTTCATTTTCCTTTTTTGTTTGTATTTGGTTATTGGATTTATTTATGCTAGATTAATTTCTCTGTATGCTACGGTCTTCAATTCATCAGTCTATATATCACAATCTTTTCTTTGAAATAAAAGTAATTTTGATCCTATTTAATATTATGAACTTTTTAGTGGAATAATATTCTAATCCCTCTTTGTTAATCAGGTCAATATGAAAACAACCTGAGTTTTCAATACTTGAAAATATAACTAAAGCCTAACTGCCTGATAACAGTGCACTGTAATTTCAGACACAGTATCCAAAAGCAAATAACCAGCTTTTTGTTTGTTCAATGTCCAATTCTGGGGATTAAAATGAAAGTGGCTATCAACATTATTCTTCCCAGTACTGAAAATAACCATCTGTTTTCTGTAATGTCCATGTTTTTAAAAGGTCTTCTTATATTTGACTGCAGATACATACAATTTTAACTTATTAATCTCCTTACATGTAGATGGATATAATTGCTCCATCTCAGGAGAAAGAGTTTCTACTAAAAATCTATTGAGCATAATATGGGATATATATTTTATTCCGTTTCCATTCACTAACATTAGGGCCATGTGATTTTTTTTTTAAGTACAAAAGTAGTAAAACCCACATATACACATCTTAGAAATTAACTTTACTCATATACAAATGAAACTGACATTAGTTCAACTGGATACTCACTTTAGTAGACGGATCTTACATTCTCGACTAAATCATTACTCTAAAATCTCTGTTGCTGCAGACCTTGTTACTTGATTTTTTAGGTTTCCTAAAGTCTCAGATTACTTAAGCTTGGAAGAAAATCCATGTGTGACTTGACCTTCTTTGAAGGGGGATGTAGCCTCATTATTTTAAATAATTCTGGAAGCACAGCAGAGGCTAATATTCAAACATATGAATTACTATTGACCATCTGGATTTGATTTCCCCAACATATGTTTATGACAAGGCATTTCTTTGTGACTTATTTGTGAATTGCAGACCCACATTAGTCATTCTGAAAAATTGAAACTTACTTTGTTTGAAAAATCCTGGACTTCCCTGGTGGCACAGTGGTTAAGAATCTGCCTGCCAATACAGGGGACACGGGTACGAGTCCTGATCTAGGAAGATCCCACATGCCGCAGAGCAACTAAGCCCGTGTGTCACAACTACTGAGCCTACGCTCTAGAGCCCTGAGCCACAACTACTGAGCTCACGTGCCACAACTACTGAAGCCCACGTGCCTAGAGCCTGCGCTCTGCAACAAGAGAAGCCACCGCAATGAGAAGTCTGCACACCACAAGAAGAGTAGCCCCGCTTGCCTCAACTAGAGAAAAGCCTTCGTGCAGCAACAAAGACCTAACGAAGCTAAAAATAAATAAAAAAATAAAATAAAGTTTCTGAGAACAGGGACTATGTTCTAAAAAAAAAAAGGTATGCTGTTACTGGCAGCATACATTGAAAAAAAAATCCTGGTGGAGGGTGGGGTGGGATTTTATATACACTATTTAAAATGACAGAACAGGGTTTAAATGCAATAAAGTTTATCATATATGACACATAACTTGAAACAAAAGATCATAAGAAAAATGGACATACATGCTAAACTACAGAAATATCAAATTAAAACTTCATTTTTTAAATCAATGTTTCCTGAACTGTTGTGCAGAAAACCTCTGCATCAGAATTACTTGTGTGTTTGCTAAAAATGCAGATTCCTTGGACCTATTTTAGACTTAAGAAATTAGAATATGTAGGGATGAGGTTAGGGAATCTGCATTTTAACAAGTTTACTAGTTGATTCTTTTTAACAGTAAAGTTTGAGAATCATTGTCTCCCATTCCTTCTTGAACCATCTTTTAAGCTTGCTTAGCCTTTCCCCCAGTTTATAACCTCCAAACAGTTGTCAATTCCTGATGGTACTAGTCAAGAAACAAAATTATACTGAACCAGTCACAGTGTTAGGCACTAGGGATAAAAGATAATTAAGACATAAATCCTGTCCTTAAGGAGTACAGCCTTGTTACGAAGCTATTCATGAAAACAGACAATATTAATATAATAAAGTTTTTATAATGACAAGATGTGCTCCAGGGACTATGGGAGGGTAAGGAGTGTTCCCTAAACCATTCTGAGGGAGAAATGTATGGCATTTACCCAAAGGAGGTTATTGTACCTTATTCCTAAAGGAAGAGAAGGAGTGAACTAGACTAAAAGGTAAGGCAATGGCATTCCAAGTAGAGGAAATACATGGTAAAACCACAAAAAAGGCTTGTGCTTGGGGAAATATAAAAAACACCTCTGTTAAAGTGTGCAGCGAGAGATATATAAGCAAGAAACAAATCTGGAGACACAGTACAGGGCAAGATCGTAGAAACTGTTTAATACACAGTGAGGAATTTGGACTTTATCTGGAGGGACATAAATATCCACTTAAAGATTTTAAGCAAAGGATAAAGATGATCATAGTTGCAATTTAGAAATAGAATACTGTCTACTGTGTGGAAAATGGATTTTATAGGGCAAGCTTGGAGCTAGTGAGTCCAGATAGGTGACAGCTGCAATAATTCAGATGCGAAAGGAAACTAGGGAAGTTAGAAGGGATACAGAGGTGGTGCAAATCTAGGAAATACTCGAGCTTAAATTGTCAGGATAAGATGACTGATTGAATGTGGAACATGAGGATAACTCCTAGGTTCCTAGAATGGGTGACTGAGAAGGATGAGGTGTCACAATCTCAGATAAAATATATAAAATGATGAGCTGATTTGGGGAGTTGAGATGCTAAGTTCCATGAATGACATGTTTAGTTATAGGTGCTTATTGGAAATTTGGAAAGAAATATTAGGTAGGAAGTTGGCAACATAAGCACGAAACTCAGAAAAAATATCTATTCTGTAAATAACAGGTTTTGGAGTTATCCATATATAAATTAGAGTTAAATCCGTGAGAGAAGATGAGATCATGCAGAGAAGAATGTGTAGAGTATGAACATCTGAACTGGAAACAGAACTCTGGAAAACACTAATATTCTCCCAAAGCCACTCACGTATTTTAAGTGTGTGTAAGATCATCATCCTATTTCCAGTTACCACAATCTGTATTAGTTACCTATTGCTATGTAATGAATTACCCAACAATTAGCAGCTGAAGGACAACAAACATTTATCATATCATACATTATCATATCATATCATATCATATCATACAGTATGTGTCAATAATAATATTGATATCATATCATATGATATATATGATATCATATCATATCATATATGATATCATATCATATCATATCACACAGTATGTGAGTGTCAATAATAATAATTAATAATATAATAATTTATAAATTATAATAATATAATAATTAATAATATAATAATAATCCTGAAGCAGCTTAGCTGGGAGATTCTGGTTCTGCTCTCTCACAAGGTTGGAGTCAAAAAGTCCAATTCGGCCACAGTCATCTGAAGGCTTGATTAAGCCTGGAGAATTCACTTCTAAATCTATGGACATGAATGTTGGCAAGATTCTTGGGTTCCTCAAGACATAGACCTTTCCATTCAATTGTTTACTACAAGGCATAACTTCCCCCAAAATGAGTAATGAAAGTCAGAGACAGAAAGAGACAGAGAGAGAGGGAAGCTACAGTGTCTTTTATAAAAATCTCAAAAGTGACATGCCAGGGGCTTCCCTGGTGGCGCAGTGGTTGAGAGTCCGCCTGCCGATGCAGGGGACGCGGGTTCGTGCCCCGGTCTGGGAAGATCCCACATGCCGCGGAACGGCTGGGCCCGTGAGCCATGGCCGCTGAGCCTGCGCGTCTGGAGCCTGTGCTCCGCCAACGGGAGAGGCTACAACAGTGAGAGGCCCGCGTACCGCCAAAAAAAAAAAAAAAAAAAAGTGACATGCCATCATTTCTGCCATATTACATTGGTAACACAGACCAATCCTGGGAGAGTGTCCAAGGGTAGACAAGGATTTGAATACCAAGAGGCAGGGATCGCTGGCAGTCATTTTGTTGCCTGGAGAAGATGGATAGTTTCCAATTCCTCTTACATGATTGCTGTTATTATTATCATCATAATTATCTATAAATCAAGTCATTTCACAAGTGCTTGCTATATTTTCAACCTTATTTCCTGTTACACTCTTCATGCAGTGTAACTGAGTATTAGTGCAGTGAATTGAAATGAGGTCAGATTCTTCAAATAAATAAATCTATGTTAAAAATCTGGCTTCAAGTAAAATTAGCTTTGTATCATAAGCATGTTATTTAAATTTTCCAGCTTTATTGAGGTATAAATGAGTAAAAATTTGTATATATTTAAGGTGTACAATGTGATGATTTAATATATGCATACATTGTGAAATGATTACCACCATGAAGTTAATTAACATATCCATCACTTCACAGAGTTACCATGCTTTTTGTCTGCAGAGAGATAACTGAAGATTTGCTCACTTAGCAAACTTCTAGTATACAACACAGTACTATTAACAATATTATTAACAGTCACCATGCTGTATATTAGGTGGTTCCATATGAAATTTAGAATTGTTATTCTATTTCTGTGAAAAAATTGTACCAGCATTTTGATAGAGATTGCATTGAACCTGTAGATCACTTTGGGTAGTATAGGAATTTTAATAATATGAATTTTTCTAATCCATAAACATGGAATATCTTTCCATTTTTTTGTGACTTCTTTAATTTCTTTCATCAGTGTCTTATAGTTCCCAATGCTTCCTTGGTTAAATTTACTCCTAAGTAGATCAATGGAACAGGATAAAAAGCCCAGAGATAAACCCATGCACATATGGTCACCTTATCTTTGATAAAGGAGGCAAGAATATACAATGGAGAAAAGATAGTCTCTTCAATAAGTGGTGCTGGGAAAATTGGACAGCTACATGTAAAAGAATGAAATTAGAACACTCCCTAACACCATACACAAAAATAAACTCAAAATGGATTAAAGACCTAAATGTAAGGCCAGACACTATAAAACACTTAGAGGAAAACATAGGCAGAACACTCCATGACATAAATCACAGCAATATCCTGTTTGACCCACCTCCTAGAGAAAGGGAAATAAAACCAAAATTAAACAAATGGACCTAATGAAACTTAAAAGCTTTTGCACAGCAAAGGAAACCATAAACAAGACAAAAAGACAACCCTCAGAATGGAAGAAAATATGTGCAAATGAAGCAACTGACAAAGGATTAATCTCCAAAATATATAAGCAGCTCATGCAGCTCAATATCAAAAAACAAACAACCCAATCCAAAAATGGGCAGAAGACCTAAATAGACATTTCTCCAAAGAAGATATACAGATTGCCAACAAACACATGAAAGGATGCTCAACACCACTAATCATTAGAGAAATGCAAATCAAAACTACAAGGAGGTTATCACCTCACACCAGTCAGAATGGCCATCATCAAAAAATCTACAAACAGTGAATGCTGGAGAGGGTGTGGAGAAGAGGGAACCCTTTTGCACTGTTGGTGGGAATGTAAATTGATACAGCCACTATGGAGAACATTATGGAGGTTCCTTAAAAAACTACAAATAGAACTACCATATGACCCAGCAATCCCACTACTGGGCATATACCCTGAGAAAACCATAATTAAAAAGAGTCATGTACCACAATGTTCATTGAAACATTATTTACAACAGCCAAGACATGGAAACAACCTAAATGTCCATTGACAGATGAATGGATAAAGAAGATGTGGCACATATATACAATGGAATATTACTCAGCCATAAAAAGAAATGAAATTGAGTTACTTGTAGTGAGGTGGATGGACTTAGAGTTTGTCATACAGAGTGAAGTAAGTCAGAAAGAGAAAAACAAATACCGTATGCTAACACATATATATGGAATCTAAAAAAAAAAAAAAAAAAGGTTCAGAAGACCCTAGGGGCAGGATAGGAATAAAGATGCAGACGTAGAGAATGGACTTGAGGACATGGGGAGGGGGAAGGGTAAGCTGGGACAAAGTGAAAGAGTGGCATGGACATATATACACTACCAAATGTAAAATAGATAGCTAGTGGGAAGCAGCCGCATAGCACAGGGAGATCAGCTCGGTGCTTTTTGACCACCTAGAGAGGTGGGATAGGGAGGGTGGGAGGGAGATGCATGAGGGAGGGGATATGGGGATATATGTATACATATAGCTGACTCACTTTGTTATATAGCAGAAACTAACACAACATAGTAAAGCAATTATACTCCAATAAACATGTTAAAAAATTTATTCCTAAGTATTTAATTCTTTTTGATGCTATTATAAGTGGGGTGGTTTTCTTAATTTCTTTTTGGATAGCTCATTGTCAGTGCATAGAAACATAACAGATCTTTGTATGTTGATTTTGTATCCTGTACCTTACTGAATTCATCTGTAAGTTCCAATGGTTTTTGGTGGTGTCTTTAGTGTTTTCTATATATAATACCATGTCAATTGCAAACAGAGACAATTTTACTTTTCTTTCCTATTTGAATGTCCTTCCTTCCTTCCTCCCTTCCTCTTTTTCCTTCCTTCCTCCCTCCCTTCCTCTTTTTCCTTCCTTCCTTCCTTCCTCTTTCTCCCTTCCTTCCTTCCTTCCTTTCTCTTTCTTTCTCTTTCTTTCTTTCTTTCTTTCTCTTTCCTTCTTCCTTCCTTTCTCTCTCTCTCTCTCTCCCTCTCTCTTTCTCTCTCTCTCTCTCTCTCTCTCTCTCTCCTTCTCTCTTTCTTCTTCTGGCTTCGATTTCCAGTACTCTGTTGACTAGAACTGCTGAGAGTGGGTACTTCTGTCTTGTTCCTGATCTTAGAGGAAAAGCTTTCAATTTTTTCCCACTGAATATGATGTTAGCTGTGGGATTGGCATATGTGGCCTTTATTACGCTAAGGTGCATTCCTTCTGTACCTAATTTGTGGAGTGTTTTTAGCATGAAAAAATGTTAAATTTTATCAAATGCTTTTTCTGCATCTACTGAGATGATTATGTGATTTTTATCTTTTATTCTGTTAATGTGATGCCTCACATTTTTTGATTTGCCTATGTTGAACCATCCTTGCATCCCAGGGATAAATCCCACTTGATCATGGTGTCTGTTCCTTTTAATGTGCTGATAATACGATTTGCTAGTATTTGGTTGAGTATTTTTGCATCTATATTCATCAGAGATATTGACCTATAGGCTTTGTTTTGTTTTTTTTCCTTGTAGTGTCCTTTGGCTTTGGCAGCAAGGTAATGCTGGTCTTATAAAATGAGTTTGGAACTGTTTCTTTCTTTTCAATTTTTTGAAGAGTTTGAGAAATGTTGGCATTAATTCTTTAAGTATTTGGTAGAGTTAATCAAGAAGCCATCTGGTCCTGAGATTTTCTTTGTTGGGGTGTTTTTGATTACTTCTTCAATCTCCTTACTTATTGTTCTATTTGAATTTTCTGTTCTTCATGATTCAGTCTTGGTAGGTTGTATGTTTCTAGGAATTTACTTCTTCTTGGTTATCCAATTTGTTGGTGTATAACTGTTCATTGTAATTTCTTATGATCCTTTGTACTTCTGTGGTATCAGTTGTAATGCTTCCTCTTTCATTTGTAATTTTGAGTCTTCTTTTTTCTTTGTTTAGCTAAACGTTTGTCAATTTTGTTCATCTTTTTAAAAGAACAAATTTTAGTTTCATTGATATTTTCTATTGTCTTTCTAGTCTCTATTTCATTCTTTTCTGCTTTAATCTTTCCTTCCTTCTGCTAACTTTGAGCTTAGTTTCTTCTTTTTCTATTTTTTTGAGGTGTAAAGTTAGGATTCTTATTTGAGCTCTTTCTTTAGCCCCTCACAGCCACAGTCAGGGAGGAGTCCCATCTGCCCAGAGACCCATCCACAGACAAGGTCTTCAGTGCCCCTAAAGGCAGCCAAACTCAGTCTGATTGCAGAGCCTGAAACAGCAAGTGCCTCTAGCCCCACTCAGCGCAGGTCCAGGGGTAGTCCTGCCTGACCAAGAACCCAGCAGGTGGCATGCCCATCCATGCCCCTGGAGGCAGGCCTTCAGGCCTTGGTCCCAGCTGTGGACCCTGATGCAGCTCTGTGATTTGGTTCTAATCCCTTTCAGCCATGGTATAGGGCAAGTCCTGACATTCCAGGGGCCCACCCAGTGACCCAGCTGGAGCCATCCCAGGGACCTGGTGGGGACCACACATGTCCATCTGGTAACAGACCCTCCAACCACAGACTCCACTGTGGACCCAATAGCAGCCACATGACCCAGCTCGAACTGAGCTCCACTGCAATCCTGGGGGTAATACCATCCACCTGGGAACTGACAGGAGAAGATTTTTATCCACCAATGTCATTCTATAAAGACTTGAAAAGTCCTTTGCTACTTTAAATGCACAGACACCTATGCAAAGCTACATGGATCATGAAGAATCAGGTGAATGTGACATCTCTAAAGGAAACTAATAAAGCTCCAGTGATGGTACCCAAAGAAATATGAATTGCCTGGCAAGGAATTAAAAATAATCATCTTAAAGAAGAATGTTAAGTTTTGGTATTTAGTTTAAATTTCTTAATCTTTAAAAAGCAATAATAACACTTCTGCCTCATCATGTTTTGTGAGGATTAAATGTATATAAAAGATCAGGCAGAGTGCCAGCTACATAAATGCTCAGTTAATGTGAGCTATTTTGATGAATCTCCAGTCAAATATTCCTGCTCACATTTTCCCTCTATATCCCATGCTTTGTGGACTCCATGCTTTTTCCAGAGGTTACTCAGGCAGGAATATACTTTGTCCCCTTATGTATATTCACATTATACCCAGTCTTCAAGGTCAAGTTTGACTTCTCTTCTTCCTAAATCCCAGGTTACTTCTCCTTCCTCTGAATTCTCATGGCACATCATCTGTACATTTATTATGGCACATACAGAATTTTCTACTACATATTATGGCTCCTTGTGTACATATCTAATTCCCCCACTAACCTGTAAACTCTGGGAGACAGAATTATTTGTCTTATGCATCTCCTTCTATTACAGTACCATGTATTTATTAGAAACTCCTTGAATAAAGGCAAATGTCAAAAAACAAACCTAAGTTCTAAGATCAACCTAGATCTCTACTATCTTTTTTAGATTATCCCTTTGGTAAAGTCAAGATATATGAAGATAAAAAAATATTGACTTCAAAATTATCTTTTGACCCCTTTCCTGCTATCTCATTAGGTCTGTAAATTTGAACATTTGCAAATATTTGGACGTGTGTCAGGACACCATACACTAAACCACACTTTTCTCAAGGAGAACGTGGATTAGATAATTTCTCATTCTTAAACTTCCATCTCCTTTTCTAGCCATGATAGTTTATATCTCCAGCACTGCATAAATGGATTTTCTTGGGTTATTTTAATAAGATTCTGATGGCTTTGTACCATTGTGTAGCACCTTCTCTGTACATATTTAGGTATAGTTAATTCTCAGGTAAAGGCTGGTAAATAATTTCATTGTAAGAGCTAACACCTGCATTTTCTACTTTATTTCTTGCTTAGCAAAATTTTCTCTTAATAGTTAACAGAACTTGTTTTAATTGACTACTTTGTTGACAACTCATACTATTTATTCTTTGGTTATGTGCAATGGGGAAATGCTTCAAAGAGCAAACACTCAAACAAGTCTCCACTCAAGGAAAGGTTTAAGAAGGTACAGGTGAGCTTAGGGTGAAGCTGAAAGAAAGAGCTTTAACCAACATGGAACAAAGACAAAATGCATAGAGGTCAGTTTTGGGAAACCAGAGGAACCTTTCAGCCTTTCCTAAATCAGGTCACTCTATAAAGTCATTGCTTTAAGTAATTTAAATTCCAAGACATGCAATAATGGAAGAATTATTAATGTGACAAATTTGTTTTGCAATAGGAAATAATTTGAAAGAGGAGAAGGGGGAAAAGATAGTAACTTTATTAAGGCACACCATTTCAGGGATTTAAATTAAGCAACTTTAAAGCAATGTTTTCTGTTTCTTGGATGCTGCTGAAATTTTCATGTGCACATATGTTAATGAAGATATCACATAATCATATGCATAGTTAAAAGAAGTGGTGATGATATTCTCTAGTGTATACAAACTAATTAAAACTTTCAAAAAACGCGTATTTGTTTCATATACTATTAGGACTGGAAACTTAAAAGTCATTTAGACTAAGTCATTTAGAAAAGTCCAGAACCAAAGAGAAGTAACTTTCCAGTGAACAGCCAGTTGGTGACTGAGCTAGTTCACAAAACTTTTTCCTGTCTATAAAACTGTGCCTAGTGGTCTATGTTTACCTCTTTAACTGCTTTCTATTGGATTAAATGAAATTTTTTCTTTATTCTTTTTTATCCTCTCATAAAGTTATGAGAAGTTATGTTCTATTTCTATTTGTAACATGTATACTTACATTTTTAGCATGCCTAATTAATCTAAAGTCTGAAAGTAGCCAACACCTCTCTCTTCTCTTCTGGAACAGTATAAGGGCCTTAGAATGCTTAGGCAGGCAACTTTGGTTGCCTAAACAACAGGCATTCTCTTCTCTTCTTCCTTGATAACAGAACTACAGTTTTGTTCACGTATTGAGAAAAAAATAAGTTCAAAGATGTTGAGGCTATCACAAGGTGATAAATCATGATCGATTTAAGTCGAACAGGAAAATCACGTTCCCCTCTGCCAGTGACTGGTTGTAGCCAATGGAATATGTGTGCCAGTTGTGGCCGACGGACTATAAGGAGAAGTCTGCTCTCAAGATAATAGAAAAGATGTCCTAACCTGATAAAAAGATAGAAATAGAAGATATTTTTCACTGCCTTTTTCCTTTGTGCTTGTGAATGTATTTGTATGAGAACACTGTACTTGAGCTGTTCTGGCCATCTTGTAACCATGAGGGGAACCAGCAGAGACTTAAAAGAAAGAGCAGAATGAGAGCTTATGTCCTCAACTGCATAATTGAGCTGCTGCACCAACTTGAGGACTGTTGACCTCTGGGCTCCTTGATATGCAAAATAATAATTATTTCCAATCGTTTAAGGCTCTTTTAGTTAAGTAATTGGTTATTTCCAACCAAAACCAACTTAAATCATTTGAATCTTTAAGTTACTGTTATGTCTGATGTATTACTTTCATACAATATTTTAGACATTTTCAGTATTAATGCTTTTTAAGTCAATGCTTATTTAGATGAACAAAAATGATAATTTCCTATGCTAAACATTCCTTCTTGTGTTTCATTGCTTTCAGGCTTCAATTTTCTCCCTCATGAAGTTCATCTTTTAGTATTTCAGTGAGAGTCTGTTAATAGAAAATTCTCTCAGTCCTTCCCTGAAAAAGTATTTATTTTGCTCCCATTCATGATCAGTGATTTATATATGTATAAAATCCCAGATCAACAGTTATTTTCTCCTAACATTTTAAAGATACTATTTCACTGTCATCTGACTAGAATTGTTGACATTGAAAGTCAACTATTAGTCTAATTTCCATTCCTCAGTAAGAGTTTGCATTTTAAGATTATCTCTTAGATTTTTATATTCTCGAATTTCATTTCAGTGTACCTAGATGTGGATTTATTTTTATTTAATACTACATGGAACTTGATGTATTTCCTGAATCTGAGATTAATGTTTTTCAATTGTGGAAAATTCTCAAATATGATATCCTCAAATATTCACTTCTTTTTTTTTTTTTTTTTTGGCTGCACCACGTGGCTTGCAGGATCTCAGTTCCCTGACCAGGGATTGAACCCAGGTCACGGAAGTGAAAGCCCAGAATCCTAACCACTAGGTCACCAGGGAACTCCCAAATATTCACAATATTTGAAGTCCTAGTAAACATATGTCAGACATGATTATTCTTTTTTCAGAATCTTTGAATCTCTATTCCATAACTGGAATCTCATTAACCTTCTGTATATTATTCTGGAGAATTTCTTCAGAACTATCTCCCATTGAAAAAATGTTTTCTCCTCATCTTTTGTTGATCTGCTACTTTAAAAGTCTATTGAGTTTTTTATTAAATATTTTAAAAATTAATTTATTTTATTTATTTGTTTTTTTTGGCTGTGTTGGGTCTTCATTGCTGCGCATGGGCTTTCTCTAGTTGAGGTGAGAGGGGCTACTCTTCTTGCGGTGCACAGATTTATTGCGGTGGCTTCTCTTGTTGCGGAGTACGGGCTCTAGGCACGTGGGCTTCAGTAGTTGTGGCACGTGGGCTCAGTAGTTGTGGCACACGGGCTTAGTTGCTCCACGGCATGTGGGATCTTCCTGGACCAGGGCTCGAACCCATGTCTCCTGAATTGGCAGGCAGATTCTTAACCACTGTGCTACCAGGGAAGCCCAAAAGTCTATTGAGCTTTTTAAATGTCTATACATATAATTGCAAAAATTATTTTTAGAAGTGCTGCTATTGGTATCTTTTCATATCAATATGAAAAACGATCTCTCCCCCTCTCTCTCATACACATTATTTTGAAACATACTGATAATTTCTTTCATGTCTGTCATTCTAAACATGCTTATGTTACCACTTCTGTCTGATAAATGTATTATTTGAAGTTTTTGTGAGTTTAATTTTTCTCTTTGTTGTGACTGCTGAGTCCTCCCCAGTGGTGGATTATTTCCTCACATGCACTGTGATTTAGGTTGTAACCTCTCTTTAGCCGATAAATCCTGTGAACATGAATGTGTATCCCTCCAGAGAAGTTTTCCTTTTGCTTCTGCCTGGAAGCATAACTGGACTTGGGCAAATTTTTAATGTTAATTTATCAACTTGGTAGTTCCCAGATAAAATGGGTAGTAAAAATTCCAACTCAAAGTCAATATGTGGGCAGGTCCCTGTTTACAAATTCATAGGGGAAGGCTTTCCTACTCATAGTCCAGGCTGAGATATACAAACATCCTTCCCATTTCCCTTTGAATATAAAACAGAGTTTTATTTTTCACAATTTCACTGAGCTTGTAACTCTTTGAGGATTATAACTTTGTGTTACATTCTCAGAGATCCAATTCCTTTCCTCACAAAATTCAATGTTATCATTTTCTTATAATTGCTGGACCTTTGCAATACAAATGTTGAAAATAAAAAAAGCAAGCTATCAGATAGGATTATATATACAGTCGGCCCTCTGCATCCATGGATTTTGCATCCACGGATGTGGAGGGCTGATTGTATTCATTGTACTATTCCATTTTATATAAGTAACTTGAATGTCCACAGATTTTGGTAACTGCTAGGGCTACTGGAACCAATCCCCTCCATATAACAAGGGATGACTGTATAGAAAACTGAAAAGAATAGTCAAAGAAATTGACTGCATCATGGTAGATGGCTATATTATTAAATGAAAAAAAGTCCCTTGTGTTTCTATACATTAAAACTACATAGTTAAGTAATATAATGATTTTTCAAAATATACCATTAACAATATCAACAAAACCCATATATTACGGGTTAAATAAACTATAGTGCATTCATGTAATGGAATATTATACAGCTCTAAAAAAGAATGAGCAATATGTATACAGAAGGCTATGGATGGTTTTCTGGTATATACTGTTAACTGAAAAAAGCAAGGTAGAAAAAGTGTGCATAGTATAAGTTAACTAATAAAACAGGGATATGAATATACACAGCTATATTATTGTAATACATTCTTTATATAAGAATAAACAAAAAAAAATGTTAAGTACCTATAATGGGAGAGAGGAAGTAGGGTGGAGAGATCATGAATGGAAGGTACACTTTTCTCATTGTATCTTATTTTGCATGTTTGACTTTAGAAGTGTGTACCTGTTTCAATAGTTATGAAACAATATTATATCAAGATAAGGAAGTGAAAAGAATAATTATCAAAAATAAAGAGAATCATAAAAAAAGAACACAAGTCCGTATTGGACAGTGACTTAACCACAAAATAATTTGACTTTACACCCCTAATAGGATAT
The DNA here is from genome assembly GCF_951394435.1 of Stenella coeruleoalba. Taxonomy (NCBI): domain Eukaryota; kingdom Metazoa; phylum Chordata; class Mammalia; order Artiodactyla; family Delphinidae; genus Stenella; species Stenella coeruleoalba. The sequence continues at coordinate 117,064,655 of NC_137152.1, forward strand.
ACCTTAAGAACAAAAAGACTGTCAACTAATTTTTATGTGTTTGTAATAATAACATTTTTAGTAATGATACTGGTATTGGTATTGATATTGACAAATGATATATGTACATATATATGTATATATACACACATACATATATGCACACACATATAAAAACCAAATTATATTATTAAGAAAAATATTTTTCAGTATAAAAAGACAGAGAATTCCCTGACAGTCCAGTGGTTAGGACTCCACCCTCTCATTGTCAAGGGCCCAGGTTCGATTCCCGGTTGGGGAACTAAGATCCTGCATGCCATGCAGCACAGCCAAAGACAAAACAAACAAACAAAAGACATAAAATTATAAATCAAAGAAGTTAAGTAAAAACCCTATAACCCTAAATTTGAATTTGAAATATTAGTATGAACTCAAAACGTATTATTTCTTAAAAATAATATATACCCTAATGACATAAGGAAATAAAAATGTTTTAAGTGCTTTAAAATTATATTTTTGGTGTTATTGTCAGTTTTGTCATTCAAAGACCATTTTGTGAATATTGTGGGATAAAAACATGAGTCATTCATTTTCATCTTTGAGAACCAGTGCTTTGTCATGGAAGAAAGATATGGAGGTGAGATTGATCAGGTAACATCAAAAAGCTGTGGTCCTGTTTTTGATTTGGAAATATCAGTATGAAATCCTGAAGTATTCTATTTTTTAAAATATGTATTTCCTAGAACTTTCTACTGAAAAGGTCTAGAAAAAAGATGAAACACAGTATAAATGACCACACCCAGCACCCATATAATAGTCTCTAAATAATATTTCAACAAATAAGGGAAGCACAGATACTTGAATAAATAACTGATTCAAGGTAAGGGACAGGAAATGTATTAGATGAACCTTGCACATCTTATACCAGTAATCAAGGAAGCTAGCAAAGACTAGTAGGATAATATGAGAAGACTCCAGAAGCAACTTGAATGGGAGTCCACCAGCCTAAGATTGAACAATTTGAGCATTAATAAGAACAATAACTGCAATTGACTTGAACACATCGAATATGTTTAATATGTTGATATTTACAATTATACTAAATAATTGGTAAATCACTTCTAAGCTTGGCCTGTGAAAATATCTCACATATTGTCTCCCTTTCTACAATATACTTTTTGTAGCTAAAAAGCAGAAGCAGAGAGACTGGTTCAAGATGGCAAAGTAGAAAGAAGTGCGCTCACTCCCTCTTGCGAGAGCACCGGAATCACAACTAACTGCTGAACAGTCATCAACAGAAAGACACTGTAACTCACCAAAAAAGATAACCCACATCCAAAGACAAAGGAGAAGCCACAATGAGATGGTAGGAGGGGTGCAATCACAGTAAAATCAAATCCCATAACTGTTGGGTGGGTGACTCACAAACTGGAGAACACTTATACCACAGAAGTCCACCCACTGGAGTGAAGGTTCGGAGCCCCATGTCAGGCTTCCCAAACTGGGGGGCCGGCAATGGGAGGAGGAATTCCTAGAGAATCAGACTTTGAAGGCTATCTATATGCACCCAATATAGGAGCACCTCAATACATAAGGCAACTGCTAACTGCTATAAAAGAGGAAATCGACAGTAACACAGTAATAGTGGGGGACTTTAACACCTCACTTACACCAATGGACAGATCATCCAAACAGAAAATTAATAAGGAAACACAAGCTTTAAATGACCCAATAGACCAGACAGATTTAATTGATCTTTATAGGACATTCCATCTGAAAACAGAAGATTATACCTCTCAAGTGCAAACAGATTATTCTCCAGGAGAGATCACATCCTGGGTCACAAATAAAGCCCTGGTAAATTTAAGAAAGTTAAAATCGTATCAAGCATCTTTTCCGACCCCAATGCTGTGAGATTAGAATTAAATTACAGAAAAAAAACCCCGTAAAAAACACAAAGACATGGACACTAAACAATATGCTCCTAAATAACCAAGAGATCACTGAAGAAATCAAAGAAGAAATCAAAAAATACCTAGAGACAAATGACAATGAAAACATGACAACCGAAAACCTATGGGATGCAGCAAAAGCAGTTCTAAGAGGGAAGTTTATAGCAATACAATCCTGCCTCAAGAAACAAGAAAAAACTCTAATAAACAATCTAACCTTACACCTAAAGGAACTTGAGAAAGAAGAACAAACAAAACCCAAAGTTAGTAGAAGGAAAGAAATCATAAAGATCCGAGCAGAAATAAATGAAATAGAAACAAAGAAAACAATAGCAAAGATCAGTAAAACCAAAAGCTGGTTCTTTGAGAAGATAAACAAAATTGATAAACCATTAGCCAGATTCATCAAGCAAAAGACGGAGAGGAATCAAATTAATAAAGTAGAAATGAAAAAGGAGAAGTTACAACAGACACCGCAGAAATACAAAGCATCATAAGAGGCAAAAAGCAACTCTATGCCAATAAAATGGACAACCTGGAAGAAATGGACAAATTCGTAGAAAAGCACAACCTTCTGAGACTGAATCAGGAAGAAATAGAAAATATGAACAGACCAATCACAAGCAATGAAATTGAAACTGTGATTAAAACTCTTCCAACAAACGAAAGTCCAGGACCAGATGGCTTCACATATTTTAATCTCCAAAATGTACAAGCAGCTCATGCAGCTCAATACCAGAAAAACAAACAACCCAATCAAAAAATGGACAGAAGACCTAAACAGATATTTCTCCAAAGAAGACATACAGATGGCCAAGAGACACATGAAAAGCTGCTCAACATCTCTAATTATTAGAGAAATGCAAATCAAAACTACAATGAGGCATCACCTCACACCAGTCAGAATGCACATTATCAGAAAATCTACAAACAATAAGTGCTGGAGAGGGTGTGGAGAAAAGGGAACCCTCTTGCACTGTTGGTGGGAATGTAAATTGATACAGCCACTATGGAGAACAGTATGGAGGTTCCTTAAAAAGCTAAAAATAGAATTTCCATATGACCCAGCAATCCCGCTACTGGGCATATACCCAGAGAAAACCATAATTCCAAAAGACACACGCACCCCAGTGTTCATTGCAGCACTATTTACAATAGCCAGGTCATGGAAACAACCTAAATGCCCATTGACAGATGAATGGATATAGAAGATGTGGTACGTATATATAATGGAATATTACTCAACCATAAAAAGGAATGAAATTGTGTTATTTGTAGAGATGTTGATGGACTTAGAGACTGTCATACAAAGTGAAGTAAGTCAGAAATAGAAGAAGTATCATATATTAACACATATATGTGGAATCTAGAAAAATGGTACAAATGAACCGGTTTGCAAGGTAGAAATAGGGACACAGATGTAGAGAACAAATGTATGGACACCAAGGGGGGAAAGCGGGAGTTGGGGTTGGGAGGTGGGATGAATTGGGAGATTGGGATTGATATACATACAGTAGTATGTATAAAATAGATAACTAATAAGAACCCACTGTATAGCACAGGGAACTGTATTTCACTTCGCTGTACAGTAGAAACTAACACAACATTGTAAAAAACTATACCCCAATTAAACAAAAAAAAGAATATGTTTAATATGTTAATATTTACAATTATACTAAATTTCATCATTGATTACATTTGGAAAATACTAGGGAAGCAAGACATTATTCTGAAAACCGGAAAATAAAAGGAAATATTCAAGCATTTTCTCTACTTTCCCTCTATTTATTACACTTCAGGTTCTTAGGAAAACTGCTCCATGACAGCACCCTAATGCCCTTGCATATATCCACATAGACCATGCAGACAAGCCTTAACTTCTGTTTATCTAATTCTTGGGAGCATACACCATGATACTTATGGAACATGGGATAACAGGTAATTTATAAGTAGCTGCATGAGGCTATTTCTTACCCACCACTCTATCTTTAGGGAGGCTGTCACGAGGCAGTTTCAATTACCTCCCAAGTTCTGCCTCACTCCTCTCCCCATTAGGGTAGAGTTTCAGGCTATAAAACTCATTCACTACAGCATGAAACTGATTCCTCAGCAACCGGGTGTCCTACTACTTGTGTTGTCATCTGGCCCCTTTGTTTCAAAAGTGTTATCCCATGGCATATGGGATGTGGGGAGCTGACACCATTACTGACCTTGCTTTTGCTGTCCAAGTAATAGAGTGTCTGAATCCATAAAGGGATCATTATTTCTTCACTGGCCAAACTGTCACTTGCTTGACAAGCAGATGATGAGGGACAGTTTCTTTTTAAAAATTTCATCCAGGGGCTTCCCTAGTGGTGCAGTGGCTGAGAATCTGCCTGCTAATGCAGGGGACATGGGTTCGAGCCCTGGTCTGGGAAGATCCCACATGCCGCGGAGCAACTAGGCCCGTGAGCCACAACTACTGAGCCTGCGCGTCTGGAGCCTGTGCTCCGCAACAAGAGAGGCCGCAATAGTGAGAGGCCCGCGCACCGCGATGAAGAGTGGCCCCTGCTTGCCACAACTAGAGAAAGTCCTCGCACAGAAATGAAGACCCAACACAGCCCAAAATAAATAAATAAATTAAAAAAAATTTCATCCAGTTCATAAATGTAGAAAAAAATTAAATATCAGCATTGCACAACCCTTAAAAAAGTCATGAATCTAGGCAGCTATCATCAATGCCTGCTAACCTCACAAAAAAACAGAAAATCAAAGATTATGTGCCTCTGGAGGGAGTTACGAAACACTTCCTATAAAACAATTTTGCCAAAAACAGTAATTAGAATGTTTCAATCCATTGAAATTCTTCTTCATGATGCTCAATTATCTGAGATTTGCTTCAAAATAATACAGTTGGAAGAAGGAAGGTGGAAGGATACAAATGAAAAAACAAGCCCTTGAGTTGATATTTACTGAAGCATGGGTGTCATGCTATTATTTCTACTTTTGTGTGTGTTTGAAGTGTTTCATAATAATAATAATAAAAGTTTTTTTACAACGGAGAAAGAAATGAAGATATCAAGGAATACATCTAAATATGTACAAAACCTAAAAACAAAATATATAACTCTATTGGAAGATATTAAAGCATGCCAAATTTAATGAAGAGAGAATACCATGTTCATAGACTGGAAGACTCAGTATTTTAAGGATGTTGCTTCTCCCTAAATTAATCTATAATTTCAATTAATTCAAATCAGAAGTCTAGCTGGGTTTTTAATGGAACTTGACAAAAGCTAACTAAACTTTATATGGAATTTGAAAGGGAAAAGCATAACTGTGACAACTGTGAAGAAAAAAAATTGGGAGGATTAAAGGTATAGTAATCAAGGTAATTCAAATAATTAAAGGTATAGTAATTAAGAGAGTGTGGTATTCTCCAAGGAGTATACAGGGTTGGTTTGGTGATTATAAGATATCAGGACCTTGGGTCAGCCTCTCAAGAATCTCTTAGCCTTCCCCTCAAGGTTGCAAGATAGCTTACACTGCTCCTAATACAACATTCTCACTGGAAAGTATGAAGAGGAAAAAAGTTTCAAAAGGAAAATGATACTAGCAGGCATTGCTCTGGTGCCAGGGATGTGCAACATTTTGTAATACTGGGGGAAGAACCACACAAGGAAGAATTACTCCACTCAAGATGCCAATAATGTCCCCATTGAGGAACACTAGCTTAGGCTAATCATGATTCATCCTCTGGGGCTGGGCACGTGGCAGCTAAATTGGAGTTCTGTTAGCAAGGAAGAAGACAGATGGCTGGTGAATAAATACCAGTGACTACAGTAGACAGGACCAACTCTTTATTGAGCAACTAAAATATGTCAAATACTCTGCTAAGCAATCTATGGGCAGTTAAGTCTTTTTTTTTATCACAGCAAACTGGCAGGAAAGTTTATTGTTATCCTCTTTTTATAGGTGAGGAGACAGCCTCAAGCTGAGAGAAGTAAATCATTTCCCCAAGCTCATATAGCTAACAAGTGGCATCATCCAGTTTCAAACTCAGGGTTCATAGAAACTTCATGTAGCCAACAGGAAAAAAACAAACTTGGTTCCTGTGCTTAAGAAGCACACACAATGTAAAAACATCTCTCTCTGAATTTCCTTCCTCAAGTTGATAAATGACCAACATAGAAAAATCCTTGATATCGCATGGAATTTAGCTCCTCGATGATCCTTTCATAAGTGATGAGTATTGAATTCCTAGGGCCATCCTAAACCCCTTATAACTGGCTTCAGAATGAATTCTGACACCCAGCCCAGCTTTAAATAACCCACATTTTCAATATCTAGCATAAACAGAGTACTGTTACTGCTGATATTTGAAAAACACTTACAAAAGCCTCAGAATATGAAACATGCTGTAATACTGTATAGATTGGTAAATTATATTTCCAGTTTGTCCTCAATTTAAAGAAAATCCTCAGTCAAATAAACTAGCAAGCAAATAAATCACTTTAATTATAATAAATGGCAGTTTCTCTAAATATATTTCTGGCAGCAAATAGCTTCTATTATTGACTTTTGCAAGACTAATTTAAGGGAAAACTATTCTCAGTAAAGTTGAAGATGCCTGGCTGTGGACTGCTATTCCTCATCTATGTATATTATACTCCATTTTGATTCCTCTACCGTGGAAAAACTAATTTCCAATTTTAAGGCACTTAAGTTGATATATTCATTATGAAATTATCCATCTTGTAAATTATCTTCTTCATAGTGCCTCATTGGCTAAATTTAAGATTGCAATTTTCTATAGTGTAGACAGAATAATCATGGCTCAGGTCAGAAAAAAAAATTACTGCCTTTCTAGAGTTACAATAATATATCATGATATTAAAATGAGAGAAACTTTCTAAAACAAAAGTTTTTCAAATGGCAAGAAATTTTTTCCCCATTAGTAACATTTTATACATAGTGTTAATTGATTAAGCATGGTAGATTTCTTGTGTGGTGAACAGAGCATGGGATTCAAAATCAAGATGACCTGGCTTTAAGTTCCAGCTTTGATGTACTAGCTGTATGACTTTTGGCAAATTGTTTAACATTTCTAGGCTTGAGTTCATTCTTCTTCAAAAGAGAGATACCATTCAACTTAACGAGTTGTTTATGAGTTTGTAAAGTACCTAGTGCAATATTTAGCACATCATGAGCATTCAATAAATGGTAGTCATTAATAACTGAATTTTAATTTCATCATCATATTATTATCATATGCTCATTTAAATTCTAGAACTGTTTATCTATGTGCCTTGGTGGAATGCATAATCTCAATCAATCATTAATAGATCCCTGCTGGACCTGGTAGTCAGCCAATTTGCCTAAGGCAAAGGTACATGAGGATTAGCAGGAAGTGGAGATGGTGTGGTAAAGATGGATTTAAAAGCATAAGTAGAATCATAGGATTTAATGATTTACTGAAAATTAATGAGGAAGAAAAATTAGAGAGCTCTACCAAGGAAGCTAAGGAAGGAAAGAGTTCGCCAGCATGGTTTCACTGGTATAAACGTAGTCAAATTTATCAAATTATGCATTTTAAGTATGTTCAGTTCACTGTATGTCAATTCTACCTTAATAAAATAGCTAAAAAGTGAGTTGACTTACAAGAACAAATAGCACAAAAATGCCAAAATAAGAATTAAAGAATGTTCATTGTGTAAAGGCAACTAAGACACATTTATAAACATTTGGGAAAAGTATAGTCAGGAAACATGGGGTGGAAAGCAAAATGCCCTTTCTAATAAATCTATAAGACAACATGATACAAAAGGGACACCTGTAAGGCTATGGATGTTGCGGTTTACTTAGGGTTCTTCTTGTGGATCACAGGCAAATTGGCAAAGTTCTCTGATACAGCAGATCTCTGAATTCACAGAGTACCTGCTTTGATTATCATTGATACAATTTTACCCTTGAGCCTCTTTCTTCCTCCCCAAGATTCTGCAGTAGAAGCCATCCAGTTATGACCAGATATTATAGCAACTTTTAAAATCTGAATTAGGTCTACGACATCATGTATGTTTGTTAGGGGAACCACTGACCGAAACTGCTCACCCTGGCCAGGCATGATAGTAACCACTTGCATGAGTTATCTTACAACAGGATGTCCTGGTAAGTAACGTGGAACTAACAAGCTACTACCAACCGGAAGAATTTGGGAAAGGTCAAAAGGAGAGAGAAGACTCCAGTCCCTATGTCCTACCAACCTCCCAGAATTCTTCTCACCGGAATCCATCTTGGCTGAGAGATGCAGGCACCACCAGGAAGGACCCTGAGTCAGAGTGATTGGCCAGAGACAACCCGGAAACTAACCCCATTACCATAAAATCCGAGACTGTGAGCCACGTGGCAGAGCAGTCCTCCTGGGGTCCCTTACCCTGCTGCTCTCCACCCGGGCGCCCCTTCCCAACAAAGTCTCTAGCTTTGTCAGCACGTGTGTCTCCTCAGACAATTCATTTCCGAGTGTTAGACAAGAGCCCACTCTCGGGTGCCTGGAAGGGGTCCTCCTTCCTGCAACATGTTGATCACAGTATGAAATAGGACTCTGTTATTTTCACTTCACTAACACCTAGAACCAGCAATGCTGTGCTGTGCCTTCACATTGATATGACCTGCAGAGCTGATAAAAATACCAAAGCCAAGGCCCCACGTGAGACCATATAGACACAAATATCTATTGGCAATATCTAGACATCTACACTGCATTTTTTAAAGTTTCACAGGTGACGCCAAATGTATAGTGAGAGTTGAGAAGTATTGGTTCTCAGGCCTTGGACCATGAAGTTACTGGCAGAAATCCAAAAATCTATGAGGGCTCTAAGAAGTGGGTATGTACATTGAATGAATCATGTGTCTCACACACACAAAACCGATACTGCTATGTTTAAAATGGACATAGATATTTTGGGGGAAATATAAATAAATTTAACCATATTATTTGCGTCATAATATCTTTCTGTTAAGTATTTTCTTAATCAACTGATATTAGAATACAATTAAAATCATTGAAGGCTAAGATACCATGAGACTCTAGTTGGGACCCATTTGCTACACATGGTGGCATTTCCTAAGTAGTTTGGTACTGTAGGGGAGCAAAATTTGCCACCCCAGAATGTCTCTTTGGCATGCAGATTACTTCAGCTGAAAATAATCAAGGCCCAAAAGACTCAGGAAGAACCTTCGACCTTCCCCCTAACTGCCTAAAGAATGTAGATAAAGGACCTGATCCTGGAAGGGAGCCAGCACCATAGAGATAACTATAGTATAAGCTAGGTGTGTAGATGGGAGGAGCCTAGTGAAGTCAGCTTGTTAAAATTCCTCTCTGTGTCCTATTGTCTCTGCCTGGCCCAGCAAACGTTTATTTACCAAACATTTGCTTTTCCATCTCCATGTCAGTTGCCTTTCTCCCCTTTGAAATCCCAAACCACTAACTACATCAACAACCTCCTTTGTCTTTAGCTGAAGATGGTATTTAAGGTGAGGGCTTGGACCATTTTGTCGTTAGTCAGTTATCCTGGGTCTCTCCCATGTATACATGTTATTAAAGTTTTATGTGACTTTTCTCCTGTTAATCTGTCTTGTCGCTTTAATTCGTAGACCAGCCAGAAGAACCTAGACCGGTAGAGGAAAATTAATTCCTCCCTGAGAGTTCCAAATACATTTGGAAACACTGCATATAACATCCTTTTTAAAACTTTACCATGCACAATAATATATTAAAAGCTCTAAGAATCCCTGATTTTAAAAAAGAAATCTTAATTTTGTTTCCTCAGCATTCTCAAACTTATTGTGCACAGAAACTTTTCTCCATTCCCAAGAACACATATTAAGGTCCCAAGAGACACTGTTTTCCTAAGATATTTCCAATCCCCAACTGGGATCACTGCAGAAGGGAAGGAATAATGAAACCCCAGATGTACGCTTTCATAATGAGAGAACTGTTGCAAGTGGTGCAATTAGCTTTACAATGAAGAACTATACACTTTCAAATGTGGTGCTCAAGGTCAAAAGGATTGAATCTTTGCTTTTTACTTAAAAAACAGATACTGATAATAACAATAATGATAGCTAAACTTATATAATGCCCCAAACATTATTCTAAGGACTATATATATATTAACTTGCAAACTTAGAAAGTAGTTAGTTATTGTTATCCTTATTTTAGAAATGAGAAACTAAGCCAAGGAGGGTTTATAAAACTTGTCCAAGTTCACAAAGCTAGTAAGTGACAGAGCTGGGTTTTTAACTTGAGTCAGTAACTTCAAACCCTACTCTCTGAACTATTTACACTCTACATATATGAAATATATAAAAATGAGCTCAGGTACACACATAGATTAGGAAACCGGATTTCAAATTTCTAACTAATTAAGATCTAGATTTTACAATTTAAGAATACAAGTTCAAATCTGGTGTAACATGCAAAGAGATGAAAACTGCTATTTATTAATAGCAATTGATGTCTAGGTAAAATGATTTAAGGAAGCATTTTTCTAGCTTGTAGTGGATCTGTATTTACATTAAAACCTAATGTAATGTTATATCCAGAATTAACTTCTGTAGGAAAAACAACAATAGTGATATACTATTAGTAGCCAAATTCAAATATTTTTTAAAACCTGTATTGTACTTTTGATATATCAATACTACCTTCTACTATTATTTTCAATAGTCTTCTTATTTTGTAGAAGAAAAAGCTGAAATTGTCAATTGTTCTAGTGCTCATTAGATCTTCTTATAAAGGGTTATGAGGAGCTTGGAAACAGTGAACAAAAGAATGATGAGGAAACTGAGTCCTAAAGCAGTGAAATGACTTGCCAAAGGTTACACATTGAGTTTCTCAACGATCTATCCTCAAATTGACAACCATTGACTCCTGCTTCTGTACTCTTATGTCATCTGTACTTTTCCACATCCACTTCATGTATAGAAACCACATCCCATTAGTAAAATAGTTGGCAATTAGAACATATTAAATTTGAATGAGGCACCAATTTTAAAAGGAAAATTTGGCAATATTTCTTCTAGATTGTATACTATGTTATCTCTCCAATTAACCTAGAATGAGAACACAGGAGTTGATGAATCCTAGTCACAATTATAACTAATCTGGCCTAAATGTAAATTTCTGTGGTCATCTAATATGGCTTCTGTATCAACTTGTGATGGGGTGTCTTCCTCATTTGTTCAGATTTTCCTGGCATTGTCTGAAGATGGTTAAATAAACACTTTTTGGGGGTTATATCGATTGTAGACAGTGAATTAATGATTACCCAAGAAAATGCCAAAATAAGGCATTTAACTCACCAACTTCCTCTCAGATCTAAACAGAAGGACAAATTTAAATCAGTAGTGGAAGCCTGAAGGCACGTTTCTGGTGGGAGTATAAATAGGTACTATTTGGAAGGAAAGCTGGCAATTCACTTTGTCTAAAAGCCCTAAAAACATTAATACACATATCAATTGTGCTCCTAATAATTTATACAAAAAATAATCCAACAAGTTAAAAGATAAACATTCCAATCACAGCTTTTGTCTTAGAGAGCTGGGGCTGCCCTAACAAAATACTTAAACAACAGAAATTTATTTCTCACAGATCTGGAGGCTGGAAACCCAAGATCAAGGTGCCAGCTTATCTGTTTCCTGATGAGAACTACTTCCTATGTTGTAGAAGGCCACTTTCTCACCATGTGCTTACATGGCCTTTCGGATGTGTATATGCAGAGAGAGAGAGAGAGAGAGAGAGAGAGAGAGAGAGCGAGCGCGAGCGAGCGCGAGCGAGCGCGGGCTCTCTGGTGACTCTTCATCTTTTTCATAAGAGCGCTAATCCCATCATGAGGCCCCACCCTCAGGACCTCATCTTACCCTAATTATCTCCCAAGGCCCACCTCCAAATGCCATCACATTGGAGGTAAGGGCTTCAACATGTATGTGAATTTTGGAAGGACACAATTCAGTCCATAGCAGTTTTATAATAATAATAATAAAAAAAACTTGGAAATACTAAATGTTTAAATGTTTAGCTAATTCATATTCTATTTTAGAAGGGCAATTACTATTGACAAGGAAAAATGTTTACAATATTTTGGCTTTTTTCCCCATAAGTATGTTCATTTTTGTATATTAGTTTAATATATACATAGTTTATATTGTAATAATCGGAGTTCAAATGTATATTTTATTATATTTTACCAATATTTTTTAAACTTTTACTCTGCCAAAATTTCCAAAGTCGGGTCTTCCCTGGTGGCGCAATGGTTGAGAGTCCGCCTGCCGATGCAGGGGACACGGCTTCGTGCCCCGGTCCGGGAAGATCCCACGTGCCGCGGAGCGGCTGGCCCCGTGAGCCATGGCCGCTGAGCCTGCGCGTCCAGAGCCTGTGCTCCGCAACGGGAGAGGCCACAACAGTGAGAGGCCCACGTACCGCAAAAAAAAAAAAAAAAAAATTTCCAAAGTCAGTCATATGGTATGGAATAAGGCAAGGATAATCTCATTTTGTAATATGTCTGTTCATATGTGTGTTAGGTTAAAAATCAAGATATAAACCAGAATTTACGATCTAAATCAATCTGTAAAATATTTTATGTACATTCATGTGTGTATATTCACAGACATTTCTGGAAGTGGATAAAAAATATTGCTGAAGGTAGATTGGGGAATAGGATTGGAGTGTTGCATTGCAAAGGAAACTCTGTTCTTAAGAATTCCTTGAATTGTTTAAAATTTTTACCATAGGAACATATATTTCCAACTAAAAATAACTGTGTAAACAAACATATACAATCAAAACAAAGACTGTAGGGACTCTTCCTCATAAAGTCTCATAGCTTCCTCCCTGACCTCCGTCCGGTTTTTATCTAATGTCACCTTCTCCATAAGTTCCTCTTTGAGAACTCTATATATTTATTTATTTATTTTATTATTTAATTAATTAATTTTTTAACTGGGGTATAGTTGTTTTACAATGTTGTGTTAGTTTCTACTGTACAGCAAAGTGAAATAGAGTTCCCTGTGCTATACAGCAGGTTCTTATTAGTTATCCATTTTATACATATTAGTGTATATATGTCAATCCCAATCTCCCAATTCATCCCATCACCAACCCCCACCACTTTCCCCCCTTGGTGTCCATACGTTTGTTCTCTACATCTGTGTCTCTATTTCTGCCTTGCAAACTGGTTCATCTGTACCATTTTTCTACATTCCACATATATGCATTAATATACAATATTTGTTTTTCTCTTTCTGACTTACTTCACTCTGTATGACAGTCTCTAGGTCCATCCATGTCTCTACAAATGATCTAATTTCATTCCTTTTCATGGCTGAGTAATATTCCATTGTATATACGTACTACATCTTCTTTATCCATTTGTCTGTTGATGGACATTTAGGTTGCTTCCATGACCTGGCTATTATAAATAGTGCTGCAATGAACATTGTGGTACATGTCTCTTTTTGAATTATGGTCTTCTCAGGGTATATGCCCAGTAGTGGCATTGCTGGGTCATATGGTAGTTCTGTTTTTAGTTTTTTAAGGAACTTCCATACTGTTCTCCATAGTGGCTGTATCAAGTTACATTCCCACCAACAGTGCAAGAGGGTTCCCTTTTCTCCACGCCCTCTCCAGCATTTGTTGTTTGTAGTTTTTCCGAGGATGGCCATTCTGACCGGTGTGAGGTGATACCTCATTGTAGTTTTGATTTGCATTTCTCTAATAATTAGTGATGTTGAGCAGCTTTTCATGTGCCTCTTGGCCATCTGTATGTCTTCTTTGGAGAAAAGTCTAGAGAACTCTAACACTGCAACTTTCTCCACGTACACTGCCATATTCCCAATCCTCCTTCTTGTTTTGATTTTTACCAAAACAATTATAACCCTCCAGAAAACTATATATTTTACTTCTTTTGCTTGTTTATTATGTCTCCATCCTTTGTTAATATAAACTGGCTTTTGTTGGTTTTGTTAATTCTACATCCCAGTGCCTAGAACAGTGCCTAACACATTGCAGGTGTTCAATAAATATCTGTTGAATGAATGAAAGGAAATATATTGTATTAGTTTTCATGGGTGGCCATTACAAAGTGCCACAAGCTGAATGGCTTAAACAACAGAAATTTATTGTCTCATATTTCTGGAGGCCAGAAGTCTGAGATCAAGGTCTCTACAGGGTTGGTTCCTTCAGAAAGCTCTGAAGGAAGAATCAGTTCCAGGCCTCTCTCCTTGACTTAAAGATGGCTGCCTTCTGCGGGTCTGTTCACATTATCTTCCTTCTATGCCTGTCTCCGTGTCCAAATTTCCCCTTTTTATAAGGACATAATCCAAATTACATTAGGACCCACTTTAATGACCTTACTTTAAATTGATTACCTCTGTAAAGACCCTATCTGCAAATAAAGTTACATTCCAAGGTATTGGAGGTTAGGACCTCAACATATGAGTTTTGCTGGGACACAATTCAACCCATAACATACATCTATGTGTTAACGGCTTTCTTTTTAATTTTTCTGTATTTTTCAAATTTTAAATAATGAAAATGGTTATACATTTGTTATCAAAAGGTATAATAAAATTTTTACTTTCATCAAGTAATACATGCCAGGGTAAAAAAAATCAAATTGTACAAAAAAGCTTTCAATGAATAAAAAGCAAGACTCCCCTTCCCAAGGTTTTGCCACCCATAGGTCTACTCTCTAGACGCAATTAATTGTAAACTCTTAAAAAAAATTTTTTTTTTGGTGGTTATCTCTATATCTCAAAACATGACTTAAATTAATATTTATTGATATATCAACTTTAAACATCATCCATCAACTTCCTGTTATGACAAATGAAGTTTAGCAGATTTATATCCTCTACCTCCCCTCTGACATTTCCCAGTAAAAGTCCCTCTGTTTCAAGTCATCTTAGTGACTTCAAATAATGTACTTGAAACTAGATATCTTATTCCACCAAATACAGTTTGCCTTTCTTTCTGATCTGTTTTTCTCTAACAATCACATATGTTTTATTATCTAAATCCATAACTAAAGACACAAAGGCAGTTTATTTCTCAAACCACTGTACTTACATCTATGTAAAATTTGGGCCCTTTCTGCTAAGATGTATAATAGGAGAGTCCCTAGCTGTGAAATGTCATGGGCATCTGTGTTTTACATCCAAGCTTAGTATATTAGAGGCTACTGAATAATGTAGATCCTTTTTAGTGGTACCACCTTCTCCAGGGTAGGTCTAGCGCTTTGAATGTGCCATACGTGCTGCTGCTGGAAATTTCTGAGCTTTTCTGTTGTACGATGGTACAAAAGCTCATCTGTTATCTGCATTTGGCTAGATTCCTGGAATCTGCCAGCATTTGCTCTAGTCTGGCCTGGTTGCTCCCTAGGTCTGGCACAGTGGTCATTTTGGGCTTCTCATGCCGATATGCCCTACAGTGTCCACTGTTGCATGAATCTCTGTCTTCTCCTTGCTTTACTCTCTTGGCATACTAGAGCACATCTTCTAGCTCCTTCCTAAGAAAGGGTGCAGGAGAGGTGAATGCCTAAGTCCTTTAATTTCTGAAAGCGTTTCATTGGGTCTCATACTTGAATATTACATTTGATGACTGCAGAAATCTGAGCTGAACTTCATTTTCCCTCAGAACCTTGAAGGCATTGGCATCCTTGTCTGCTAGCATCTAGTATTGCTTGGGGGAAGTCTGATAACATTCATACCTCTCCTTTGTGATGTTACCTTCTTTTCTGTTTTCTCATAATGTTTTTCCCAGTGTATGGAAATTTCACCATGAGGCTTGATATAGGTCTTTCTTTCATTTGCTGGGTATTCAATGGGCCCTGTCAATCTGGAGACTTAAGCCTGAGCAATAAAAAAATAATTTCTGTCTTTCCGTTTTATATGTTGTCTCTTTATGGAACTCCTATTACTTGGATGTTGGAGTGACTGTACTGATTCTTACATTTTCTTTCCTATTTCCCATGTCTTTGTCCATTTGTTTTACTTTCTGGAAGAATCCTTGGCATTCTCTCCAATTCTTCTATTGAATTCAATTTTAAACATTTCATTTATCACATTTTTCAAGATATTTAATTTGTTCTGTTCATTTTTAATAGCATCTTCTTGTTTTACAGAAGCATATATTTAAAAAGTAGCTCATCACATATCCTATATGCCAAATACTTTGCTAAATGTTTCATACATATTAACTCATTTATTCTTCATGAAAACACTATAAGAAAGATAATTATTATCTGCATCTTAGAGATATAGAACAAAGGCTAGAACAAGAGGTCTAACTAAATATCCTTGGTAAATAAAATACTGCAGGAATACTGAAAGATACTGTGTGTGATGATAAGTACATGACCTCTAGAAACACATGGCCTGGTTTTAAGAACTGGCTCCATTACTGACGAGCCTTTTATGTATGTGGGTGAGGATGGAAGTCACCTGTTAGACATGTACATTTTCAGTCTATGGCTCCCCCCATTTTTTTTCCTGCAACTACTGCTTTCCCTCTACCTTACCTGGTGCCACTAAATCCTAAGTCTCTCCTGGCCTCCATGGAATAAACTGGCTCTTTTTCCTTGATGTCTCCTCTACACATCACATCTCCTCCATCCTTCTATCTCTCCACAATGTGTCGAGGTTGCCTGCCCTCTGTTGCTGTTGAGTATGTGCATTTGTATTTTTAAAATTCCTTTACTATAATTTGAATATGGTCAGTCTATGATCTTCATCTGGAAGTCCACAGTGTTCCTTTAGTCCCATTATTTCCACTGAGAGCTGACTATCTAGACAATATCCTAAATCTGATATGAATCATGATTCTGAAGAAACAGGTTTACATTTCATATAACTGAGTTGTTTTCCTTTAACATGGTTTATGATACTTTTCATAAGTGATTTAAGTATTTTTAAAATGATACATTCTTCTTTATATTAGAATCTCTTTAACAATTACCATGAAAGGATCACTAAACCTCTTAAATCTAAGAACAATTACACTGTTCTTATTCTAGTGACACACAGAAATTAATAGTGGTTTAAAAAAGGAAAACTTTAAAAGAAAACACACCTTGCTCATTTTGCTCTACTCAGAAATACAACTTGCTTTTTTCCTCGTGTGGCACATCTCTGAACTATATTTTGCATCATGCGGTTTCATGCTGCAAAATATATTCCCCAACATCATTAGAGTCCTAGAGAGAAACACTGACCACACCAAGTATAAAAGAAAACAGATCAGTATTTATATCTACCTAGCAAAATACTCAAAGAAGAAGCATAATGAGAATTTGTCTAGTAGCATCATTTTTCTTCCAACGTTGGAGAATATTATCATCCTAGTTACTCATGTTAAGAACTTTGAAGTTGTTCTATAACCTTCTATATGATTTCCCAAATCAATTTGGAACGAATTCTGCTTCTAAAACCCAATCATGCCTTCTCTCCTCACATTCTCATGGTAGTACTCATATTCAGCCCCTCATCATTTCTGTGCTAACTTGACCAGTCACCTCTACCCCTAACTACTACCAGAGTGGTATATAAAAACTGCATGCTTACCCACACCACACGTCTATTAAAATATGTTGACCCTTTAATAATTCTCCAGGACAAAGACCAAATTCCTAAATACGAGATTCGAGGATTCTGAAGAGTACTGAAAACAGCCTAGCAGAGTGCAGATTGAGGTTCGTTGACCAAACATTCACAGTGTACTAATTCTGTCCAAGATTTCGAGATGGCTGTTAGTAAATCAAATATAAGGCATACCTTTGTTTAGAGCAGGGATTTAGTCCCAGAAGGGGACTGAGGTACTATTATTGTATACCCTATGATGCTGTCTACCTTCTGAGGATACGAGATAAATAAAATAGCTGAAGCTCTAGACTCCCTGAATCATGTAGCTCACAGTGTAGAAGAGAAGACAGACAAGTAAAGAGACAACTACAATACAATGCAAGTACTATGAAGAAGAAGTAAAGGGCATAATTAAGAGATTCCAAGAAGGGGACTGACTAGGGCAATAAGGAGATCAGGGAAGATTTCCTTAGAGAAATGATGTTTGAGCTGAGGCTAAAAGATGAGGAAGAGTTTTTCAAGTGAAGGGAGGGAAAAAAGAGCATGCTAGTAAAGAGGAAATAGGTACAAAGGCCCCGAGGAGGGAATAACATGTACAAAGGCCCTAATGAGGGAGAGAGGACGGAGTCTTTGAGAACTAGAAGAAGGTCAGCATGGCTTAGGAGAAGATATGGAAGGGGTAGTGGCATGAGATGAGGCTAGAGAGCTTAGCCATATAGAGGATGGATCGGACAAGAGTCAGAGTGGGCTCAGGGAGATGAGA
The DNA here is from genome assembly GCF_951394435.1 of Stenella coeruleoalba. Classification (NCBI taxonomy): domain Eukaryota; kingdom Metazoa; phylum Chordata; class Mammalia; order Artiodactyla; family Delphinidae; genus Stenella; species Stenella coeruleoalba. The sequence goes on from NC_137152.1 coordinate 117,082,964, forward strand.
CATGAGCTTGTTGCTGTGGTCTGTGCAAAAGATGAAAGGACAGTAACACTAGAGACTGAGACAGGTAACCAAAACCACAAGATACTTAGTAAGTAGGATAGAAAGGAGGAAACGGAGAAGTTTTGTGATTCAGTGAACATGTGGGTACCAAGTGTTCTTCCTGACAAACCGAACGCTGGATCTGGGATGGGATGACTAATTGTGATTCCTCCAAATACTGGACTGAAGTTTCTCATATATACTCTATGCCCTGGTCAGGATTGTTTTAGAAAATTATCTTGCATATAAAGAACACTGATGGCTCTTGCTGAGAAGGATAAAAGAAGGCAGAAACTGAAAAAAATTGAATTACTCGAATGTAGAGGATTTACCCAAATGATACTCATATGCTGAGAGTGCCTAGCACAGCACATAAAATGTGCTTAAGAATGCTTTTGGAACTGGATTAAAAGTAATAACCAGGAGAAATAATGAAATAATTCATTCCCTGGTGCAATAAAGAGCCTTACTCCATTTATGTTGTTTGACTGCCAACAGCTTTCAAGCCCCACCTCCTGTGTCTCTTTCTGCCCCACATCTGGGCAAGCTGATAAGACAGCCCACTGGTTCCCTCCCTCGCCACAATAACAGTCAGGGTCACTTGCTCCCACTCCTTCTCAAGCCACTCAAGCTATTCTGAGACCTGCTTGGGTGCTTGCCCTGCTCTCCTCAGAAGCTTGTGAGTAATAAATGTCTTCCCATGCACGAGCGTGTGGCTGTGTCACATCATTAGTCTTGACATTCAAAGTGATTTTGATGGGGGTCTGTCTGGTCTCCACGGATTGAACATAACTGCTTGGAAGCTGGAGAGAGTTAGTGCTTACCAAATATTTCATAAGCTCCACTACAATTTCCAGTCTCTTTGCATTTTGTTGAGAGCCACAGAAATAATTTCTGCCTAATGGACTGTGAGTGAAACTGTGTCATTTCCGGGCTGGACTTCCCTTTCCATGTCAGTGCAACCTTACAGGCCACCCTGGGCGGCGATGGAGGAGGGCGACCTAATCTGAATCAGACTGTAATGTTAGCAAGAGATGAACTACTGTGTTAAGTCACTGCAGTTTATCTATTTCTGCAGCAAAGATTATAGTAGCGTAATTAATGCTTACTGAACTGGACCAATTCAGCAATGTACAGCTCTATATGTCCACTTCCACAAAGTAATGTTCAAAATATTTCACTGAAAACCATTTATCATAAAACATGGACACAGTTCTAAGGTATAACTATTTTCTTTTCATGTCATTCACTTAAAAAGGGGAACAATGATATATGTCATAAACAGGTAAATGTATCTTCTCAAATGAACTTTTCACTAATTTTCCTTTGAGGTGCTGAGATCTGAAATTGTTGATAGCATAAAAACATGTCACAGTTTTATTACTTCATTATTAATCTAAGTTCAATAATTGTATTTTCCTACATGGTACTATTAAGCAGTAGGACATTTACTTATACTTGAATCTTATGCCCTTAAAATGTTAGATACAACATCAAAATTACTGTATAATGATTTACAACTAAGATTTCACTCTGAGTTTAATCTTCAATTTAAGGTAAAAACTGATTTTTAGAGAAGAGTAAATAAAACCGAACACTTTTCACAGTGTAACTGAATCTATTATTTGTAGTATTCTATCACAGTTGAAATTTCAACGATCGTTTTCCATACTTACTTTCTATTCAACACTGAACAACTGAAATTTTCTTCGCTTAAAGAGATATTTTTTAACTTCAAACTGACGATCTTGATCATGATGTTCAAATGATTTGTTGATATGTTTGACTCAAATACATTGATATATATTCTCTCCCCCAGAACAGAGGGTATTGATAAGCTCAAAATAATTATTACAATAGAGTACATCTAATTATTCGAACACTATTTCAACTCAACACTTAATGAAAGAAGTAATACTGCTTTTAAACACGTATCACAAAATTTTTTAAAAAATGATTGTTTTACCCTCTGGTTACCTATTCTGGTGTAAAATTGATTTCCTTATCTATTTCTTCTCAGCTTAGCAAAGTTATCTTTTTATGATATCTAGCAGTTCTCTATTTCTGCACGAAGAATTAAGGTATCCATCCATGACATCCATCTTCATATGTTATTAATATTTCTGAGCTCTTTGAGTCCCTCTTGCCTCCTCTCCTAACCTTGCCTGAGAATATTTTAAAATCACTGTCTATCTTAATTTCTATTGTAATCATTCTGTCTTTCTCTTTGATTGTTGTAACATTTTTCTACTTTTCCACTTTGTCATCTTTTTTCTGCTTTTCCTTTCCAAAATACTCACTGGTAACTAGCATGAATCACTATTTGCTTTTTGCTAAGCAACACACTTCCATTTCTCTTATAAAAAATTTCCCTTGTGCCTCTGTGATCATTTCTTAGTCCCACTCATATTCAATGAACATTCTGAGCTCCTTCCACAAGGCACAGAGGTAAAATTAAACATCCTTCTTATGACCCTATGCTTGGTAGCACATTAATTCTATTTACGTGGTTACTGAGATATGTAACTATGATTTCCTAGATGTGTCATATAAGTATACATCTTTACCTCAGGATTTCTCAAACTAGATCATAATTTCTAGCTGTTATGCTCAGAAGTCATTCCTGTAAAAAAAAAGTACCAATCTTTTTCACTTTCCCATAATCAACCCCTTTCCTGCCTATCTCTAGACTCATTCTCTACACCCTCTGACACATTTCAGTTCATCTGATCTCTAATGGTATTTCGCACCTCTGTGCCTTCACACATGCTGTCCCCACTGTCTGGCATTCCATTCTATCATTTGCCACCTGAAAATACTCATCATTTAAGATGCAACTCAAGTATCACCTCCTCTGGAAAGTTCCTGTTTTTCCCTAAGTCTGGGTGGGGATGCCCTCCTCTTCACTCCCAATGCATCCTGCATCCCTTTATCACACAAATCATCCTGCATCCCTCTATCACAGCACTTACCACATGGTACTATCTTTCCCTTATCTGCCTTCCCCACTAGATTACACTCTTTCAGGGTAGGTACTGGGCATTTTATCATTTATATATAGAACCTAATCCAGTATATGACACATATTAAATAGTAAAAAAAAAATGAATGACTGATTTCAGATTGCCTATTCTATTTTTTTTTTTTTTTTTGCAGTACGCGGGCCTCTCACTGTTGTGGCCTCTCCCGTTGCGGAGCACAGGTTCCGGACGCGCAGACTCAGCGGCCATGGCTCACGGGCCCAGCCGCTCCGTGGCATGTGGGATCTTCCCGCACCGGGGCACGAACCCGTGTCCCCTGCATCAGCAGGCAGACTCTCAACCATTGCGCCACCAGGGAAGCACGGGTGCATATATATTTATAACTGTCATATCTTCTTCTTGGATTGATCCCTTGATCATTGTGTAGTGTCCTTCCTTCTCACTTGTAACATTCTTTATTTTAAAGTCTATTTTATCTGATATGAGTATTGCTACTCCAGCTTTCTTTTGATTTCCATTTACATGGAATATCTTTTTCCATCCTCTCACTTTCTGTCTTTATGTGTCCCTAGGTCTGAGGTGGGTCTCTTGTAGACAGCATATAGATGGGTCTTGTTTTTTTATACATTGAGCAAGCCTGTGTCTTTTGGTTGGGGCATTTAATCTATTCACGTTTAAGGTAATTATCGATAAGAAAATGGTAATAGGAACATACCTAATTGTTTTGCGTTTGTTTTTGTAGGTCCTTTCCTTCTCTTGTGTTTCCCACTTAGAGAAGTTCCTTTCCTTATTTGTTGTAGAGCTGGTCTCGTGGTGCTGAATTCTCTTAGCTTTTACTTGTCTGGAAAGCTTTTGATTTCTCCATCAAATCTGAATGAGATCCTTGCCAGGTAGAGTAATCTTGGTTGTAGGTTCTTCCCTTTCATCACTTTAAATACGTCATGCCACTCCCTTCTGGCTTGTAGAGCTTCTGCTGAGAAATCAGCTGTTAACCTTATGGGAGTTCCCTTGTATGTTATTTGTCATTTTTCCCTTGCTGCTTTCAATAGTTTTTCTTTGTCTTTAATTTTTGCCAGTTTGATTACTATGTGTCTCGGTGTGTTTCTCCTTGGGTTTCTCCTGCCTGGGACTCTCTGCTCTCCCTGGACTTGGGTGGCTATTTACTTTCCCATGTTAAGGAAGTTTTCCACTATAATCTCTTTAAACATTTTCTCGGGTCCTTTCTCTCTCTCTTCTCCTGGGATCCCTGTAATGTGAATGTTGTTGTGTTTAAAGTTGTCCCAGAGGTCTCTTAGGCTGTCTTCATTTCTTTTCATTCTTTTTTCTTTATTCTGTTCCACAGCAGTGAATTCCAGCATTCTGTCTCCCAGGTCACTTATCCATTCTTCTGCCTCAGTTATTCTGCTATTGATTCCTGCTAGTGTTATTTTCATTTCAGTTATTGTATTGTTCTCAACTCTGTTTGTTCTTTAACTCTTCTACGTCTTTGTTAAACATTCTTGCATCTTCTCGATCTTTGCCTCCATTCTTTTTCCAAGGTCCTGGATCATCTTCACTATCATTATTCTGAATTCTTTTTGTGGAAGGTTTCCTATCTCCACTTCATTTAGTTGTTTTTCTGGGGTTTTATCTTGTTCCTTCATCTGGTACATAGCCCTCTGCCTTTTCATTTTGTCTATCTTTCTGTGAATGTGGTTCCTGTTTGAAAGGTGCAGGATTGTAGTTCTTCTTCCTTCTGCTGTCTGCCCTCTGGTGGATGAGGCTATCTAAGAGGCTTGTGCAAGCTTCCTGATGGGAGGGACTGGTGGTGGGTAGAGCTGACTGTTGCTCTGGTGGGCAGAGCTCAGTAAAGCTTTAATCCACTTGACTGCTGATGGGTGGGGCTGGGTTCCCTCCCTTATGGTTGTTTGGCCTGAGGCAACCCAACGCAGGAGCCTACCTGGGCTCTTTGGTGGGGCTAATGGTGGACTCTGGGAGGGCTCATGTCAAGGAGTACTTCCCAGGACTTCTGCTGCCAGTGTCCTTGTCCCCACAGTGAGCTACAGCCACCACCTATCTCTGCAGGAGACCCTCCAACACTAGCAGGACGGTCTGGTTCTGTCTCCCCTGGGGTCACTGCTCCTTCCCCTGGGTCCCGATGAGCACACTACTTTGTGTGTGCCCTCCAAGAGTGGAGTCTCTGTTTCCCCTGGTCCTGTCAAAGTCCTGCAATCAATTCCCACTAGTCTTCAAAGTCTGATTCTCTAGGAATTCCTCTTCCCGTTGCCGGACCCCCAGGTTGGGAACCTGACGTGGGGCTCAGAACCTTCACTCCAGTGGGCGGACTTCTGTGGTATAAGTGTTCTCTAGTCTATGAGTCACCCACCCAGCAGTTACGGAATTTGATTTTACTGTGATTGCGCCCCTCTTACCGTCTCATTGTGTCTTCTCCTTTGTCTTTGGATGTGGGGTATCTTTTTTGGTGAGTTCCAGTGTCCTCCTGTCCATGATTGTCCAGCAGCTAGTTGTGATTCTGGTGTTCTTGCAAGAGGCAGTGAGAGCACGTTCTTCTACTCTGCCGCCTTGGTTCCTCATCTGCGTTGGGTCTTCGTTGCTGCATGCAGGCTTTCTCTAGTTGTGGCGTGTGGGGGCTACTTTTGGTTGTGGTGCATGAGCTTCTCATTGCGGTGGCTTCTCTTGTTGTGGAGCACGGGCTCGAGGTGCACGGGCTTCAGCAGTTGTGGCATGTGGGTTAAGTAGTTGTGGCTCGTGGGTTCTAGAGCACAGGCTCAGTAGTTGTGGCACAGGGGCTTAGTTGCTCCGCTTCACGTGAGATCTTCCTGGACCAGGGATTGAACCTGTGTGCCCTGCATCGGCAGGCAGATTCTTAACCACTGCGCCACCAGGGAAGCCCCTCATTTTTAAATTAAAGTGAATTAAACCGTATTTGCTTTTTTATTGTAGAAACTAATCATATAAATCTCTCTTAACAATTTGTAAGTATCCATTACAGTATTGTTAACTATATGTACACTATCGTACAAAAGACCTCTAGAACTTTTTCATCTCACATGACTGAAACTCTATACCCATTGAACAGCAACTCTCCATTTTCCGTCCTCTCTTGGCCTTTGGCAACCACTATTCTTCTTTCTGTTTCTCTGATTTTGATCACTTTAGATACCTGATATAAGTGGAATCATGCAGAATTTTTCTTTTTGTGACTGACTTATTTCACTTAGCATAATACCCAGGAGTGGGATTTCTGGGTTTTCATTAGTATGATGTATTTGTCAAAATTAATGAACCAGTATTGATACATTATCATTAACTCTCGTTCATACTTTACTCAGATTTCCTCAGTTTCCTCTGAGGAATGTCCCTTTTTTTCCTCTAGAATCCCATCAGGATTCCACATTACATTTACTGGTCATGCCTTCTTCTCAGGCTTTTTGTGGTTGTGACACTTTCTCAGACTCTCCTTGTTTCTGATGACCTTGACAGTTTTGACGAGTACTGGTTAAGTACCTTGTAAAATGCCCTTAAATTGGTATTTGTCTGATGTTTTCCTCAAGATTAAACTGTGATAATGCGTTTTGGGGAGTTCTACCACAGAGGTAAAGTGCCATTCTGAACACATCACAACATGGATACGTACTAGCAACATGATTTAATGTTGATATTAACCTTGATCACCTGGCTGAGGTAGTGTTTGTAAGTTTTCTCCATTGTAAAATTACTCTTTTTCCTTCCTTTACATGATGCAATCTTCAGAAGAAAGTCACTATGCACAACTCACACTTAAAGAGTATGGCGTTATGGCCAAATTCTTTAAAATAAAGACTATTAAAAGAGACAAAGAAGGATACTACATAATGATCAAGGGATCAATCCAAGATGAAGATAAAACAATTGTAAATATTTATGCACCCAACATAGGAGCACCTCAGTACACAGGCAGATGCTAACAGCCATAAAAGGGGAAATTGACAGTAACACAATCATAGTAGGGGACTTTAACACCCCACTTTCACCAACGGACAGATCATCCAAAATGAAAATAAATAAGGAAACACAAGGTTTTGTTGTTGGTTTTTTTTTTGCAGTATGCGGGCCTCTCACTGTTATGGCCTCTCCTGTGGCAGAGCACAGGCTCCGGACACGCAGGCTCAGCGGCCATGGCTCACGGGCCCAGCTGCTCCGCAGCATGTGGGATCTTCCTGGACTGGGGCACGAACCCGTGTCCCCTGCATCGGCAGGAGGACTCTCAACCACTGCGCCTCCCGGGAAGCCCGAAACACAAGCTTTAAATGATACATTAAGCAAGATGGACTTAATTGATATGTATAGGACATTCCATCCAAAAACAACAGAATACACTTTCTTTTCCAGTGTTCATGGAACATTCTCCAGGATAGATCATACCCTGGGTCACAAGTCAAGCCTCGCTAAATTTAAGAAAACTGAAATCGAATCAAGTATCTTTTCTGACCACAACGTTATGAGACTAGGTATCAATTACAGGAAAAAAACTGTAAAAAGTACAAACACATGGAGGCTAAACAATACACTAGTAAGTAACCAAGAGATCAATAAGAAATCAAAGAGGAAACCAAAAAATACCTAGAAACAGATGACAGTGAAAACACAACGACCCAAAACCTATGCGGTGCAGCAAAAGCAGTTCTAAGAGGGAAGTATATAGCAATACAATCCTACATCAAGAAGCAAGAAACAACTCAAATAAACAACCTAACCTTACACCTAAAACAGTTAGAGAAAGAAGAACAAAAGAACCCCAAAGTTAGCAGAAGGAAAGAAATCATAAAGATTAGATCAGAAATAAATGAAAAAGAAATGGAGAAAACAATAGCAAAGAGCAATAAAACTAAAACCTGGTTCTTTGAGAAGTTAAACAAAATTGATAAACCATTAACCAGACTCATCAAGAAAAAAAGGGAGAAGACTCAAGTCAATAGAATTAGAAGTGAAAAAGGAGAAGTAACAACTGACACTGCAGAAATACAAAGGATCATGAGAGATTACTACAAGCAACTCTATGCCAATAAAATGGACAACCTGGAAGAAATGGACAAATTCTTAGAAAAGTACAACCTTCTGAGACTGAACCAGGAAGAAACAGAAAATATAAAAAGACCAATCACAATAACTGAAATTGAGACTGTGATTAAAAATCTTCCAAGAAACAAAAGCCCAGGACCAGATGTCTTCCCAGGCGAATCTATCAAACATTTAGAGAAGAGCTAACACCTATCCTTCACAAACTCTTGCAAAATATAGCAGAGGGATGAAACTCACTCTACAAGGCCAGCATCACTCTGATACCAAAGCCAGATGAAGATGTCACACAAAAAAAGAAAACTACAGGCCAGTATCACTGAACATAGATGCAAAAATCCTCAACAAAATACGAGCAAACAGAATCCAACAGCACATTAAAAGGATCATACACCATGATCAAGTGGGGTTTATCCCAGGAACACAAGGATTCTTCAATATATGCAAATCAATCAATGTGATAAACCATATTAAAAAACTGAAGGAGAAAAACCATATGATTATAGAGGCAGAAAAAGCTTTTGACAAAATTCAACACCCATTTATGATAAAAACCCTCCAGAAAGTAGGCACAGCGGCAACTTACCTCAACATAATAAAGGCAGTATATGACAAACCCACAGCCAACGTCATCCTCAATGGTGAAAAACTGAAACCATTTCCACTAAGATCAGGAACAAGACAAGGTTGCCCACTCTCACCACTACTATTCAACATAGTTTTGGAGGTGTTAGCCACAGCAATCAGAGAAGAACATGAAATAAAATGAATCCAAATTAGAAAGAAGAAGTAAAACTGTCACTGTTTGCATATGACTTGATACTATACACAGAGAATCCAAAAGATGCTACCAGAAAACTACTAGAGCTAATCAATGAATTTGGTAAAGTTGCAGGATACAAAATTAATGCACAGAAATCTCTGGCATTCCTATACACTAATGATGAAAAATCTGAAAGAGAAATTAAGGAAACATTCCCATTTACCACTGCAACAAAAAGAATAAAATACCTAGGAATATACCTACCTAAGGAGACAAAAGATCTGTATGCAGAAAACTATAAGACACTGATGAAAGAAATTAAAGATGATACCAACAGATGGAGAGATATACTATGCTCTTGGATTGGAAGAATCAACATTGTGAAAATGGCTATACTACCCAAAGCAATCTACAGATTCCATTCAATCCCTATCAAACTACCAATGGCATTTTTCACAGAATTATAACAAAAGATTGCACAGTTTGTATGGAAACACCAAAGACCCTGCATAGCCAAAGCAATCTTGAGAAAGAAAAATGGAGCTGGAGGAACTAGGTCCCAGACTTCAGACTATACTACAAAGCTACAGTAATCAAGACAGTATGGTGCTGGCACAAAAACAGAAATACAGATAAATGGAATAGGAGAGAAATCCCAGGGATAAACCCATGCATATATGTTCACCTTATTTTTGATAAAGGAGGCAAGAATATACAATGGAGAAAAGACAGTCTCTTCAATAAGTGGTGTTGGGAAAACTGTACATCTTTATGTAAAAGAATGAAATTACAACACTCCCTAACACCATATACAAAAGTAAACTCAAAATGGATTAAAGACCTATATGTAAGGCCAGACACTATAAAACTCTTAGAGAAAAACATAGGCAGAACACTCTATGACATAAATCACAGCAAGATCCTTTTTGACCCACCTTCTAGAGAAAGGGAAATAAAGACAAAAAAAATTTTTTTGACTTAATGATACTTAAAAGCTTTACACAGCAAAGGATACCATAAAGAAGATGAAAAGACAACCTTCAGAATGGGAGAAAATATTTGCAAACGAAGCAATTGACAAAGCATTAATCTCTAAAATATACAAGCAGGTCATGTAGCTCAATATCAAAAAAACAAACAACCCAATCCAAAAATGGGCAGAAGACCTAAATAGACATTTCTCCAAAGAAGATATTCAGATTGTCAACAAATACATGAAAGGATGTTTAACATCACTAATCATTAGAGAAATGCAAATTAAAACTACAATGAGGTATCACCTCACACAGGTCAGAGTGGCCATCATCAAAAAATCTGCAAATAATAAATGCTGGAGAAGGTGTGAAGAAAGGGAACCTCTTGCACTGTTGGTGGGAATGTAAATTGATGCAGCCACTATGGAGAACAGTATGGAGGTTCCTTAGAAAAATAAAAATAGAACTACCATACGACCAGCAATCCCACTACTGGGCATATACCCTGAGAAAACCATAATTCAAAAAGGGTCAGGGCTTCCCTGGTGGCACAGTGGTTGAGAGTCCACCTGCCAATGCAGGGGACACAGGTTCGTGCCCCGGTCAGAGGAAGATCCCACATGCCGTGGAGTGGCTGGGCCCGTGAGCCATGGCTGCTGAGCCTGCGCATCCGGAGCCTGTGCTCCGCAATGGGAGCGGCCACAACAGTGAGAGGCCTGCGTACCAAAAAAAAAAAAAAAAAAGGTCACATACCACAATATTCATTGCAGCTCTATTTACAGCAGCCAGGACATGGAAGCAACCTAAGTGTCCATTGACATATGAATGGATAAAAAAGAAGTGGCACATATATACAATGGAATATTACTCAGCCATAAAAAGAAACGAAATTGATTTGTATTGAGGTGGATGGACCTAGGGACTGTCATACAGAGTGAAGTAAATCAGAAAGAAAAAAATAAATACCGTATGCTAACACATATATATGGAATCTAAAGAAAAAAAAAGTTTCTGAAGAACCTAGGGGCAGGACAGGAATAAAGACGCAGATGTAGAGAATGGACTTGAGGACGGGGCGGGGAAGGGTAATCTGTGACAAAGTGAGAGAGTGGCATGGACATATATACACTTCCAAATGTAAAGTAGATAGCTAGTGGGAAACAGCCTCATAGCACAGGGAGATCAGCTTGGTGCTTTGAGACCACCTAGAGGGGTGGGATAGGGAGGGTGGGAGGGAGATGCAAGAGGGAGGGGATATGGGGATATATGTATATGTATAGCTGATTCACTTTGTTATACAGCAGAAACTAACAGACCATTGTAAAGCAATTATACTCTAATATAGATGTTAAAAAAACAAAACAAAACAAGAAAACCTCATCAATTTTTGCATTTTAAGTAAAGTTACCTTTAACATATGTCAACTTTACCGCAACAAAGCTGTTACACATAAAAAAAGTAAACACCTCAGGGAGACAAATTAAGTAGTTGGCATGTACAGCAAGACCCTGATTCCTGCAGCTATTTGGTGTCATTACAAAGTGATTGCTCTAGAATTAAAAGGGATTAAAAATCCCAGCATGCAGATAAAATACGTGGTCTTGAATAGGATCCTGGCTATGAAATACTTTTTGCAAAATTTAGGAAATTTGAAGACACAGTGATTATTATATACTAGAAAATTATCATTAAATTTTAGGTGTTATAGTGTTAATTGGCTCATAATATAATTTTCTTAGTTTTAAGAGTTGTACAGTGACATATTTAGAGATTGAATGTCAAGATATATGTATGTAGTTTTTAGTAATTCAGTATTAAAAATAAAATATGCTAAGAAAAAAAGGTGAAATTGTCTTCTCGTTAGTGTTTTATGCTGGACACCTAGTTTTCAAGAATAGATTAGTGATGTTAAGTGGGAGATGACTGTTCTACCATACACATAATAAAGCTGTTATATTGGGCCCATGAACAGAAGGTGAGCACTTTAAATGGAGCCTACAGTAATGGTGATGGTAATTCAATGCTCCATTGGTACCCTAAAGCCTGACCTGCTATGTGTCAGAAGGAAGGACAATATAGCCAACTTTTATTTTATCGTCTTTTCCCTAAAAAATAAATTATGAGAAAAAGATGCTACTATTAACACCTTCTGTATTGTCTTTCTCTCATTTTGGCTGGTATTTTATTCTTCTTTTATAGTACTTATCATTCTTTTTTTTTCCTTTCTTAATTTAATTTTATTTTTTAACATCTTTATTGGAGTATAATTGCTTTACAATGGTGTGTTAGTTTCTGCTTTATAACAAAGTGAATCAGTTATACATATACATATGTTCCCATATCTCTTCCCTCTTGCGTCTCCTTCCCTCCCACCCTCCTTCTCCCACCCCTCCAGGTGGTCACAAAGCACCGAGCTGATCTCCCCGTGCGATGCAGCTGCTTCCCACTAGCTATCTATTTTACGTTTGGTAGTGTATATATGTCCATGCCACTCTATCATTGTTTTCATCTAGATCCACTCTCTCACGTTACAGTTACATCAGAAAGAAATCTTTTCCTCCTACCTCATTCTAGAGGCAAAATGAATGAATGAATTTAATCATTCATTTATTCAACAAATATTTACTGAGCACCTACTACAGTGATTCTTTTATTTTTCAGTTCCTACTACAATGATTCTTTGTGCATTATAATTACCTGTGGAGTTTTTAAGAAATAGAATTTCCTGACAGACCCCAGCTGAGATCCCAGCAAGTAGCCAACTTTAAACTGCCAGCCATATGAGTGAGTCACCTTGAACATCCAACCCAATAGGGGCTTGATAAGGCTAAAATCCCTGACAACATGTGACAGCAACTGCGTAAGAGATACCATGAGGCATGAGGAATGCCTGGCCAAACCCAGTCCGAATTCCTGACCCCCAGAATCCTTGAGCAGAATAAAATGGTTGTTTTATGCCATTAAGATGTGAGATAGTTTACTTCTCAGCAATAACAACTGCATTGCTACCTCTAAGGATTGTTGTGAAGAAGAAATGAAATATTTTACATATATAAATAAATATTGTGAACATCTAAGACATTCTTTAATATCTACTGCATTTATTGTTAATTACAGGTCACATATCAGCTAGTCACGATCTATTTCATGCACATTGGTTTTGTCTTCCCAGATGTACTGTGAACTCATAACACGGGGTCTAAGTATTACAATACCTTTGTATTACCTGCAGCCATTAGAATAGAACTGAGCACAGAATCAATAAAACCTTTTGGAAAGACTCTTGTCTTACATGTAATGTTGAAGGAGTTCACTAAAACTTGTTTGATATATTTCCAAAGTATCTATTGGAGTTTAACTGATTGTACTATCCAAATTCTGTTCACAGTTCCCATATATCATTCTCTATTTGTTGTTAAGGCTGGCTCAATTATTCTAATTACTAACTCTTACTTTAATTGATTAAAAAAGTAAGTTTAACCAGATGGCCTATCTCAATCACTTGCCTTTTTAAAGAGAAAGTTACACCTCAGCACATAAACTATCTGGGAAGCTAATTCCTTTTGCAGTTCTTCTTTTTAAGTATTCTAATTAAGTTTCCAAAGTAGTGCAATACAAAATAATCAGTGAAAGCCAAAAAAAAGTCATTAAGAATTTTAATTCCTCTCTTAACTTTTATTCTTAAACTTTTTTACCTATGGACTCTCAGTTTTTACTCTCAGTTTTTCTTTATCCTCTCCTTGGGGGTTTAAACTCCTACAGTCATTTACTCAACTTTTATTTGTGTACGAGCCATATGAAAAACTGCAAATAAATGCAAACCACTGCAAAATACGAGTTAGAGAAAATCATGAATTCCATTGGAAGCTTGACTGCATCCACACTAGACTTGTGATTTAATTTCAACTAGGTCTTTCCTCATGTTCAGCAATCCCTCATCCTTTTTTCTTATCTCACGTTGACTTCGTGTCACATTCCCCAGAGTTGTTGCTCCAAACCTCTCCAGTCACCTGCCAGACCACTAGAAGGAGCTGACTTTATTTAGATCAGGGGTCCCCAACCCCCGGGCTGCGGACTGGTACCAGTCCGTGGCCTGTTAGGAACCGGGCCGCTCAGCAGGAGGTAAGCGTGGGCGAGCAAGCAAAGCTTCATCTGCCACTCCCCATCGCTCGCATTACCGCCTGAACCATGCCCCCGCATAGCTCTCACTCTACCTCCTGAACCATCCCCCTGCTCCCCAGTCCATGGAAAAATTGTCTTCCACGAAACCGGTCCCTGGTGCCAAAAAGGTTGGGGATCGCTGATTTAGATGGAAGCTTTCCAGGGTAAGCTCCGTCGTCTTCTCACTTTAATTCACAATCTCCCTATATGTTCACTCATCTTTATTATTCTTGCTGATTATCTCGAAGCAAGAGCAGTTCTGCTACTATTCTAAGACTCATTTCTCCATCTGACTCTGGAATATCTTCATTCCTGCCTCTTCTATAAACTTATGCTATCAGTTATCCTTCTTTTTCTGGCATTTTCAGTCTCTGGCCATTGGCCGCTTTTCCATTAAACAGAAGTGTGGAAAACATCCATCAGAAGAAATAGATCTGTCCCATACTTTTAAGCCAACCTGCCCATCCAGGCCCTGGGAGTACCAAGTGACAGTAGAGGAGGGCTGAACACATCTAAAGTAATAGTGAGGGTAACCCCACCATTTTCATATTTTCCCCTATTCCCCTCTACCTCTGCCTGGCTTTTAACATCCACGCCTTTGTCTCCCATTTTAAGTCCTGTGTGTGCCTTGTGGACTGAATGATTTTTATCTCCTCTATGGCTGTCTTTAAGAAAACTCGCTGACTATTCTCACTCTTTCTTTCTGCAGTAGGATTCTGCAAAGCAACTCCAGGTACCAGTTTCTTTGGTGGCCTTCCTTTGGAGAAACTGTTCTGACACAAAGCTGATAGAAGGGCATTTCTTAGCCACCTGGCCTGAGAGAGAGAAGGCTCCTGGAGCATGGCCTGTGGTGTTCTGACTTACGTGATGCTGCTATTACTGTTAGCTAATATTGATATTTATTGAATACTAGAAGCCAGGCACCATCCTAAGCCCATTATAGGTATTGCCTCATTTAATCTTCACAACAACCCTTTAAGGTAGGATCATTATTGTCTCAGTCTTACATAGGAGTAAACTTAGTCACAGAATTATTACTATCCTTGCTCAAGGTCCTGCACAGCGTGTTAATGAGAGAGAAGGGAGTCTAAACATCCAGTCTTTTCCAGAAACTATGCTATTCAGGCAAACTCTTCAAATGAGTTTGTACACAGTTTAAAGAAAAGCTCTTAACTGCTTCAATCATCATTTAATATCATTCTTCCCAAACTGTAGAACACTTCTTGGGAGGCTCATGTTGAAAGAAAATGACTAATAATCAAGTCAAGATCTAACTGGCTTGCCTCTTCTAAAGACTGAATTTGATAATTGATAGTCTCAAGTGATTACAACATATCTAAGCATACCAAACACAAATGAAGCCACCAGCACCAGGATACTAACTATATGGTGTAAGAGTCTTAAGTGTCAAGAACAACGATTTGAGGATAATCACCAAATTTTAAACTCGGCAAACTTCATCCATAAATTAGATTCATTTAACTGGCTATACAAATCACTGATGTCTTTCTCAAGATGTTTTTTTTAATTTAATGGGCAACTTAGTCCCTGATATAATTGTATATACAGTTACTGATTGAAAGAGCACTTCTGCAAAGGCAGTCTGGTGAGTAACTAAAAGAATGATCCCAAGAGACTACAGAAAGATTTCCTCTACTATATTAGGTTCATAAAGGGTAATTCATGGCCAAAGGAAGGCTCATTTAGTACTTTCCCAATAAAAAGATGAGTTAAGAATTTTCGGACTCAGTCAAATCAATTCTTTATATTCATATCGCACTTCATATTGTGTAAAGCATTTTTCCTTCCATTATTACAATTGAGGCTCTCAATTCCACTGGGTAGACAGGCTTTCCAGGAAATTTTGTTTCTACTTTAAAAATTTATTTCCTCTCTGCCTTTGCTTTCAGGAAGCCTAGATATAAAATGAATGATCAAGTATAAAAGTAAGTGCAACTCTGTATCCCTTACCTCTATATAATTCTGATCTTCTTTCTCTGCTTTTTAAAAAAAATTGAGTTGCTTTAAATATTTGATTATAAGTTTCCCCAAGTTCTTTACAAAGTATGTGGGATATAAATTTCAAACACATAAAAATTGATAAACCCTCTTCCTAGCAAAATGGTAGGCCCAACGACTGATCACAAAGGGCACAAAACCCAATCTAGTTCCAAACTGCATCCATCAAAAGAGCCCTGCTACCTCACACAATCACAGAGAAAAGCCCAGAGCAACATAATATGATGAACAAAACAGATGTGCACTTAAGGCTTATTAAGATAAATTCATATTTCACATATTGTTCTCCCATGAACATTCAAGTATAAAGAGATCTATGTTATTTAAGTGGATGCAAAGTATTTAATTTTACGGATGATTATTTAAATTTTTAAATTGTCTCCCATTAATGGACCTTTACAAGAAAGGTGGAACATATTGTTACAATAATTTTTATACTTTTAAAAATCTATATTTCCTGTTCATATCTTTACTCCCCTATCTGGCTATTTCCAGGTT
Organism: Stenella coeruleoalba; assembly: GCF_951394435.1. NCBI lineage: Eukaryota > Metazoa > Chordata > Mammalia > Artiodactyla > Delphinidae > Stenella > Stenella coeruleoalba. The sequence continues at coordinate 117,099,457 of NC_137152.1, forward strand.
TGTTTGTTTGTTTGTTTCTTATTCATTTTAGAAGGTGTATATATTATGGATCATTTTCTCTTTCTCTTGAGTGAAAACTATGTTTCACAGTCTATCAGAAACCTGAAGAAAGTAAGTGAAAGAAGCATTCCATCTGGCAGAAGAGCATTTAACACACAGGAAAGAGCAAGTGACTAGACCACACAAGGAAACCAGTATAATTAAATTAAGTAATATAGAAGAAGTATGGTGGAGACATGAGGTCAGGTAAAGTCTGTGGTAAGATCATGTAGCGCCAAGTAGGCCATTATAGGGTGCTTGGATTTTACTCTGAGTAAGATGGGAAACCACTGGAAGATCATGAGGGACATGATCTGACTAATGTTTTAAAATAACTATTCTGATTTATGGATGGAACATAGACTTGTGGGAGGAGGGCAGGGCAAGGGCAGAATAAGGCAGAACTGTTAGGAAGAAAGATGATGTTTTTGTGGACCAGAGTTGTCCTAGTGAGTCTCTGTCAGATTCTGCATACATTCTGAAGATAAACCAAGCATGGTTTGCTGACAGATTAGATATGGAATGTGAAAGAAAAAAAGAGTTACTCTTGTGGGGGACCACTTGGACACCCAGAGTTAGTAGATTATTTTAACTGCAGACATTTGAGATTCAACACATACAGAAAGAAAACTTTCCAGAGTTTATCTGGAACTTGCCAGAGATTATCTGACTAAAGGCAGAAATTTCTGGGAGTGAGACTGCATCACTTTTTGGAGTAGCATAACTCTCAGGAATAAAATTGACGTAAATCCCTCTCTTAGGATAATTTTTTCTGCCAGGGAAAAGAAGAGAAGACCACTCACACCGGCATAAAAATATAAGACCACTCACACCTGCATAAACAAATAGTATCACAAACTATCTTACCTCCCATTTGTTCCTCTAAAAGCCCATTGTCTTTCCTTAAGTCATTTGATCTCCCCATAGAAGCCTTTTCTCCCTGCTCCATATCCCCCTATTAAATTAGGTCTATTAAGCTAGCTACTTCAACTGTGTGCCTATGAATAAACTTTGTTTTTTCCCTCCTGTTAATCTGTCAATTTCAGTTAAATTCTCAGGCCCCCAACTAATGAACCTAAGTCTATAGTGGAAATTTTTCTCCTTTTAACATATTCTAAGGTTCTTGGTCTAAACAACTGGGAGGATAGAGTTGCCCTCAATAGAGATGGGCGAACCTTAAGATCAAGTAGGTTACACACAGGAAATCAAAATTTCAGGTAAATTTAAAATGTCTATTAGAAATTCAAGTAAACCCCACACACTACTCAGTCAGCTGTAGCTGCCCCTTGCCCCTACTGCTGGCCCCAGCCCATGCCGCTACATGAGTGCCTGCAACTGTCCCCTGCCACTATGCAAGCACCTGCAGGCAGCCTCTGCAGAAAAGCATGTGCACACCACGAACTGGAGCCACCACCACCATCTGCCCTGATTCCAAGCTGCTGGACCTGGGGGCACTGCTGAGGACCCCATCAGCCCTTGTAGCCACTGCAGACTCTCCACAGTTCTCACCAAGGATCACGACTTGTCGATGTAGGGCCCCTAGTGCCTAAGCCAATGAGACACCACACCGCCCTGGGCCCAGCGACTCGCCATGTCCCTTCATGTGGCACACTACACCACTAGACTTGAGATCACAGCAGGCTCCAGCATGCTCCCACTTGCAGAAGTTCTTTCCTTACCAAAGTCAGTCCATTAAGTCTGGAAGAGGTGATTGGTTCTTCCAATGTGCAGACACCTACATAAGGCTATAGGGATCATGAAGAATCAGGGAAACATGATACCACCAAAGGAACAAAATAATGTTCAGTAAGTGACCCCAAAGAAGTGGAGATCCATTCTCCAGGATAGATCACATATTAGGTCACAAAATAAATCTTAGCAAATTTAAGAACATTGAAATCATATGTCTCCTTTCCAACCACAATGGTATGAAACAAGAAATCAATAATAAGAGGGAAATGTGAAAATTCACAAATCTGTGGAAACTAAACAACATATTCCTGAACAACCAATAGGTCAAAGAAGAAATCAAGAGCAAAATAAAAAAACATCTTGAAACAAATGAAAATGGAAACACAACATACCAAATCTTACGAGATACAACAAAAGCATTCTACGAGGGAAGTTCATAGGAATAAATGCCTACATTAAGTAAAAGAAAGATCTCAAATAAATAATCTCACTTTATAACTCAGGGAACTAGAAAAAGAAAAAACTAAGCCTGAAATTAGCAGAAGGAAGGAAATAGAAAAGATCAGAGTAGAAATACATGAAATAACACCAGAAAAACAATAGAAAAGATCAACAAAACTAAGAGCTGGTTTTTAGAAAAGATAAAAAAAAAATTGACAAACCTTTATCTAGATTAAGGAAAAAAAGAGAGAAGACTAAAATAAAGTCAAACATGAAAGAGGAGACATTATAAGTGATACCACAGAAATACAAAATATAAGAGACTACTATAGACAATTATACACCAACAAATCAAATTACCTAGAATAACTGGATAGATTCATAGAAACACAACCTACAAAGACTGAGTCATGAAGAAATAGAGATTCTGATCAGATTAGTAAGGATAATCCTATGGCTTGTTCAGGAACATACCTCAATGTAATAAAGGCAATATATGACAAGCCTGTGGCTAACATCATACTCAATGATGAAAGTTTGAAAGCTTTTCCTTTAAGATCAGGAACAAGACAGGGTTGTCCACTCTCACCACTCCTACTGAAATATTACTGGAAGTCTTAGTGACAGCAAATAAGTTAAGAAAAGGAAATAAAGACATCTAAATCATACAGGAAGAAGTAAAATTGTCTGTTTGCAGGTGATATAATTCTTATACAAGAAAACCCTAAAGACTCCACCAAAAAACCTGTTGAATGTAATAAACAAATTCAGTAAATATTCAGGATAGAAAATCAAAATACAAACTGGATTGTGTTTCTATACACTAATAATGAACTATGTGAAAAAGAAATAAAGAAAACCATCTGATTTAGAATAGCACTAAAAATAGTAAAATACTTAGGAACACATTTCATTTTAACATCTTTATTGGAGTAAAATTGCTTTACAATGGTGTGTTAGTTTCTGCTGTATAACAAAGTGAATCAGCTATACATATACATATATCCACATATCCCTTCCCTCTTGCGTCTCCCTCTCACCCTCCCTATCCCACCCCTCTAGGTGGTCACAAAGCACTGAGCTGATCTCCCTGTACTATGTGGTTGCTTCCCACTAGCTATCTATTTTACGTTTGGTAGTGTATATAGTCCATGCCACCCTCTCACTTCATTCCAGCTTACCCTTCCCCCTCCCCGTGTCCTCAAGTCCATTTTCTACGTCTGTGCCTTTATTCCTGTCCTGCTCCTAGATTCTTCAGAACCATTTTTTTTTCTTTTTAGATTCCATATATATGTGTTAGCATATGGTATTTGTTTTTCTCTTTCTGACTTACTTCACTATGTATGACAGATTCTAGGTGCATCCACCTCACTACAAATAACTCAATTTTGTTTCTTTTATGGCTAAGTAATATTCCATTATATATACGTGTGCCACATCTTCTTTATCCATTCAACTGTCGATGGACACTTAGGTTGCTTCCATGTCCTGGCTATCGTAAAAAGAGCTGCAATGAACATTGTGGTACATGTCTCTTTTTAAATTATGGTTTTCTCAGGGTATATGCCCAGTAGTGGGATTGCTGGGTCATATGGTAGTTCTATTTTTAGTTTTTTAAGGAACCTCCATAATGTTCTCCATAGTTGCTGTATCAATTTACATTCCCACCAACAGTGCAAGAGGGTTCCCTTTTCTCCACACCCTCTTCAGCATTTATTGTTTGTAGATTTTTTGATGATGGCCATTCTGACTGGTGTGAGGTGATACCTCACTGTAGTTTTGATTTGCGTTTCTCTAATGATTAGTGATATTGAGCACCCTTTCATGTGTTTGTTGGCAATCTGTATATCTTCTTTGGAGAAATGTCTATTTAGGTCTTCTGCCCATTTTTGGATGGGGTTGTTTGTTCTTCTGATACTAAGCTGCATGAGTTGCTTGTAAATTCTGGAGATTAATCCTTTGTCAGTTGCTTCATTTGCAAATATTTTCTCCCATTCTGAGGGTTGTCTTTTCATCTTGTTTATGGTTTCCTTTGCTGTGCAAAAGCTTTTAAATTTCATTAGGTCCCATTTGTTTATTTTTGTCTTTATTTCCTTTTCTCTAAGAGGTGGGTCAAAAAGGATCTTCCTGTGATTTATGTCATAGAGTGTTCTGCCTATGTTTTCTTCTAAGAGTATTATAGTGTCTCGTCTTACATTTAGGTCTTTAATCCATTTCGAGTTTATTTTTGTGTATGGTGTTAGGGAGTGTTATAATTTCATTCTTTTACAGGTAGCTGTCCAGTTTTCCCAGCACCACTTATTGCAGAGGCTGTCTTTTCTCCATTGTATATTCTTGCCTCCTTTATCAAAAATAAGGTGACCATAGGTGGGTGTGTTTATCTCTGGGCTTTTGATCCTGTTCCATTGATCTATATTTCTGTTTTTGTGCCAGTACCATACTGTCTTGATTACAGTAGCTTTTTAGTATAGTCTGAAGTCAGGAAGCCTGATTCCTCCAGCTCCGTTTTCCTTTCTCAAGATTTCTCTGGCTACTCGGGGTCTTTTGTGTTTCCATACAAACTGTGCAATCTTTTGTTCTAGTTCTGTGAAAAATGCCATTGGTAGTTTGATTGGGATTGCTTGGAATCTGTAGATTGCTTTGGGTAGTGTAGTCAATTTCACAATGTTGATTCTTCCAATCCAAGAACATGGTCTATCTCTCTATCTGTTGGTATCATCTTTAATTTCTTTCATCAGTGTCTTATAGTTCTCTGCATACAGGTCTTTTGTCTCCTTAGGTAGGTTTATTCTTAGGTGTTTTATTCTTTTTGTTGCAATGGTAAATGGGAGTGTTTCCTTAATTTCTCTTTCAGATTTTTCATCATTACTGTATAGGAATGCAAGAGATTTCTGTGCATTTATTTTGTATCCTGCTACTTTACCAAATTCATTGATTTGCTCTATTAGTTTTCTGGTAGCATCTTTAGGATTCTCTATGTATAGTATCATGTCATCTGCAAACAGTGACAGCTTTACTTCTTCTTTTCCGATTTGGGTTCCTTTTATTTCTTTTTCTTCTCTGATTGCTGTGGCTAAAACCTCTAAAAGTGTGTTGAATAATAGTGGTGAGAGTGAACAACCTTGTCTTGTTCCTGATCTTAGAGGCAATGGTTTCAGTTTTTCACCATTGAAAACAATGTTGGCTGTGGGTTTGTCATATACTGCCTTTATTAGGTTGAGGTAAGCTCCCTCTATGCGTACTTTCTGGAGGGTTTTTATAATAAATGGGTGTTGAAATTTGTCAAAAGCTTTTTCTGCATCTACTGAGATGATCATATGGTTTTTCTCCTTCAATTTGTTACTATGGTGTATCACATTGATTGATTTGTGTATATTGAAGAATCCTTGCATTCCTCAGATAAACCCCACTTGATCATAGTGTATGATCGTTTTAATGTACTGTTGGATTCTGTCTGCTAGTATTTTGTTCAGGATTTTTGCATCTATGTTTAGCAGTGATATTGGCCTGTAGTTTTCTTTTTTCATGACATCTTTGTCTGGTTTTGGTATCAGGGTAATGGTGGCCTCGTAGAATGAGTTTGGGAGTGTTCTTCCCTCTGCTATATTTTGGAAGAGTTTGAGAGGGATAGGTGTTAGCTCTTCTCTAAATGTTTGATAGAATTTGCCTGGGAAGGCATCTGGTCCTGGGCTTTTGTTTGTTGGAAGATTTTTAATCACAGTCTCAATTTCAGTGCTTGTGATTGGTCTTTTTATATTTTCTATTTGTTCTTGGTTCAGTCTCGGAAGGTGTGCTTTTCTCAGAATTTGTTCATTTCTTTCACGTTGTCCATTTTATTGGCATAGAGTTGCTTGTAGTAATCGCTCATGATCCTTTGTATTTCTGCAGTGTCAGTTGTTACTTCTCCTTTTTCATTTCTAATTCTGTTGATTTGAGTCTTCTCCGTTTTTTTCTTGATGTGTCTTGATAATGGTTTATCAATTTTGTTTATCTTCTCAAAGAACCAGCTTTTAGTTTTACTGATCTTTGCTTTCATTTCCTTCATTTCTTTTTCATTTATCTCTGGTCTGATCTTTATTATTTCTTTCCTTCTGCTAACTTTGGGGTTTTTTTGTTCTTCTTTCTCTAATTGCTTTAGGTGTAAGGTTAGGTTGTTTATTTGAGATGTTTCTTGTTTCTTAAGGTAGGATTGTATTGCTATAAACTTCCCTCTTAGAACTGCTTTTGCTGCATCCCATAGGTTTTGGGTCATTGTGTTTTCATTGTCATATGTTTCAAGGTATTTTTTGATTTCCTCTTTGATTTCTTCAGTGATCTCTTGGTTATTTAGTAGTGTATTGTTCAGCCTCCATGTGTTGTATTTTTTACAGACTTTTTCCTGTAATTGATATCTATTGTTATTGCCTTGTGGTTGGAAAAGATACTTGATACGATTTCAATTTTCTTAAATTTACCAAAGCTTGATTTGTGACCCATGATATGATCTATCCTGGAGAATGTTCCATAAGCACTTAAGAAGAAAGTGTATTCTGCTCTTTTTGGATGGAATGTCCTATAAATATCAATTAAGTCCGTTTTGCTTAATGTATCATTTAAAGCTTGTGTTTCCTTATTTATTTTCATTTTGGATGAATCATCCATGGGTGAAACTGGGGTGTTAAAGTTCCCTACTATGATTGTGTTACTGTCGATTTCTCCTTTTATGGCTGTTAGCATTTGCCTTATGTATCAAGGAGCTCCTATGTTGGGTGAATAAATATTTACAATTGTTATATCTTCTTCTTAGATTGATCCCTTGATCATTATGTAGTGTCTTTCTTTGTCTCTTGTAATAGTCTTTATTTTAAAGTCTATTTTTTCTGATATGAGAATTGCTACTCCAGCTTTCTTTTGATTTCCATTTGCATGGAATATCTTTTTCCATCCCCTCTACATACGATCAAATTTATACAAGGAGGTAAAAGATCTATACACTGAAACAGTGAGACATTGATGAAAGAAACTGAAGAAGGCACACAAAAAATGAAAAGATATACTATGTTCACTGATTAGAAGAGTTAATAAGAGAGATCCAATGCAATCTCCATCAAAATTATGATAGTATTGTTCACAGAAATAAAAAAAACTATCCTAAAATTTGTATGGAACCACAAAAGACCCCAAATAGCCAAAGAAATCCTGCGAAAGCACAAAGCTGCATGCATCACACTTCCTGATTTCAAGCTATACATTAAAGCTATAGCAATCAAAAAATACAGTCCTGGCATAAAAGCAGACATATAGACCAATGAACAGAATTGAGAGCACAGATAAACCCATATATACATAGTGAACTAAAATTTTACAATGGAGCCAAGAATATTTAGTGGGTAAAGGATAGTCTCTTCAATAAATGGTACTGGGAAAACTGGATATTCATATATAAAATAATGAAATTGGATCCCTATCTTACACCACTTACAAAAATTAACTTGTAATGGATTCAGAATTTAAACATAAGCTGTGAACCCATAAAACTTGTAGAAGAAGACAAGGAAAAATCTCTTTGACATTGGTTTTGGTGATGATTTCTTGGATGTGACACCAAAAGCACAAGCAACAAAAGCAATATAAACAGGTGGGACTACTTGAAATTAAAAAGCTTTTGCACAGCAAAGGAAACCATCAACAAAATGAAATGGCAACCTATGGAATAGGTGAAAATATTTGCAATCCATACATTTGATAAGGGGTTAATATCTAAAATAACTCCTACAACTCATTATTTTAAAAAATAATACAATTGAAAGGTGAGCAAAAGATCTTAATAGACATTTTCCCATAGAAGACAGACAAGTGGCCAAAACGTACATGAAAAGGTGCTCAACAGCACTAGTCATCAGGGAAATGTAAATCAAAACCACAATGAGATATCACCTTATACTTATACCTGTTAGGATGGCCATGTCAAAAAGACAAGTGCTGGTGAGGATGTGGATAAACGGGAACCCTTGTGCATTGTTGATGGGAGTGTAAATAGGTACCGCCATTATGGAAAATAGCATATAGATTCCTCAAAACAAATTTTTTTTAAGGTAGAACTACCATATGATCCAGCAATCCCACTTCTGGATATATATAGAAAGGAAATGAAAGGAGTATCTCAAAGAGATTTCTTCATTCCCATGTTCATCACAGCATTATTCAAAATAGGCAAGATATGGAAACAGCTTAAGTGTCCATCAATGGCTGAATGAATAAAGAAAGTGTGAAATAAGTATTTATATAATGGAATATTACTTACCCATAAAAAGAATAAAATTTTGCCATTTGTGACAACACAGATTAACCTTGAGGGCATTATCCTATGTGAAAGAAGCCAGGCAGAGAAAGACAAATACTGTATGATATTATTTATATGTGGAGTGTAAACAAACCAAACTTATAGAAACAGAGAGGAGACTGGTGATTGTCAGTGGCTGCAGGATGAGAGATATGAGGAGATTTTAGTTAAAGTTTATAAACTTCCAGATGTAAAATGAATAACTTCTGGGGATCTAAAAAGTACACATGGTCACTATAGTTAGCAATGCTCAACTGTATACTTAAAAGTTGCTAAGCAAGTGGATCTTAAATGTTCTCACCACCACCAACACTAGAACAAAAACTGGTAATTATGTGAAGTTACAGATATGTTAACTAACCTTATTGTGGTAATTATTTCACTATATATATATAATCATCACATTGTACATGTTACACTTGTACAATGTTATATGTCAGTTATATTTCAATAAAGCAGGGAAAAGGACCCCTAACTCTAATATAACTGTACACTCAGTAACAGGTAGTGTCAAGAACCTTAAATATAATTTTTCCACATAAGCTCTTTTAAGACCAATGTCTCAAACTCAGTTGAACAACAATTTATTAGTTACTATTTTTACAGCATAGGAAGACTGTATAAATCCTTGCAAAGTTCAAAGAAATAACAAACTAGCAAAAAGTCAATTACAACCTTGTATTTAATAGAACTCAGAAAATAATTAAAATCATTAAAATATAACAGGATTGTAAAAAATTGCCTTAAATGTCATTAAACCAATTAAAAATTGTTTTTCTTTGTGAAAGGAAGAAAAAAGGAACGTTATGGTGAACTAAATTACCTTAAGAGTAGGAAATCAATTTAGTAGCTTTAAAATAGAACAATGTTCTTTTGGGTAACCATATACTTATTCATCTAAACAGAAACATTTCTGATACTGAAAAAAGCACTGAAAATAATCAACAGTCATAAATCATAAAATAAATCATAAACAGGATATATATGGTCATCATCCCAATTTTGTTCACTTTATTAGAAATATTAAACTTGAGGTTTTGTTATTGTTAAAAAAGAAGAAATCCTAGTAGAAAAGTCAAGTGACTTATTAGAAATGAGTGCTTGGAATTCAGGAGAGAGATCAGACTAGAGATATAAATTTAGGAGTCATTGCCATGGTTTAGAAAAACTGGAAACTTTTAGATGATATATAAAACTGTAGGCGTGAGACCACCAAGGAAGTGAGGGTAAATGGAGAAGAAAGGGGTAATTGTGTCAAATGCTGATTATGGGTCAAATAAAATGAAAACTGAGAATGGACCATTTAATCTGGCAATGTCGTGCCCACTAGTGATTTTGACAAGCACTGTTTCAGTGGAGTGATGGTAACAAATGACTGAGTAGAGCAAGTTCAAAGACGAATGGGAGGAGTAGAAGTGGAGAGGAAATGTTGACAACTCCAAAGAGTTTTACTTAAAGGGGAGGAGAGAGACGAAGCAGTAGCTTAAGTGGGATGTGGTGATAGGTATCTGAGGAAACTCATTTCTGGTTCTTTCAATTTTCTCAGTGAAAAAGGCAGCAAGGTCTTTAGATGAGAGTGAGGCTGAGGGAAGAGGAACTGGGGACTTGAGGCAAGAGTGATAGAGTGAATGGACTGAGAAAAAATAGAGCCCGACTGCCACACATATTAAGGACCTACATGATTCTGGTGGTCGTGTTCTTAAAGTGAGCAACAGCATGGTGGTGTGTTTTCCCTGGGCCATATTCACCTTAGGAACAAGAGTCATACATTTGTTAACTATACATGAAGAAAAAACTGTTTATGGTGGGACACAGGAGGTTCAGACTCCCGTAGTGTTTTTTTCCTTAAAATATTGCCTAGTATACTTGTGTCTAATTCAATTGCTTTAAAATTCATCTGTTTGAAATTTTCCATTTGTGTAGGATCATTTTCCTCCCGTTCATTAGTTGCTGTCTGAAGGGTTTCCTCTGGCTAATTTCAACTGCAAATTCATATTTAAAAATGAGGCAATAGATAAGCTACCTAGGAACAGTGTGTATTGGGTGGGACTTTTGTATAGTCAGTTTTTCTTTAGAGTTGATTGGAGTCACGGGCAACCTTATACCAGAATGGGTAGTGTTTCATTCTAGAGCAGGCGTTCTTAATCCTGGCTGCACAATTAGAAACATTTGCAGAGCTGTTAAAAACGATCAATGCAGATTTTTCCTCCCAGACATTCTGATTCAAGTACTCTCTTTCACGCAAGAATGCGTATTAGAATGCAGGTGAGTGTGATGTAATTAGAGGTGTATCTGCAAATCCTTTCAAATATTAGTAGTAAACATTTCAACACTTCACGATTCAATGTTTTAGACTTGGGATGTTGTGTTACACTGCATCTGAGAGATGTCAATATCTTCCCCATACCACTCAACAGAAACCACTTGTTCTGAGCTTGCAGGAAAAAAAAATCCAAAACTTACAAACAAAAATATAATTACATTACCTTTTAATACAATGTTAGAGCATTTCCTATTGAGCCCATTGAAAGTCACTGACTCTCAGGAAATGTACCTTTATCTGATCATCAAGGCCCAGATGTTCTATAGTACCTTGAACTGTAGAACACAGAAATAGTGAAATGACGTTTTTTTTCTTTCTGATGGAGAACATAATACCAAAGGCTATGATTTTATTCCTTGATAGGATAGTAACCAGTTTTGTATCTAACCCAGCAAATGCATTTCAACATCTCTGTCCCCAATAATTCTATAAGTTCAAGTTTCTTGAATCCTTTTGCAGCTAGCTCTGTTATTTCTCTGGTTCCCTCAATAATGAATTGAATAGAGTTTTGACACATGCTCACTATATATTTGTATGTTTTTAACAAATGAGTTATATACTTTCACAGTTTACAGTAGTGTTACATAGATGTGATCATTACCTGAGGAACCACTGGAGCAGACAGCAAACTTCAGTCAATGAAGGTTGCAATAGGAGCACCTCTAGGATCCTATAAGCCTTCCTGAACACTCTCTGCCAGAGCTAACAAGGCCAGCTAGTGAGCTTTTTTTTTTTCCTGACTTACGTCCTCCCCTATGTGACAGAGGATGTCACAAGCCTGCATCTGACATTAATTTATTTATTTTTGTTGTGTTGGGTCTTCGTTTCTGTGCGAGGGCTTTCTCTAGTTGTGGCAAGCGGGGGCCACTCTTCATCGCGGTGCGCGGGCCTCTCACTGTTGTGGCCTCTCTTGTTGTGGAGCACAGGCTCCAGACGCGCAGGCTCAGTAGTTGTGGCTCACGGGCTTAGTTGCTCCGCGGCATGTGGGATCCTCCCAGACCAGGGTTCGAACCCGTGTCCCCTGCATTAGCAGGCAGATTCTCAACCACTGTGCCACCTGGGAAGTCCCAGCTAGTGAGTTTGAGCTGAGAACAGACAAATTGGGCTGATTTTCAGATCTCACACGACAAAGTCTGTTTTAAGCATCTTAATATTTTAAAAATTGGACTCTGCTTTTGTATGTTATAACTGTCTGCCAGTTAGAAACTGATGGAACCTGGTGATTGTCTTCCCAGGAGTCTGAAAGACCTGTTTTAGGTGCCAGAGATGGTCTACAGATTAAGAGTCTGGAAGACCTCTGTGGCTGTCTTTCTTTCAGTTTAAAGACTGAAGGCTTGAGCATAGTGTCCCAGCTGTGGTACCACTGTTTGTATCTGAAAGTCCATGAAATGTTGTAAGGTGAGGTGAAGTAGTGGACTTGCAGACATCTGGAAGTGTTTCTTTTGTTTAAGAAATGCTGTAGTTGGTGGCTACGAAGTCTCAGGGTGAATGGAAAAGAAATTAGTGTCATCTACTTCTCTTTATGTCTTATGTCTGAAGAGTGGTGAAAACCTCTCTCTTTTTTTTTAATGGATTAGAATGAGCAATTATCCAGTCTCTCAGGGTTCTGTTTATTTGTAAAGGTTCTTCGTCTTCTTTTTTTTGGTCTGGTTTTGCCTGAAGAACTTTATCACATGTATATATTTGTACCTATAGTTATTTTAGATTTACGTGTGTCTACAACTCTAAAAATGAGCAGTTCTAACTCCTCCTCACAGAGGGGAAGTAACTGACCATTTCCAATGATCTCCTTGTGTTTGTAGGGCTATATATCTATGAATGTCTCCTTGGGGGGCACTCCTGGGGATTGATTGAGCATGTAAATCTGTCATTTGTCTGATGTAGAACTCAAAAGACAGATTTATGAGCAGATAGAAAGAAAATGCAAATTGGTAACAAGCTAACAATTACTGTTATAAAATTGTACTAATGAAAATTTCTGTGACTCACTTTTAGTACTTGGTAATACAGAATTATATCTGGATCTTAGTTCACATAATATTCCTAATCAAGGTGAATCCTTGGACATATCAGATTGGTCTGAAATTTTTGGTTTATAAACACTGTATTCTCTATGATTTTGTTACATTGTGGAAGATAATATAAGCTGTGTTAGCTTGGGTCCCCCAGAAGCAAATTCTGAAACAAAGAATTGGCCTGCAAGAAGTTAATTTGGAAGCTGATCTCAGGAAGCACTGTGAAAGAGTGAAAGAGTGGGGAACTGGGACTCAATCCCACTGACCCACTGAGAGCTAAGGAAACTGCAGTATTTACTTTACCAACTCCTTTTACTGGTTAAGTGTGTTATGAAGTAGTAACTTCTCAGAAAATCTGGCTAACTCACAGATAGGCCTAGCATGCTTTAGGGTTACAAAATGCCCTCAAGCAGACAGATGCAAAAAGCTACCTGCATGTACAAGAACTCCCTGTGGTGACCTCTGGGATAGGCCAAGGTGATACGCAAGGGCACCAAGAGCATCTACTTACAAGCTAATATTTAGTTTTTTATAAGACTTGGGTTTGTCTTTTTCATGGAAAGCCGAAGTTAATTTGAACTTTCTAAATATTTCTACACTGCTTTTTATGACAGAGAAGTGGACAGTGTTTACACAATATATTGAATTCTAATGACTGTCTCTCTAAATCAATGATTAATTTTTATGAACCTCAGACAATTTCTATTTTCACTGTTGATGTGAATTTGTAAATGTCATCTCTTAGAAATATTTTTAACATCAATAATGTTTGTGGGTGGTGGTGTGATGAATTGGGAGACTGGGTTTGACATATATACACTAATATGTATAAAAGGGATAACTAGTAAGAGTCTGCTGTATAAAAAAACAAAATAAAATTCAAAAAAGAACAAATAATGTTTGTGTTGCTCTATTGTGTCAACTTAAATATAATTTCCAAGTTCATCAAATGACTTTAAACTTAAATCTAACATTATATTTACTTAATTGATAAGAAAATTTTAGTTACCTGGAAACATTTTAAAAACATTAAAATTCATAGAGATAGAGAAAGCAAAGGTCACCAAATAAAGCTTTTACTTACTTAGACTGCTCTATTTTGCTTTTTGTAAAACTCCAATAAATATGGAAAATTTAATGTGGTTTATGCCTTCCCTTATAATATGCTTGTAAGGTTAAGTATATTTTAAAGCTAAACATTGAAAACTTCAAAATATTGCCCTCTGATTATTCATTATATGTGTGTGTGTATGTGTGTGTCGGTGTGACATATATATGCATGTTTACATTAATATGCAAAAGAAGCTTATGTATGATAACGAGGAAAGGACCGGCAATTCACAACTGGCCTTGGAGTACTCAATCTGCTTTTAACAAAAGTGAACAGTGTTTTCTTGACCTTCTGTGAAATAAGCCCATATAGCAGAGATTCTTTATCTTGCCAGAATAATCTCATTAGAGAGATTATTTTTCACCAATAAATACGATATTTTCTGTAAGTTATTCATAGATGTCCTTCATCAGTTTGAAGAAGGTACCTACTAAACCTATTTTGGTGAGAGACTTTACCATGAATGATTTTGAATTTTGTTTAATACCTCAGAGAGATTGCGGGTTCAGTTCCAGATTCACTATAAAGTGAATATTGCAATAAAGCTAGTCACATGAATTTTTTGATTTCCCTGTACATATAAAAGTAATTTTTGCACTATACTTAGTCTATTAAGTATGCAATAACATTATGTCTAAGAAAATGTACACACAAAAATTTAAAAATACCTTATTTCTAAAAAACGTTAACCATCATCTGAGCCTTCAGTGAGTAATAGTAATATTAAAGATCACTGATTACAGATCACCATAACATGTATAATAATAATGAAAAAGTTTGAAATATTGTGAGAATTTCCAAAATGTGACACAGAAACATGAAATGTACAAATACTGTTGGAAAAATGGTGACGACAGACTTGCTTTACACAGGGTTACCACAAACCTTCAATTTGGAAAAATGTAATATCTACAAATCACAATAAATTGAAGTTCAATAAAATGAGTTATGCCTGTATAACTCGTAACTTTGTACTTAATAAAATGATAATGTGGTTTCTGTTTTATTCTCTGAATATGATGAATTATAGTGATTAGTTTTAAAATGTTAAACCAACCTTGAATTCTTGTAGTTAAACCCTACTTATTCATGATTCATTAACCTTTTTATATATTGTTATCTATTTGTCCACAGAGATTAGACATTTTATATCTATATTTATGAGGGATATTGGTTTGAAAGGTTCTTTTTTTGAAATTTCTTTGTTAGGTTTTCCATAGTGGCTACACCAATTTACATTCCCTTTAGCCACTTTTAAGTGTACATTTCAGTGGCATTAATTGCATTCACAGTGTTTTGCAAACATCACCACTATTTATTTCTAAAACTTTTTCATCATCTCAAACAGAAACTCTGAAACCATTAAGCAGTAACTCCCCATCTTCTCTTACCTCCAACCACTGGTAACCTCTAATCTACTTCGTCTCTACGAGTTTTCTTATTACAGGTATCTTTTTTAAAATCTTTTTAAGATTTTTTTATACATCTTTATTGGAGTATAATTGCTTTACAATGTTGTGTTAGTTTCTGCTGTACAACAAAGTGAATCAGCTATATGCATACATATATCCCCATATTTCCTCCCTCTTGCGCCTCCCTCCCACCATCCCTATCCCACACCTCTAGGTCGTCACAAAGCACTGAGCTGATCTTCCTGTGCTATGCAGCTGCTTCCCACTAGCTATCTATTTTACATTTGGTAGTGTATATATGTCCATGCCACTCTCTCACTTCGTCCCAGCTTACCCTTCCCCCTCCCCATGTCCTCAAGTCCATTCTCTACGTCTGCGTCTTTATTCCCGTCCTGCCCCTAGGTTCTTCAGAACCATTTGTTTTTTTTGTTTTTTTTAGATTCCATATATATGTGTTAGCATACGGTATTTGTTTTTCTCTTTCTGACTTACTTCACTCTGCATGACAGACTCTAGGTCCACTCACCTCACTACAAATAACTCAATTTCATTTCTTTTTATGGCTGAGGAATATTCCATTGCATATATGTGCCACATCTTCTTTATCCATTCATCTGTCAATGGACACTTAGGTTGCTTCCATGTCCTGGCTATTGTAAATAGTGTTGCAATGAACACTGTGATACATGACTCTTTTTGAATTATGGTTTTCTCAGGGTATATGTCCAGTAGTGGAATTGCTGGGTAATATGGTAGTTCTGTTTTTAGTTTTTTAAGGAACCTCCATACTGTTCTCCATAGTAGCTGTATCAATTTACATTCCCACCAACAGTGCAAGAGGGTTCCCTTTTCTCCACACCCTCTCCAGCATTTATTGTTTGTAGATATTTTGATGATGGCCATTCTGACTGGTGTGAGGTGATACCTCATTGTAGTTTTGATTTTCATTTCTCTAATGATTAATGATGTTGAGCATTCGTTCATGTGTTTGTTGGCAGTCTGTATATCTTCTTTGGAGAAATGTCTATTTAGGTCTTCTGCCCATTTTTGGATTGGGTTGTTTGTTTTTTGATATTGAGCTGCATGAGCTGCTTGTATATTTTGGAGATTAATCCTTTGTCTGTTGCTTCATTTGCAAATATTTTCTCCCATTCTGAGGGTTGTCTTTTTGTCTTCTTTATGGTTTCCTTTGCTGTGCAAAAGCTTTGAAGTTTCATTAGGTCCCATTTGTTCATTTTTGTTTTTATTTCCATTACTCTAGGAGGTGGGTCAAAAAGGATCTTGCTGTGATTTATGTCATAGAGTGTTCTGCCTATGTAAGTAGAATCATATAATAGCTGTCCTATTGTGGCTGATTTGTTTTACTTAGTCTAATGCTTTCAACATTCATCCATGTTGTAGTATGTATCAAAATATCTTTCTTTTTAATGGCTGAATAATATTTCACTATATATATATAAAACACATTTTATTTTTCTATTTGTCTGTTGATGGACACTTCGTTCTTTCCACCTTTTGGCTATTATGAATAATGCTGCAATGAACATCGGAATACAAAGATCTGTTTGAGACCCTGCTTTCAACTCCTTTGGGTATATACCTGGGAGTGGAATTGTTGAGTCATATATGGCGATCCTATGTTTAGTTTTTAGAGTAATCAACCATTTTCCATTCACACCAGCAATGATGTACAAGATTTCCAATTTTTCCACATTCTTGCTAACACTTATTATTAATACGTTTTTAATACAGCCATCTTAGGTATGAAGTGCTATTTCATTGTGGGTTGGTTTTACATTTCCCTAACTACCAATGACGTTGAGCATATTTTCACGTGCTTATTGTCAATTTGTATATCTTCTTTGAGAAACGTCTATTTAAATCCTTTGTGATTTTTAAATTAGATTGTATGTCTTTTTGTTGTTACAGAGAGTGCTCAGATTTCAGTCAGTCTGAGCTTTAGCCACTACCCTCAAATTTACCCCCAAAAGGAAACATTATGCTGTGACAAAAGAAAAAAAAGACTACTTTTAAGTTCTCTGGTCATCCAGAAGATAGTCCACATTGTGCGGAGGGCAAAATGAAGAAACCCCGAAACCTGACAGTATAGCGTGAAGGTGTTGTCTAATTTTGTAGGTAGGTACCATGAGCTCCCTGAGGAATCCATTGAAATGGATTGTGAGAGGGACTGATTTAGGAACAGTATTTTTGGTTTTGAATGTTGCAGAGTGACAGAGCAAGTCTGGGTTAATACAGGACCCACAGCTCACTATAGTACAATCACAAATGCTGTACATGATCCATACACACAGCAGGTTATTCCTGAGGGAACAGCCAGCCCCGTGGACTGGATAAAAGCTACTGTAAGGTCTGTTTCCCCTGGGAAGAGGGACTGTCCAACTCTCCCTAAAAATGTCAAGTGGAACACCCTAGATGAAAGAGCTAATATGCTTCATATTCAAACCATGTGGGATAGGGATATTCACCTACTGAATAAGCCTGTTACACAGGTCATGGTAAACACTGTGGTTAAGGGGACCCTTTTCACGGTACCTTATGTAATCTTACTCTACAAAATTGAGCAACAGTCTGTAAAGACTTATTGAATCTGCTCTCAGCTTCCTCTCATGGGTCTTACAGATGCTAATAATTAGACTAACTAACAAGAGAATGTGGAGAGGCAGAGAGACTAGTCACAGTAAGGTGGACATTTTTAAATGGTTATTAGGAACTGGAGTGAATAAAGACAATACTGATAGGCTTGAAACAAAGAGGAAAAAGAAGGGAGAGTCAAGGGACTTATCCCAGCAGGGTGGAATTCTTTAGACAGTTATTAAGAAATGGGACAATAAAACAGACGAAGTTTCTTAATGGAGCACTATCAAAGGTTGGGTGGACCAAAGGGACTTCCTGCTGGTTCCCCCAACATTAAAGGGTCCCAAACAAGTCTGCTCTATTTACTCCAATATCGAGAAATTTTAAAAGCTGGAAGGCAATAATTACTATGAGAAACCCGACCTGCAATTGCTTAGGGCAATAGTCAGGCCAATTAATCAAGATAAATATTGAAAAAATAGCCAGTGTCCCTTGCTGCGACCTTCCACTGCAGACCCAAAGCTTAATACACAAGAGTAGGTAAAAGTGGTCAGGAGGTGGAAAAGAGAACTTTCCTGGAATCCTTTACACAGGACCCCCATGCGCTGTGGTAGCAAAACCTATTGGTAAAGCCCTCGTGTGGGCTACCATTAAATTGAGAGGGTTGATAGGATTACTAAAGTTGAACGTTTAAACAGGCTTTATGTAAAAAAGTTGTGTCTCTTTTGCCTAAATGTTTTATAGGAATAAATGTTATGTCTGGCTGGGGAACATTTCCTCTACCTAGAATTGTAAAACCAAAACGTGTTGATGAATTCTGAATGGAGGCTACAGTTAGGAATGTAAGGATGATTGGATTAAGGCCAAAGTTTGGAGGAGAACTGCTGTTTGAACAGAAACTGTCCCTGTGACTAAAGAAAAAAATAGTTTTAAAATCTGAAATAACTGTGATGTCTTGGGTGATGTTGGAGAAAAGCTTTAATGGAGACATCAATGCCCAGAAATTCCATAATAAAATGGAAATGGTTTACATAGGATCATGCTACTGCAAGAACACAAGGAGGGGATACCCACTAGTAGGGAGGCTTCTTTCCCCTAGCACTAAGTTTGGAAATCCACGAGGAGCTGCTGGATTTTGTTGTAACTTGGACACTGCCCTATAAAAAGCTCTCAAGTAGCCAACAAAGAGCTGCTTGGTTTATGATCAGCAGGTCTAAGGTGAATGGACAACATTCTATTCGGAAGGATACTACTGTGACCACGGAAGGTAAAAACAGATCAGCTCGGTGGACTGAATTGCATGCTGCATGTCATGATATTTTGGTTGTTACCTACTCATTGGCAGTTAGTTACCTGGCCATATGGTCAGGCAGAAGGAAACAGAAAAGTTTCCCATCAAAGGGATGTCCCTGTGGGGCATAGCCCTATGGAAATTGCTATGGGAATTTGAGAGATGCATTAAAGTAGGGCATGCCAACGCCCATCAGAAGAACCTCCTTTCAGCATCTGAGGGTGACTGGAATTGACAAGCAGGTATCCCCTTATGCTCTCTTAAGGTGGCCACTTAAGTGCATGAAACAAGTTGGATATGTATGTACTGCAGCAAAGCAGGGATGGGCTAAATCTAGATATATTCTTCTTGTACCCTCTGAGGCATAAAATGCCCACAAGAACTCTTCTGTCTTGGACTTCCCTGGTGGCACAGTGGTTAAGAATCTGCCTGCCAATGCAGGGGACACGGGTTCGATCCCTGGTCCGGGAAGATCCCACATGCCGTGGAGCAACTAAGCCCATGCGCCACAACTACTGAGCCTGTGCTCTAGAGCCCGCAAGCCACAACTACCGAGCCCATGTGCCACAACTACCGAAGCTGGGCACCCAGAGCCCAAGCTCTACAACCAGAGAAACCACCACAATGAGAAGACTGTGCACCACAATTAAGAGTAGCCTCCGCTCACTGCAACTAGAGAAAGTCCTTGCGCAGCACCAAAGACCCAACGCAGCCAAAAATAAATACATTAATTAATTAAAAAAAAAAAGAACTGTTCTGTCTTGAGAAATAACAGAGCTGGATGGATCAGGATACCTAACTTCAGACTATACTACAAAGCTACAGTCATCAAAACAGTATGGTACCAGACAAAAACAGACACATAGATCAATGGAACAGGATAGAGAGACCAGAAATAAACTCACACACTTATGGTCAATTAATCTATGACAGAGGAGGCAAGACTATACAATGGAGAAAAGATAGTCTCTTCAATAAGTGGTGCTGGGAAATCCGGACAGCTACATGTAAAAGAATGAGATTAGAAAACTCTTTAACACCATATACAAAAATAAATTCAAAATGGATTAAAGACGTAAATATAAGACTAGATACTATAAAACTCCTAGAAGAAAACATAGGCAGAACACTCTTTGACATAAATTGCAGCAATACTCCTTTGGATCCATCTCCTAAAGTTAAGGAAATAAAGGAAAAAAAAACCAAATCAGACCTAATTAAAAGCTTTTTCACAGCAAAGAAAACCATCGACAAAACGAAAAGACAATCTATGGAATGGGAGAAAATATTTACAAATGATACGACCGATAAGGGAGTAATATCCAACATATATAAATAGTTCATATAACTCAACATCAAAACAAACAAACAAACAAACAAATTAAAAAATGGGCAGAAGAACTGAAGAGACATTTTTCCAAAGAGGAAATGCGGATGGCCGACAGGCATGTGAAAAGATGTTCAACATCACTAATCTTCAGGGAAATGCAAATCAAAACCACAATAAGATATCACCTCACACTTGTCAGAAAGGCTATCATCAAAAAGAACACAAATAACAAGTGCTGGTAAGGATGTGGAGAAAAGGGAACCCTTGTACACTTGTTGGTAGGAATGTAAATTGGTGCAGCCTCTGTGGAAAACAGTATGTGGGTTTCTCAAAGATCTAAAAATAGAACTACCATATGACTCAGCAATTCTGCTCCTGGGTATATATCCAAAAAAAACCCCCTCACAAATTGGAAAAGATACATGCACCCAAATGTTCATAGCAGCATTATTTACAATTGCCAAGATATGGAAGCAACCTAAGCATCCATCAACAGATGAATGGATAAAGAAGATGTGGTATACATATACATGATGAAATACCACTCAGCCATAAAAAAGAACAAAAATTTGTCATTTGCAGCAACAAGGATGGACTTGGAGGGCATTATGCTAAGTGAAATAAGTCAGAGAAAGATAAATACTGTATGATATCACTTAAATGTGGAATCTAAAAAATACAACAAGCTAGGGAATATAACAAAAAAGAAGCAGACTCACAAATATAGAGAACAAACGAGTGGCTACCAGTGGGGAGGAGGGGAGGGGCAACACAGGAGTGGGGGAGTGGGAGGTACAAACTATTGCATTTTCTCAGTGACTCTGGTTCACTAGGGAAAGAAATGGGACTCAGGTGGGGGTAAAACAGAAAAAGGAAGCAATGTCTATTCAAATTCTCCCTCTTGTTAGGCTGTCAAGCCTAACCAAGTATCTCTCATTAAAACAACAACTATAAAACCAATTTCCCATCATCCTTCAGTACCTCCCAATATCTCTTCTTCCCTTCACAGACAAACTTCTCTTAAGGCTGCAGGTTATCCCTGGCTCCATTTCCTCAATTCTTATTTACTCCTAAGCTTTTCCTGCCAAGCTTGCAGCTCCATCACCTCACTAAACAGTTACCATAGAAGATCAAGATCTTTTAAAGTCATATTTAAAAAAATCACTTACTAATATTTGTAACACTTAGACCCCGACTTCTGGGACTTATGAGGCGCTCCTGTTCTCCTTTTCTCACCTCTCCTGTTCTTACTTCACTGGCTACTTCTCTACCTCTTCTTCAGGTTCATCCTCTTCTACCTGAACCCTCAATATTGCAGTTCTTGAAGTCTCAGACCGAGGTAATCATTATTTTTATGCTGAATGTTCACACACTAATATATCCAGTCTCTGAGTGCTAGGCCCAGATGAGAGTAAAGAACACTGTTCATATGACATCACTTTCCTGTTTATTGTTTCATAAATCTCTCAAACTCCATACATTCCAGAACAAAATAATTCTCTCCTCCAAAGCTGGCTCTTGTCTGGTATTGCCTGTTTTGGTGAATGATACTACCACAGATCCAGTTACATATTCGAAACATAAGGAATCATCTTTAGCACTTTTAACTTCCCCCTACTCAACCTGTCATAGTATTCTGTCATTTTTATCTTCCCATAGTATTTCAAATTGGTCCACTTCTTTCTGTCTCCACCATCAACTTTTAAATCCAGATAACCATCATCTCTTATGAAATAAGCCTCTAAACTAACAAAAGACAGTCCTGTCTAGCATTTAGATGCATGAATTCTGAAGCCAGTCCACCTGGGTTCAAATGCTGGCTTTGCTACTTATTACCAGCGTGTGATCATATCTGTGGAATGAAAATTAGAATAGACTCTATTCTTATTGGGGGAGAGGAGGGTTAAATGAGTTAATATATGTAAATTACTCAGTAAGTTCTCAATACTTGTTAGCTATGATTGGTGTTTCTACACTCAAGCCCCAACATTCTGTTCTCCACACTTCAGCTAGATTGATCTTTTCAAAATACAAAGTTGTTCATTTTACACAAATGTTCTTTCTCCAATTAGAGAAGGCTTCCATTACATTTCACATAAACGGGAAAAATCATAACATGGCCTGCAAGGCCCTACAAAGCCCAGGCTTGACCTCGCTTTCCAGTTTTATCTCATATCATTTTTCCCCCTAATCTCTGTTTATGCACGCTGCTTCCTCCTGCCATAAGGCTTTTGCTTTGACTATTCCTTCTGCATGGAATGCTCCTTCCTTCCTTTTTGTCTCCCTAACTCTTGCTGATCCTTCAGATCTCAGCTAAGGTTTATATCCTAAGAATTCTTCCCTGACATAGCTGTCTAGGTGTTTTAGACCGCTTAAAAATAATTTTCCAGTTGGATTGGTGGAGCTAGGAACATACTTTTTTCCTTATAATGAATAGGACTTCAGACAGAGAACAGAATCATAGGGAGTGGATAAAGATTGTCCGCACTCAGATGTTGCCTCCAACTTCCCAAAGTCCCATGAAGAAAAGAGAGGAGGCTCCTTAGACAGAGGAGTTAAGGATTACAAATAGTTCCCACTCCAGGTAGAGTTTGATGCACACTTACAGCCAAGAAAGTAGGTGATAAAGCCAGTCTGATAGTGCATGGTTTCTCAAGGAAACAGAGTCTTTCCTTGTTTACTCAGGAGAAATGGCCATTGGTTGGTCTGAGGGCCGCCACATCCACCACTCGGCTTTTGTGCTTTAGGTTACCCCAGATAGATGTCCATCAGGCCTGCCTCTTATGGAACCAATTTAGTGTCATCCTCACTCTTATCAGGAATGATCAGGCAAGCAGGGATTGCATTGCCAAGGTACACTTAGAGTGATCAGACATATGTGGGCTGAGTTTCCCAGGCACAAGTACCCATCAATCTGTTTTGAAAACACATAGCCAGAGGTGGCATGAGAGGGGCTTCTGGGGAACTGGTAATGTTCTACTTCTTGACCTGAATGCTGGTTAAATGGATGCATTTACTTTTTGACAGTTCTTTGAGATATATGATTATATGTGCATTTTTCTGTATGTATACTTCAATAAAATGATTTTTAAAGTAATCGTACATCTTTATTTCAAACATGGAATTAACACCTGAATTCAAACTTCTATATTATAATTTATGTGTACAAACCAGTTTTATGTAAAAGGAATGCAATTTTCAACTAATTCAAAGAAAGTTCTGATGATGAAAAACAATCTTCTTATAAAGTGACATTTGCTTTGAGGGCCCTTAAGCATCGAGAGTGAATTGTTTCTGAGACTGCTTACTAAGACCCTAGGTCAAATTATCCTGTTATAAGCTCTCCTAACCCCATGTCACTTGCTATCATGCCACTTGCCTTTGTTGTCATTTTATACTCATTCTTTTGATTGTTTAATTAATGCTAGTCACATCTCCATTAGGAACGGGGCTGTATCTATCACATTCACTGCTGAATCTCCAAGATCTGGCATAGTACCTGGAGTATCATTGGTGCTCAATATATATTTGTTGAATGAATCAATGGATCAATGAATGAAACAAATATATAGAGACAAAAATAGGGCATTGAGGGTAGAAGATAGGCTTTAGGTGTTGAAAATTTAAAAATGCCCTCTTTAAACTGATTTAAGAAGACCATAGAATAGTTTTACTATGATTGTAAAAGAATATCATTTATATCCTATCAGTTCATGAGTTCCTTTACAGGAACACCTGGACACTTTTATAGTTCTAACTTCCAAATTCTAACTTGTTTTTCATCAACAAACAACTTGAAAATGTACCATAAAAACAGTGTGTCAGGGCTTCCCTGGTGGCACAGTGGTTGAGAGTCTGCCTGCCAATGCAGGGGACACGGGTTCGTGCCCTGGTCCGGGAAGATCCCACGTGCCGCGGAGCGGCTGGGCCCGTGAGCCATGGCCACTGAGACTGCGCGTGCGGAGCCTGTGCTCCGCAACAGAAGAGGCCACAACAGTGAGAGGCCCACGTACCGCAAAAACAAAACAAAACGAAACAAAAAAAAACAGTGTGCCACATTCTACTGCTGCACTGACCACATAAGAAACAGAAGCAGGGGAATGTGCCCTTTATGTGATTTTCAACTGAGAGTGAAATATTGCTTTGAGCCTTTCAAATCTCTCTGTGATACAGTACTGACAGATTGGAAAGGTTAAGTCATAACCTTGCAAACTTTTTGTTCCCAAAAATCACAGAAAGAGGGGACTCATCTTTAAAAACATGCCTGAACCATCCAGATAGCTTTATATATACTTGTAAATGGTTCAACCCCATCTTCTCTCAGCTATTTCTTGTTATCAGGTATCTCTTTATATATGCAATTACAATAGTCCATCACTGTTCTGACATTAACAACAGTCTAATACTGCTTTCTCCTTCAAAGAAATAACACCTCATTTGTCAATCAGCAATACCTTAAGGTATCTTTTAAAATTTGCTGAGCAGAACATACAATGAACTGCACATCACCTGTATCTACAGATTAAACTTTCAATCAAGGGCTACTCAGAGCGAAATCATTAAAAGTATGACATAACTTGTATACTGCATCCTGTTGAAGGTTTTTTTTTTTGCTGTACGCGGGCCTCTCACTGTTGTGGCCTCTCCCGTTGTGGAGCACAGGCTCCGGACGCGCAGGCTCAGCGGCCATGGCTCACGGGCCCAGCCGCTCTGCGGCATGTGGGATCTTCCCGGACCAGGGCACGAACCCGTGTCCCCTGCATCGGCAGGCGGACTCTCAACCACTGTGCCACCAGGGAAGCCCCTGTTGAAGGTTTTCACATTCATCTAAGCTAACAGTAAGTTTCACAAAGCAGAATAAAGGAATAAGCCTATTCTTTTAGGAAAAGATGACAAAAATCATAAATGTAAAGTGACTGATACAAATGATGATTTTGTTTTCTTTTAGTAAACAAACTACCTCATGTAACAACATCTTACTAGAGAAGATGTAAGGTAATTCTCAAATTTTCAAAGATTCCTAAATGATAGAGAAAATAAATGTTTTGCTACCTGGAGCCAGCTCGTTTTCCTGTCATTGTGATTGAAAGGTCTATTATTAGAGCCGCTCATTTTGTTTGTAAAATGGTATCCTAAGTCTTCTGAAATTCAAGTGTGGTGTGATCAGGCTAACAAAGTAAATCACCATTAGTGTCATATTATTTAGCTTTCACATAACATAGAGAAACATGTTAAGATAATGATGATGTAGGTGGCTTTTGATGAGGAAACGACCTGAAGTATGGTCCACAGAAGTCAGGCCAGTAAAAGAAGCAAGAGGGTGATAGACTCTAGGGAAAATATGAGAGCAGAGAGGTGTTCAACGGAAAGTTGGCCCAAATGATAAATGCAGATGCTATTCCCTCCTGGAGGTGGATTTTAATCCCCAACCTCTATTGAGTATGAGCTGAATTCAGTGACTCCCTCTCAAAGAACAGAGTATAGAAAGGGGAAAATGGTAACTTTATAATGGAGAAACCTGGCAAAGACTACTGCCTTATTCAGTTTTGCCTGCTATAACAAAGTACCATCATAACAGAGTTGACTTACAAATGACAGAAATCTATTTCTCACAGTTCTGGAGGTTAGAAGTCCAAGATCAGAGTGCAAGTATGGTCGGGTTCTGGTGAGGGCCCTCTTCTGGGTTTCAGACTGCCAACTTCTTTTTGTGTCCTCATGTGAAGGAAAGAAGGCAAAAGAGCTTTCTGGGATCCCTTGTGTAAGGGCACTAATCCTATTCAGGAAGGCTCCACACTTATGACCTAATCACCTTCCAAAGGCCACACCTCATAATACCATCAAATTGGGAATTAGGATTTCAACATATAAATTTTGTGGAGCAGAAACATTCAGTCCATTGGAACTATCTTAGGAAAATGATCAAGGAAAACATCACCAGTGATGAGTCATGTTGATATCATGTACGCCCTGATATGATGTGATGGAAAGGGCATTTTAACTTTGTGGTATTCTTCTAAAAACCCCTAACTTCTGTCTAACCATAAGAAAAACATCAGAGAAATTCCAACAGAAGGACATTCTAAAAATAGTTGACCAGTCCTTTTTAAAAAAAGTCAATATCAGGAAAAATAAGGAAAGATTGAGAAACTGTCACAGCCAAAAGACGCCTAAGGAGATATGATGACTAAATGAAATGTGCTATCCTTGATTGAATCCTGGAACAGAAAAAAAGGATATTAGTGGAAAAACTGGTGAAATAAAAATGACTTCTGGAAGTTTAGTGAGTAGTAATGCTTGTGTCTTAGTTTTTACAAATGCACCATAATAATGTAAGATATTAACATTAGGAGTGCATGGTATAAGGAAACTGTTCTGTTTTTTGTATTACTTTCTGTAAGTCTAAAATTACTCCAAAATACTTTATTTTTTAAAATAATGCAAAAAATCTCTTTGAATCTTTGTCATTATTATTAAAATAAATTATAAGGGTTTTTATTAGAAAAAAGGAGGGGTGAGAATAGGGTTAAGAGTACTAAGTGGAAGGCGCATAGGCTTTGAAGCCTGTTTGCTGGGGCTGCTGTAACAGAGTACCACAGACTGGGAGGCTTAAGTTACAGAAAGTGATTTCTCACAGTTCTGGAGACTAGAAGTCCAGATCAAGGTGCTAGTAGGGTTGGTTTCTTCTGAGGCCTCTCTCCTTGGTGTTTTGATGACCATCTTCTCTCTCAGTCTTCACACAGTCTTCCCTCTGTGTGTGTCTGTGTCCTTATCGCCTCTTCTTATAAGGGCACCAGTCATATTGGAGTAGGGCCCAGCTTTGTCAGCTCATTTTATCTTAATTAACACTTTAGAGGCGCTATCTCCAAATACAGTCATATTCTGAGGTACCAGAGGTTAGGGCTTCAACATAGGAATTTGGGGGGATGGGTAGGGGACACAACACAGCCCATAACATAGTCTAACATACCTGAGATAAAATCAATCAAACTAATATATAAAAACCACATGCAACATTTCCTGGCACAAATCACTAGTTATATATATGTGAATTGTTGTGGTAGTGGTGGTTATAATTATTATTTTTCTAGGAAAATTCTAAAGTTGCACAGATTCTCCTATTATTCTAAAAAGGGGAGAGCAATAATAATTAAGATGGAATTTCATAGCAACCCAGAAATGTGTGGCCTCAATGTCAGCATTAAACTGATTTAAGAGAAATAATACAGGTAATTTTTCTTGCACACTTGAATGTTTGGACTGAGATTTACACTTGCACTATCAGTTTATGCCAAACCTGAAGAGAACTCTCCCCTGAGAGGCCTGATAGTAAATCTACAGGTACAGTACACAACAAAGCATACAGCCTATTACAGATTTTGTGAAAAGTGAGCTTATAGAGGTTCACTGCTGTGCAGTGAAAGAAATGGCAGTACTGACATGCCTGGTGACTCTGCTGCCTACTAGGAGACATCCGGGATAAGAGGATTTACTCTGAATACTGCCTGGAATCTCAGAGCTGAGGCACAAGAGGAAGACAAGGTAAGAGCCACGTAGCTGAAGCTTCTTAGATAGCCTCATCCACCAGAGGGCAGACAGCAGAAGCAAGAAGAACTACAATCCTGCAGCCTGTGCAACAAAAACCACATTCACAGAAAGACAGACAAGATGAAAAGGCAGAGGGCTATGTACCAGATGAAGGAAGAGATAAAAGCCAAGAAAAACTACTAAATGCAGTGGAGATGGGCAACCTTCCAGAAAAAGAACTCAGAATAATGATAGTGAAGGTGATCCAGGACCTCAGAAAAAGAATGAAGGCAAGGATCAAGAAGATGCAAGAAATGTTTAACAAAGACCTAGAAGAATTAAAGAACAAACACCTAGAAGAATAAAAGAACAAACAAACAGAGATGAGCAATACAATAACTGCAATAAAAAATACACCAGAAGGAATCAATAGTAGAATAACTGAGGCAGGAGAACGGATAAGTGACCTGGAAGACAGAATGGTGGAATTCACTGCTGCAGAACAGAATAAAGAAAAAAGAATGAAAAGAGATGAAGACAGCCTAAGAGACTTCTGGGACAACATTAAATGCACCAACATTTGCATTATAGGGGTCCCAGAAGGAGTAGAGAGAGAAAAAGGACCCGAGAAAATATTTGAAGAGATTATAGTCAAAAACTTCCCTAACATGGGAAAGGAAATAGCCACCCAAGTCCAGGAAGCGCAGAGAGTCCTAGGCAGGATAAACCCAAAGAGAAACATGCCAAGACACACATTAATCAAACTGACCAAAATTAAAGACAAAGAAAAATTATTAAAAGCAACATGGGAAAAACGACAAATAACATACAAGGGAACTCGCATAAGGTTAACAGCTGATTTCTCAGCAGAAACTCTACAAGCCAGAAGGGAGTGGCACCATATATTTAAAATGATGAAAGGGAAGAACCTACAACCAAGATTACTCTACCCAGCAAGGATCTAATTCAGATTCGACGGGGAAATAAAAAGGTTTGCAGACAACCAAAAGCTAAGAGAATTCAACAGCACCAAATCAGCTCTAAAACAAATGCTAAAGGAACTTCTCTAAGTGGAAAACACAAGAGAAGAAAAGGACCTACAAAAATAAACCCAAAACAATTAAGAAAATGATAACACGAACATACATACCAATAATTACCTTAAATGTGAACGGATTAAATGCTCCAATCAAAAGACACAGGCTCACTGAATGGAAACAAAAACAAGACCCATATATATGCTGTCTAGAAGACCCCACTTCAGACCTAGGGACACATACAGACTGAAAGTGAGGGGATGGAAAAAGATATTCCATGCAAATGGAAATCAAAAGAAAGCTGGAGTAGCAACACTCATATCAGATAAAATAGACTTTAAAATAAAGAATGTTACAAGAGAAAAAGAAGGACACTACATAATGATCAAGGGATCAATCCAAGAAGAAAATATAACAATTATAAATATATATGCACCCAACACAGGAGCACCTCAATACATAAAGCAAATGCTAACAGTTATAAAAGAGGAAATTGACAGTAACACAATAATAGTGGGGGACTTTAACACCTCACTAACACCAATGGACAGATCATCCAAACAGAAAATTAATAAGGAAACACAAGCTTTAAATGACACAACAGACCAGACAGATGTGATTGATATTTATAGGACATTCCATCCGAAGACAACAGATTATAATATCTTCTCAATTGCACATGGAACATCCTCTGGGATAGATCATACCTTGGATCACAAATCAAGCCTCAGTAAATTTAATAAATTTAAAATCATATCAAGCATCTTTTCTGACCACAACGCTATGAGATTAGAAATCAATACAGGGAAGTAAACCATAAAAAACACAAAGACATGGAGGCTAAAAAATACGTTACTAAATAACCAAGAGACCACTGAAATAATCAAAGAGGAAATCAGAAAATACCTGGAGACAAATGACAATGAAAACATGATGATCCAAAACCTATGGGATGCAGCAAAAGCAGTTCTTAGAGGGAAGTTTAGAGCAATACAATCCTACCTCAAGAAACAAGAAAAATCTGAAATAAAAATCTAACCTTACACCTAAAGGAACTAGAGAAAGAAGAACAAACAAAACCCAAAGTTAGTGGAAGGAAAGAAATCATAAAGATCCGAGCAGAAATAAATGAAATAGAAACAAAGAAGACAATAGCAAAGATCAATAAAACTAAAAGCTGGTTCTTTGAGAAGATAAACAAAATTGATAAAGCATTAGCCAGACTCATCAAGAAAAAGAGGGAGAGGACTCAAATCAATAAAATTAGAAATGAAAAGGAGAAGTTACAACAGACACCGCAGAAATACAAAGCATCCTAAGAGACTACTACAAGCAACTTTATGCCAATAAAGTAGACAACCTGGAAGAAATGGACAAACTCTTAGAAAGGTATAACCTTCCAAGATTGAAACAGGAAGAAATAGAAAATATGAAGAGACCAATCACAAGTAATGGAACTGAAACTGCGATTAAAAATCTTCCAACAAACAAAAGTCCAGGAACAGATGGCTACACAGGTGAATTCTATCAAACATTTAGAGGAGAGCTAACACCCATCTGTCTCAAACTCTTCCAAAAATTTGCAGAGGAAGGAACACTCCCAAACTCATTCTATGAGGTCACCATCACCCTGACACTAAAAGCAGAGAAAGATACTACAAACAAAGGAAATTACAGACCAGTATCACTGATGAATATAGATGCAAAAATCTTCAACAAAATACTAGAAAACCGAACCCAACAACACATTAAAAGCATCATACAGCATGATCAAGTGGGATTTATTCCAGGGATGCAAGGATTCTTCAATATATGCAAATCAATGTGATACATCATATAAACAAATTGAAGGAGAAAATCATATGATCATCTCAATAGATACAGAAAAAGCTTTTGACAAAATTCAACGCCAATTTATGGTAAAACTCTCCAGAAAGTGGACATAGAGGGAACCTACCTCAACATAATAAAGGCCATATACAACAAACCCACAGCAAAAATCATTCTCAATGGTGTAAAACTGGAAACATTTCCTCTAAGATCAGGAACAAGACAAGGATATCCACTCTTGCCACTCTTATTCAACATTGTTTTGGAAGTCCTAGCCACGGAAATCAGGGAAGAAAAAGAAATAAAAGGAATACAAATTGCAAAAGAAGTAGTAAAACTGTCACTGTGTGCAGATGACATGATACTATACATAGAAAATCCTAAAGATGCCACCAGAAAACTACTAGAGCTAATCAATGAATTTGGTAAAGTTGCAGGATATAAAATTAATGCACAGAAATCTCTTGTACTGCTATACACTAACAACAAAAGATCAGGAAGAGAATTTAAGGAAACAATCTCATTCACCATTGCAACAAAAAGAATAAAATACCAAGGAATAAATCTACCTAAGGAGGTAAAAGACCTGTACTCAGAAAACTATAAGACACTGATGAAAGAAATTAAAGATGACACAAACAGATGGAGAGATATGCCTTGTTCTTGGACTGGAAGAATCAATATTGTGAAAATGACTCTACTACCCAAAGCAATCTACTGATTCAATGCTACCCCTACCAAATTACCAATGGCAGTTTTTACAGAACTAGAACAAAAAAATCTTAAAATTTGTATGGAGACACAAAAGATCCAGAAGAGCCAAAGCAATCTTGAGGGACAAAAATGGAGCTGGAGGAATCAGACTCCCTGACTTCAGAGTATACTACAAACTACAGTAATCAAGACAATATGGTGCTGACTCAAAAACAGAAATATAGATCAATGGAACAGGATAGAAAGCCCAGAGATAAACCCAGGCACCTATGGTCACCTAATCTATGACAAAGGAGGCAAGGATATACCATGGAGAAAAGACAGTCTCTTCATTAAGTGGTGCTGGGAAAACTCGACAGCTACATATAAAAGAATGAAATTAGAGCACTCCTAATACCATACACAAAAATAAACTCAAAATGGATTAAAGACCTGAATGTATGACCAGACACTATAAAACTCTTAGAGGAAAACATTGGAAGAACACTCTTTGACATAAATCACAGCAATATCTTTTTTGACCCACCTCCTAGAGTAACGGAAATAAAAACAAAAATGAACAAATGGGACCTAATGAAACTTAAAAGCTTTTGCACAGCAAAGGAAACCATAAACAAGGCCAAAAGACAACCCTCAGAATGGGAGAAAATATTTGCAAATGAATCAACAGACAAAGGATTAATCTCCAAAATATGTAAATAGCTCATGAAGCTCAATATTAAAAAACAAACAACCCAATCAAAAAATGGGCAGAAGACCTATATAGACATTTCTCCCAAGAAGATATACAGATGGCCAAGAGACACATGAAAAGCTGCTCAACATCACTAATTATTAGAGAAATGCAAATCAAAACTGCAGTGAGGTATCACCTCACACCAGTTAGAATGGGCATCATCAGAAAATCTACAAACAACAAATGCTGGAGAGGGTGTGAAGAAAAGGGAACCCTCTTGCACTGTTGGTGGGAATGTAAATTGATACAGCCGGTATGGAGAACAGTATGGAGGTTCCTTAAAAATCTAAAAACAGAATTATCATGTGACCCGTCAATCCCATTACTGGGCATATACCCAGAGAAAACTGTAATTCCAAAAGACACATGCACTGCAATGTTCACTGCAGCACTATTTACAATAGCCAGGTCATGGAAGCAACCTAAATGCCCATGGACAATTGAATGGAGAAAGATGTGGTACATATATACAATGGAATATTACTCAGCCATAAAAAGGAACAAAGTTGGGTCATATGTAGAGACATGGATGGACTTAGAGACTGTCATACAGAGTGAAGTAAGTCAGAAAGAGAAAAACAAATATCGTATATTAACGCATAGATGTGGAATCTAGAAAAATGGTACAGATGAACCGGTCTGCAAGGCAGAAATAGAGACAGGTGCAGAGAACCAACGTATGGACACCAAAGAGGGAAAGCCAGGGGAGGTGGTGGTGGGATGAATTGGGAGATTGGGATTGACCTATATACAGTAATATGTATAAAACAGATAAGTAATAAAAACCTGTTGTATTAAAAAAATGTAGGTTGCATCTACGAGATATATGCGATAATATGTTTAAGTAAGGTATGTTATATATACAGGGTTCTATATGAGATAGATATGCATGGAAAGGGGCCCGTGCTCATTTCAAGTACCCTGACATTGTATTTCCTCCCATTATTATTGTTGTTATCATTGTTGTTTTTTGTTGTCTTTAATTAATCCCTAATGCAGTAATACCTTAGGAATAAAAAATGTATTTGATAAATAAAAAGAGCCATATAGTCTGTTCAGTGCCAAGTCAAAAAAAAAGGTTAATTAAATGAGGTACCAAATCTATAAAATAAGTTTTAAATAAGTTACAGAGAGATGATTAAAATGCCGGGATGAATTTTCGTTTTTACCTCTCTTACAAAGTAATTGGAAACAAAAAGCAACGAGTAAGCAAGTTTATATGCAGCTCTTTTCTAGGTACTTGGAAAGAGAAGGTTTTCACCCATCTCTGAAGAAAGTGCATCCTTGCCTACCATTCAGCACCAGCTGCGAATACATCCATATCTTACCTATTGTTTCTCTCTCTCTCTCTCCTTTTTTTTTTTAAGCAGAGAAAACAATGTGACTGTGTCATGAGGACAGTTGTGATAACAGGCTAGGCCCCTGTATTAGACACGGTTCACCAGAGAAACAGAACCACTAGGAGATATATCTATAGATCTAGACACACACACACACACACACATAGAGAGAGAGAGAGAGAGGGAGAAAGAGAAAGAGAAAGACAGACAGAGACAGACAGAGACACAGAGACAGAGAGAAATAACATGAGAAATATAATTCTTGTCACTTCTCACACATTTGTTCTTCCAGATGATCTTCTGAATTCAACTGTCAAGTTTAGAAATGGCTGTTATGGTTTTGTTTGGAACTTCAATAAATTTACTAATTACTTTGGAGGGAAATAAACAGCATTATAATATTGAGACCTCTAATTCAATACCATAATATGTTGCTCCATTTATTCAAGTTTCCTTGATGAATTCAATATAGTTTTATAGCTTTCTTCATGTAGGCCTCACACATTCATTGTTAAGCTTATTTGTTACTTATTAAACTTTAGAGTTTAGGGTGTTATTATAAATGGAATTTTTAAAGTATATTTTTAACTGGCTATTACTGATATATGGGGAAAGTATTACCCGTGTATCTTTATTGTGACCAGCTGATTAACTCTGGAGTAAAACTAACAGCACATCCTGATTAATATTCAGTTCATTTAATATATGTTAATTATAAATATATAAATTATAAAATTCAATTATTTTGCTTTGCTGACCCACTTGTTACTTGAGGTTTCATCAGTAGTATTACAGTTCCTGGTGTCAAATGAAGATTAAGTCATAGATAAAAACTCAATAAATATTACTGGGTTGCATGTTGAACTACTCTGGGAGCAATAGCAAACTTTTGGAGTGAGCAGAACAATACCGATATTTTGAACCCTTCTTGTTAGAGATAGCATACATCATCATTGTGGGTTAGGGCACAGCACATAGTAGGTCCAAAAGAAATGTTTATTGTAATGTATACTGTAAGAGAGTAATGGCGGAAGTATTAGATCATGGTACAAAGATACTATTGTTGGACGATAGTGTACCTAACATGATTGCACTACTTATCACTTTAACTTTGAAGTATATCTTGTCCTCATAATTCTCTATATGATTTCTAATTTCTTGGCATATCAAATAATATTATGCAGAAATTAGAGCTATCTCTTCTAAGAACTGAGTATTTGTACTAATTATTATCTCATCTAATCCTCACAACGACCACATGTGATAGACAGTATCACTATATCCACTTTACAGTTGAAGAAACTGAGATGTCTTGAGCTTCTGGAGAATTTAAGGGACTTCCCCCAGCTCACACAGCTGGTAAGTAGAAGAGACTGAGATTTTCACCCCAGCAGTCTGGCTCCAGAGCCTCTGCTTATAGCACTTGAGATGCCTCTTTTTCCCAGGGGCATCATCTCTTTCACTGGGACTTTTTAAAACTTCTTGCAAAGGGTACAAATAAAGCTGTTGTGCATATTGATAAAAAGAATGAAGATGAATTCATGTATTAAGATTTTACTTCTAATGAATTTTAAACTGTCAGTATTTTCCCCATGAGTACTAAGACACAAACGGAGGCTTTAGATTTACATAATCTTAGATGGTATCTCTTCAAATACACACAGGAAACTAAGATCTAGAGAGGGAAGATGACTACCCAAGGTCGCACAAGGAGTTGGTGGCAAAGGGGTAGGGTCTAGGCCTCCTGTCTAGGGCTGCTCTTTCTATAGCCACTTGCGAGGACACACAATTTTGTTCTTAAACTCTCAAACATCAGGAAGTGTACTACCTTTTGGATAAACCAGGACATGGCTGTTTAATCATCCCTTTCATGACAGACTTCTGATGCCAGGACTTAATCCATGTCTAAAAGCAGAATGCAGTCTTCTAAGTAGCATCAAGCCCAGAAACAAACAAACAAAAAAGTCAATTCACAAAAGCTAAACATCTGTTTGTATTTTGCTACCTCCCAGCAAGTGACCACTCATTTCAGATGAGCTTTTGTGTTTTTCTTGAAAAGGGTAAACTTTGGAAAATGTGAACATTTGTTCCTTTCATTATTGTGGTGAAACAAAGGTTTGGAGGGGACATAAGGGAAATGCAAACATTTTTTGCAAACATCTCCCACAGGCCAGCTGGTAGAGTTATTGTCAAAAAGAACAGGCAGAACTAAGTAAATATGAATTTTTAAAAAAGTGACGTGTGTGTATATTTCTAGGAATCTGTTTATAATAGAAATTTGCCTAACCAAATGTTTCTGAGAACTTTCACCCATCATCATCACTCCAACTGTGGCATGGTGCTAGTGAGGCCAACTATTCCCTATTATTTGTCTAATGTAAAGTAATCATATCAGTGAGAATAGCTAATGTGGTCTGATGCTTATCACAATGTAAACCAACCTCCCCTTGCAGGATCATATAATATACTGTCTTCTAGCTACTGAATGTATAAGTGAGTGAGTCTTATGTACTGTCCTGGAGAGTTATAAACAAGGCAAGCAAAGATTTTCAATTAAGAGGACCTCAATGATGTCTGTGTGTGGAATACAAAGAATTTTAGGTCACTTTGCTCTCTTCATGTTAACTAAACATAGGCCAGATGTATATGGCACAATGTGAATCTTGTGTTTTACTTTTGTAAATAGTCTTAGATTGGCAAAGAGAATATATGAGAATTTCTGTAAAATGCTTTGTTCTCTGCAAACTGTATTCTCTGACTCACAGATTCAAGTATGTTATGCCTTTTCTAAAATACAATAAAATGATTTTAGTGTTTGATGTCTTGTGATATCATAAAAAATTCTCTATGAGATGGCTGAATAGGGAGTAGTATCTGTCTGGTATATAGCAATTTTTAAAATTTTTAAATTTATTTTTAATTTTTTTATTTTTCTTGCGGTACACGGGCTTCTCACTGCCGTGGCCTCTCTCGTTGTGGAGCACAGGCTCTGACGCGCAGGCTCAGCGGCCATGGCTCACGGGCCCAGCCGCTCTGCAGCATGTGGGATCCTCCCGGACTGGGGCACGAACCCGTGTCCCCTGCATCGGCAGGTGGACCCCCAACCACTGCACCACCAGGGAAGCCCTATAGCAATTTTTCATAAATTAAAATTGCTATTGAATTAGTCATATGTGGAAATTCTGAACTGCAACAACCTGAATACAAACATGGAAACCAAACTGTGCCTTAGGATACAAGAGTGGTATCATTTTAAAACGTAATTTTTCAAAAAGGGTCTTTTTAATTTTGATTCACTACCACACCTGTGGATGTATGCTACCATGTCACGTGCCAAGATCACTATTTTCCAATACTCTATAAGAATAAATGTACATAGGGACCTGATAAAAATCAAACATGTCTTTCCGTCTCTCCCTTCTCACTGTTTTCTGTCAGCAAAATCATGTTTTACTCCAACATGCTTCAAAATAATTTGTGTTCTTTTCATTTCACTCACAAATATCCCCATTCAGGTCCACGGAGAAATAAACATAAAAAGCAGAGATGTACAATGGCTTAAATAATTATTTCAAATTACTCCAAGTTGATAACAAATAGTTTCATTATACTTAATTAGAAACTTAATATTCAAAAGCTTTTTATAATAGGTAATTAATAAAAATAAAAACAGAGTCGAAATTTCAGGACAGTCTAATACATGAAAATTATTTTATATAGCATCAGAGACCTTTTATTTTCATCCTTACTGTAAGTCTATAAACCATAATCCCAATCCATATTTTAATGGCTAAAACACCAGAAAACTATAACTAACTACAAACATCTACATGTGAGTGCACACACACACACACAAACACACACACAAAAGTCGGCATATACATACTCCCTTATATAGGAAGAAGAATGTTATTGGTAGAAAAAAGCATAGGCTTTGCCATTTACTAGATATAATATTACAAAGGAATTTACCATTCTGAGTCTAAGTTTCTACCTTGTAAAACACTGAGGAAAATGGTTTTTCATGGTGTTAAGATAATTAAAGAAAATAATTAGAATGTTCATTGCATAAACTACAAAGTGCTATACACATTAAGATTTTTGTTTTTCTGCCTTTCTCTTCCAAAAGTCTGGATATAAAGCCAACTCAAAAATATTTCTAGAATGAATCTATACATTCATAGGACATAATTTTACTGACTGTATAACTCTGATGGAGTTTCCCACATCATGTTGTGGACTCCTCATTCTATTGTAGTTAATAACTTTTACATACTGTGTAACATATGTGAGTTAAAACAGTCACAGCCCTGGAAATCCAGTTGAGAACAAGAAAAAGAAAAAATATTATATGTTTTTAGAAATGAAAAAAATGGGTATAGAGTTAGAGATTTGAGGAAGTAAAGAATGTTTTATAACTCTATGCTAAAACCTTTGAAAATCCCAATCAAATGGACAATTTTCTAAGAAAATAAGTGACCAGTTAAAAAGAGCTAGCAAATTCAAGTAAACTAATAATCATGAAATAAATTGGCAAATAAATGTTAACAAAATATTTTAGTCACTCTTGATTCCTCTCTTCCACAACTCACACTCACTGTGTAAGAAAATCCTATTGTCTCTACCTTCAAAGGATATCCAACTTGTGACCAGTCCTCTCAACCTCCACTACTGCCACTGAGATCCAAGCTATTATCTTATCTAGTCTGGACTTATACATAACAGCCTCCTGATTGTTCTCCCTGCTGCACTCTTTCTCCCCTTTAGTCTATTGTCAACACAGCAGCCAGAGAGATCTTTTCAAAATAAATGTCAGTCAAGATGGAGTAACAAGAATCAGACTGATCCTCTTATTTTAAGCAATAGGAAAAAAGAAAAAAAAAATGGAACAAAGGTTTTCAGGCATTGGACAACAGACAGTCAGGAATGTGATCCCTGACAGAAAGACAACAAGGTAACACTATTATTTCACCAATTTATTTCCTAGGAGCAGATTCTAGGTCACATTTCAGGGAGGGGGAACCCAATCAGGGCCTGCAGTCATGCTGATCTAAGAAGATAAAAATAAGAACCTGGGGGGCTTCCCTGGTGGTCCAGTGGCTGGGACTCCGCACTCCCAATGCAGGGGGCCTGGGTTCGATCCCTGGTCAGGGAACTAGATCCCACATGCTGCAGCTAAGACCTGGCACAGCCAAATAAATAAATATTAAAAAAAAAAAGAAAAAAAAAAAAAAGAACCTGGGAAGACCAAGGGGATGAAAATTCGTGGGACATATCACTGGAGAATAGGGAGCTGCATAAAGAGAATGAAAGGGCTCTAGAGATAGGCCGAGATGAACCCTTGGGTCTTGATTGAGTACTGATCTATGCACACATGACAGGAAATTACCTGACGTCTTGCACAGAACAAGCAGAATGGAGTAGAGGGAGGAATCATGAACTGTCCCTAGTTGTGTGTGGAATTACTAAATTCCACACACAACTAGGGACAGTTCATGATTCCACAAATCAGAAGAGAAAGATTTCATAATACATGGATCATAGGGTTGAATTCCCAGAATGGTATCACCTTAGTAGTGAAGCTAGATTAGCTCTAGATGAAAAGTTGCTATGAATCACACCTAACAAAGTTGAAACCAAGCCTTGAAACAATCTGATTCCAAGTAACTAAACTGCAAGCCAGAATAAACTCAGCACTATTTAAAACTTACAACAAAATCAGTATCTAAACAGATAAAATCCCCCAAGCATGCAAAGAAGCAGGAAAATATGATCCACCACAACAAACAACAGAAAAAATATTAATTAACAGAAACAAATCAAGAATTAACAGAGATAATAGAAATAGCAGAGAGATATGTCAGAACAACTAATGTGTGTGTATATATGTGTGTGTGCGCTTATATATGCATATATGCTTCGTATATGCAAGTAAGTAGACAGAACTAGGAGCATGATGAGGAGAGAAAAAAGTATCACAGGTAACTTGTAGAGAGAAAAAATATCTGAAATGAAAAATACACTGAATGTGATTATTAGCAAGTTAGACTCTGCAGAAGAAGATATCAGCGAGTTTGAAGACATAGCAATAGAATTTATCCAAATTGAGGCACATAGAGAAAAAAGGAATGAAAGATAAATATGAACTGTGATAAGATAAAGAGAAATGTGAACATCAGTGAACTGTGAGATAAGCTGTAACAATGGCCGGAAATTTTCCAAATTTGAGTAAAACTATAAACTCACATATCTAAGAAATATAACAAATGCCAAGGAAAATAAAACTAAAGAGAGCCACACCAAGGCACACTACTGATTACATTTCAGTAATCAAATTACTGAAAAACAGTGATAAAGAGAAAACTTTAAAACAGTCAGAGCTAAATGACTCATCACATACAGAGGAACACAGACAAAAATGACAGTATACTTCTCATCAGCAATTATGAAGGCAGGAGAAAGTAGAGGAACATCTTTAAACTATTGAAAGAAAAAAATCTGTCAACCTAGAATTCTTTATCTAACAAAAATATGTTTCAAAAAAATGAAGGCAAAATAAAGACATCTTCAGTATCTTAATTTTTCTAGTATCTCATTTTAAGCAATAGAATTCATTGCCAGCATACTTGTATTACATGAAATGTTAAAGGAAGTTCTTCAGGCTAAAGAAAAATGACAGATAAAAATTTGTATCTAGACAAAGGAGGAGCTCTAAAAATACTAAATGTGTGGTAAATATAAAATACCTTTTTTTCTTGTTTTTAAAAAGTCATAATGAAATGGCAAAAAAAATGGAAATATACTATTGTCAGGTTCTTTCACAATATTTGAAGTTACATACTATTATTTAAAGGTAGACAAGAATAAGTTTAAAATGTTATGTTGTATCTCAAAAACAACCAAAAAATAAATTGAAAAAAAAAAAAACAGAGAGGAGGAGCTAACAATTCAACAGTGGAGAGAAAACAAAATCATAAAAATTTGTCCAGGAGAAAGCACAAAAAGAGGAAAAATGAAATAAAGAGCAAATGGGACAAACAGAAAATATACAGCAACACAGTAGGTTTTAACCCAAACCTCTCAATAATTACACTAAATTTAAATGATGTAAACACCATAAGTAAAAGTCAGTTTGTCATAGTAGATAATAAAACACAGAAATATGCTACAGGCCTACCTTGTTTTATTGTGTATCACTTTACTGTGCTTCAGAGATACTACATTTTTTACAAATTGAAGGTTTCTGACAACCTTGCATCAAGCAAGTCTATCAGCCCCATTTTTCCAACGGCATTTGATCACTTTTTGTCTCCATGTCACATTTTGGTAATTCTCGCAATGGTTCAAACTTTTTCATTATCATCGTATTTGTTATGGTGATCTGTGATCAGTGATGTTCGACGTTACTACTGCAAAAAGATTACGACTCATTGAAGGCTCAGATGATGGTTAGCATTTTTTAGCAATAAAGTATTTTAAATTAAGGTTTGTACATTGCTTTTTAAGACATAATGCTATTGCACACGTAACAGACTACACTATAGTATAAACATAATTTTATATGTACTGGAAAAAAATCATGTGACTCACTTTACTGCAGTATTTGCCTTATTGTGGTGGCCTGGAACTAAACCTGTAGTATCTCTGAGGTATGCCTATATATACAAGAAACCCACTTTAAATACAAAGACAGATAGAATAAAAACCAAAGTATGGGGAAAATATATACCATACAAATCAAAATAAAGCTGTGGACGTTATATTAATATCAGAGAAAACGGACACTGGAACGAGGAAAATTACCAGAGATAAGGGAAGTTATTGCACATTGATAATGGGGTCAATATATGAAGAAGTGAAAGGGTAAATACACAAGTCCACTAAGATAGTTGGCAATTTAAACACCCCATCGTAAGTACCTCATAGAACAAGTGAAGACTTCCCGAATGGTAGAGTAAGAACCTCCATAATCTGCTCCTCTATAAAAGCAATGAAAATACTGGCAAAACGGTCAAAATCAACTTTTTCAGAACTCTGGAAATTAATCAAAAGCTTGCAATAATCTGAGGGTTTATCTAAGAAAAACTGCTGAACCTTGGTTAAAATCGCAGGGTTTGTGGAACTTTAACTTGATCTCATCCAATCCCCTTCTTTTGCAGCCTAGAAATCATGGTTGCTGTGAAAAATTGCAGTCTTGCAACCACTGGAGGGGTCAGACTGGATTTGGAGTTCCACAAAAAGACCCAACCTCCCAGCCTTGTGGGCACTGTCGGCATCTGTCCTGTCTCACATCTCGGTGGAAAAGCACCATTCGCAGGGTGTTGTTATTTGTCCTGACCTGCCATCTTACAGTTTCCTAAAAGGCCCTAAGTGATCTGCCCTATCTCCTGCTTTTGCCCCTCCCTTGCTCTCTGATCTCACTTACTACTACTCTACCTCTTCCTCACAACACTCCAGTCACACTGGTCTTCCTACCTTCTCTAGAACAAGTCCAGCATGTTCTGTCCTCAGACTGTTAGCATTTGCTCTTCCCTCTAGCCAGAAAATTCTTCCTCCAGACACCTCACCTCTTCCATGTCTTTGCTCAAATTTCACCTTATCAGAGAAGCTTTCCTTGACCATCCTATGACAATCGTTCATAACACTGTATTGTATAACTGAAATTTGCTAAGAAAGTAGATCTTAAGCATTCTCACCAAACAAAAACCGAAACAAACCAAAGGTAACTATATGAGGTGACAGATGTGTTAATTAACTTCATTGTGGGAATTCTTTCACAACGTAAACGTATATCAAAACATCACATTGTACACTTTAAATATATTACAATTTTATTTGCTAACTATACCTAAATAAAGTTGGGAAAATAAAAAAAGTAAATAAATTAAAACCTTTCCTTCACCTTGGCATTCACTACGCATGCCCCTTTCCCATTTCATTTTTCTCCATAATACTGATTGCCATCTGACATACCATTTATTTTACTTATTTAGTTTGTTGATCGCCTGTCTCTCCTCGTTAGAATATGAGCTCCTTATATTAAGACTGTTGTTTTATTTGCCCCCCTCCCAGCTCCCAGGAGAGTATATGGCAGATAGTGAACACCAATAGTATTTATTGAATTAATGAGGTCAGTTTTCTGTTTCAAACACTCCTAGAACATTCAATGCGGACTTACCTAACTCTACTAAAGCAATTGACAAAAACTGCACAACTCTAATACATCCACTTCTATCTAATCACATCACATGTAAATATAACATGCCAAAAATCTAAACTAACTCCAATGATTCTGCCATAACTGCCAAATCCAACTGCCCATCTAAGTTCTTTTGATGGAGTTAATCACTCCCTTCATCTGTGTCCATGGTATCAAATCCACTGGTTTCTTCCTATTTTATTGCCACTCCCTTAGTCTGGTTCAGTTTTTTGTTTGTTTTGTTTTTAATATCTCCTGATTTCTTTTAGATTTCTAAATGTAGGAGTATTCCAAAGGTCATCCCAGGACATCTTCTCATCTCTATTTATTCCCTCTCTCTAGGTGAAGTCACCAAGTCCTATGACTTTATATCCTGTCCTTTCACTGATGATTCTCAAATTTTTATTTCCAGCTAGTAACATTCCACTCAGATCTGTGTCTCTATATCCAACTATCTAGTTAACATTTTCATTTGGATGTCTCATAAGGATGATAAACTTAATATGTCCAAAATTTAAATTCAGGATTTTCTCACCCAAGCCTGCTCTTCCTCCAATAGCA
The DNA here is from genome assembly GCF_951394435.1 of Stenella coeruleoalba. NCBI lineage: Eukaryota > Metazoa > Chordata > Mammalia > Artiodactyla > Delphinidae > Stenella > Stenella coeruleoalba. The sequence goes on from NC_137152.1 coordinate 117,142,969, forward strand.
ACTCCATTTTACCTGTTGCTTTGGCCAAAAACCTAGAATTTATCCTTGACTTCCTTTTTACTTCTCATACTCCATGCCCAGTTATCAAATTCTGTCAACTCAAAAGGTGTCCAGAGACAGCTCATCACCCTGCTTTCAACTTCACCGCCACCACTGATCAGCCAACTGATCCCTTTAAAAATATATATCAGATTATATCCCATGCCCATTTAAAACTTTATAATGTCTTCCCATTAATAGTTAAAATACAATACAAAGTCCTTAAAATGGCAGATAGGGCACTACATATTCTGGTACTAAGCATATTCCAGACTTTCTCTCTTATTAGTCACTCCTTTCACTTACTGTGCTCCAAACACATTTGACTTTTTTACTCCTCCTTAAACATAACAAGTTCATTTCTACCTTTTTGCATTTGCATGATGTTCTCTCTGCTTGCAGTGCCCTTCCCTCAGATATCCACATGGCCTTCTCTTTTTATTCAGATCTCTACTTTGATGTCACACTCTTAGACAGACCTTCCTTGACTACTTTATCTAACGCTCCATCACCCTACTTTCTATTCCTTTACTTGCATTAGTCTTTTTATTTCTTAGAAGCTATCTAATATTTGTAAATATATGCATACTTTATTTATTGTTTGTATTCATCTCTAGAGTTTAAGTTCCATTAGTGGAGGTGCCTTGTCTGTTTTGTTCAATTGTCTATCTCTAAGACCTAAAAATGTCCTTGGCACATAAATATTTGATGGACGATTGAATGAATGAGCAAATATACGCATATACAGGGAAAGGATATACAATTGTATTTCTCTCTGGGTAGATTAAATGGTAGGTCATTTTTGTTACTTCATTTTGCTTACATGCATCTTTGTTTTTTAGTTAATGAGAACCTATTGATTTTGCAATAAGAAAAATGTAACTAAAGTTATTTCCATTAAAAACTGCACAGTTCATACTCCCAAGTGGATAAAGCAGTTGAATCCAAAGGCCAATCAATGTACTGCTCACCCATTTAAAAATCAATTTTCTGTATTTCTGAAGCTGTCACTGCAATAAAAGAGAGGTATGCTGATTGACCAACTGACAAAGACGAGTAGAAAAATGAATAATGGTAAGTCTGAATTGTCTAAATATCATTCACATGTCAACAATAACTAAAATGGAAGGGGGGCATAACTGAATTATTTGAGCCTGGGTGAATGCCAAATTTCTTATGAAAAATATTTTGTGATATAAAGAAATCTTTAGCAAGTTCACTAAAAATATTTAATATCATATTGTATCGTGGAGTTTGGAAAAATATGCTGCTTGAATCCATGAGTAAATGATCAGGGTACAGTCATAAAAAGGGAATATTTGTTTTGCTTTCAACTGTTGTATTATTTTTCCCTTTGTCATTTAGAAGATCTTCGAGTATCTGCACCATGATAAGATCATGAGTCATGCTTTTTTCAGTCCATTTCATTTTAATTCAATTATTTTATTATTATTCACTTTCTATAGTACAAAGCATTCTGTTGGGTGCTGGGGATGAAAGCAAGATGAATATAAAACTGTCTAGGCTGTCCAAATATTCACACACTTGTAAAGGAAGCAGCCACGTACACAATTAAGTATCAGATAAGACCAACAATTCTACCTGTTTTTATCAGAGGGACAAGGACTATTCTCTGGGAGTACGGGGGAAAGACACATTTCAGTTTGGTGGTTGGGGAGGGTATCTTGTAATATTCATAGGAGTATTTTAATTGGTTTTGAAGGATAAGTAGGATTTTCATAGACAGGAAAGGACTGGGGTAGGAGGAGAGAGTTCCTGACAAAATGAACAGATTGGATATGTAGGATTTGCCAATTTATGTGGTATAAATATTAGCATCATGGCCAACTTCAAGCTTCTATCATATGCCAGTGAACACAGAATTGGGAAGGGATGCTCAGAATGGGCTCCTGCAAGCTGTTATGAGCCAATTTCAGCATGCTCCTGCATTCAGGTCAAATTGTGTGGAAATCAGAATAGTGTACTAAGAAAATCTCTTACAGGGGATGAGGAGTCACTGAAGGTTGTTGAACCAGGGAATGGCATAATCAAATTTATATTTTGGGACAAGGATTGACAGCAGGTGTCTTCAAGATCTGGAGAAAGAAAATCTAGACTGGGAAACCAAACAAAATAAGTGGCTATTTTAAAAGTCCAGTTGAAAGACAGTGAAGGCCTGATTCAAAGTAGACACAAAGAAAAAAATGTGCATGTCAGAAAGCGTAGATGACTGCTTGACAGTGAGGATGATGAGGACAGAAGAATCGAAAGTAATTCTCAGGTTTCTAGCGTAGATGCCTGAGTGGATGGTAGTGCTGTTAGCCATTATAAGGAACAGAGGGGGATAAATGTTGCTTAGGGATGGTTAAAATGGGGGTAGGGAAGAGAAGATAATTTTCATGTGCTGAATTTGGAACCTATTAAATACCATTAAAATGTCACTAAGTTCATATTTAAAACCTTCTAAATTATAAGGCTTGTGCCAAAATGTTATTAATCACCATATTTAATAACTGCATAATATTCAGTATAGATGTACTATAATTTACTTTCCCATTTTCCTCTTGTTAGCTCAATTAGATACACTTTTTCCTGTTACAAATTAGGTAGCGATTTACATAGTTGGACTTGGAGCATTTCCTTCCTTGTTTTTTGATTATTTACTTAGATTACATTTCTAGTAATAGAATTACTGGGTCAAAGAGCATGCCTATTTTATGGCTTAATTAATATTGACAATTTACTTTCCAAATAAGTTATATCAATTTATACCACCATCATTAAAAGTATACCAGCTTCACTGAAGTTTTCTTTTTTTTTCCAGCTTTATTACATATAACTGACATATAACATTATGTAAGTTTAAGGTATACAATAAGATTATTTGATACATGTATATACTGCTAAACAATTACCACAGAAGAGTTAGTTAACACTTCCATCACCTCACATACAGGCATATCTAGGAGATATTGTGGGTTTGGTTCCAGGCCACGATCATAAAGTGAATATCATAATAAAGCAAGTTACACAAATTTTTTGGTTTCTCTGTGCATATAAAAGTTATGTTTACACTATACTACAGTCTATTGAGTGTGCAATAGAATTATGTCTAAAAAACAATGTGCAAACCTTAATTTAAAAATCCTTTATTGCTAAAAAATACTAATCATCATCTGAGCCTTCAGTGAGTTGTAATCTTTTTGCAATAGCAACATCAAAGCTCACATCACCATAACAAATATAATAATGAAAAAGTTTGAAATATTGCTAGAATTACCAAAATATGATACAGAGACATGAAGTGATCAAATGCTGTTGGAAAAATGGTGCTGATAGACTCGCTCGACACAGGGGTGTCATAAACCCTCAATTTGTAAAAAAAATGCAGTATTTGTGAAGTGTAATAATGTAAAGCCCAATAAAATGAGGTCTGCCTGAAATTACCTATTGTGTGTGTGAGGGGGGCGAGAACATTTAATATTTACTCTCCTGGCAACTTTCGAATATATAATACAATACTGTTACTATTAACTGTATTCACCATGCTGTATATTAGAACTCCAGAACATATTCATTGTATAACTGGAAGTTTGCACCCTTTGACCAACAGCTCCCCATGTCCCCCACACCCCAGACCCCTGAAGATACATTGGAAAGTCAGATGTTCCTAAGTGGAATAATAGACGAGCATTGTATCAGGGGAAGATATCAATTACAGGAAAAAATCTGTAAAAAATACAAACACATGGAGGCTAAACAATACAGTACTAAATAACAAAGAGATCACTGAAGAAGCAAAGAGGAAATAAAAAAACACCTAGAAACAAATGACAATGAAAACATGATGACCCAAAACCTATGGGATGCAGCAAAAGGAATTCTAACAGGGATGTTTATAGCAATACAATCCTATCTCAAGAAACAAGAAATATTTCAAATAAACAACCTAACCTTACATCTAAAGCAATTAGAGAAAGAAGAACAAAAAAACCCCAAAGTTAGCAGAAGGAAAGAAATCATAAAGATCAGATCAGAAATAAATGAAAAAGAAATGAAGGAAACGAAACCAAATATCAATAAAACTAGAAGCTGGTTCTTTGAGAAGATAAACAAAATTGCTAAACCATTATCAAGACACATCAAGAAAAAAACGGAGAAGACTCAAATCAACAGAATTAGAAATGAAAAAGAAGTAACAACTGACTCTGCAGAAATACAAAGGATCATGAGAGATTACTACAAGCAACTATATGCCAATAAAATGGACACCAGGAAGAAATGGACTAATTCTTAGAACAGCACAAATATAAACAGACCAATCACAACCAGTGAAATTGAGACTGTGATTAAAAATCTTCCAACAAACAAAAGCCTGGGACCAGATGGCTTCACAGGCGAACTCTATCAAACATTTAGAGAAGAGCTAACATCTATCCCTCTCAAACTCTTCCAAAATATAGCAGAGGGAGGAACACTCCCAAACTCATTCTACGAGGTCACCATCACCCTGATACCAAAACCAGATAAAGATGTCACAAAGAAAGTAAACTACGGGCCAATATCATTGATGAACATAGATGCAAAAATCCTCAACAAAATGCTAGCAACAGAATCCAACAGTACATTAAAAGGATCATACACCATGATCAAGTGGGGTTTATCCAAGGAATGCAAGGATTCTTCAATATATGCAAATCAGTCAATGTGATACATCATATTAACAAATAGAAGGATAAAAACCATATGACCATCTCAATAGATGCAGAAAAAGCTTTTGACAAAATTCAACACCCATTTATGATAAAAACCCTCCAGAAAGTAGGCATAGAGGGAACTTACCTCAACATAATAAAGGCCATATATGACAAGCACCCAGCCAACATTGTTCTCAGTGGTGAAAAACTGAAACCATTTCCACTAAGATCAGGAACAAGACAAGGCTGCCCACTCTCACCACTATTATTCAACATAGTTTTGGAAATTTTATCCACAGCAATCAGAGAAGAAAACGAAATAAAAGGAATCCAAATCAGAAAAGAATAAATAAAGCTGTCACTGTTTGCAGATGACATAATACAATACATAGAGTATACTAAAGATGTCACCAGAAAACTACTAGAGCTAATCAATGAATTTGGTATAGTAGCAGGATACAAAATTAACGGACAGAAAATCTCTTGCATTCCTATACACTAATGATGAAAACATGTGAAAGAGAAATTAAGGAAACACTCCCATTTCCTATTGCAACAAAAAGAATAAAACACCTAGGAATAAACCTACCTAAGGAGACAAAAGACCTGTATGCAGAAAACTATAAGACACTGATGAAAGAAATTAAAGATGATACAAACAGATGGAGAGATATACCATATTCTTGGATAGGAAGAATGTACATTGTGAAAATGATGATATTACACAAAGCAATCTACAGATTCCATGCAATCCCTATCAAACTACCAATGGCATTTTTCACAGAACTAGAACAAAAAATTTCACAATTTGTATGGAAACACAAAAGACCCCGAATAGCCAAAGCAATCTTGAGAAAGAAAAACGGAGCTGGAGGAATCAGGCTCCCTGACTTCAGACTATACTACAAAGCTACAGTAATCAAGACAGTATGGTACTGGCACAAAAACAGAAATATAGATCAATGGAAGAGGATAGAAAGCCTAGATATAAACCCACATATATATGGTTACCTTATCTTTGACAAAGGAGGCAAGAATATACAATGGAGGAAAGACAGCCTCTTCAATAAGTGGTGCTGGGAAAACTGGACAGTTACATGTAAAAGAATGAAATTAGAACACTCCCTAACACCATACACAAAAATAAACTGAAAATGGATTAAAGACCTAAATATAAGACCGGACACTATCAAACTCTTAGAGGAAAACATAGGCAGAACACTCTATGACATAAATGATAGCAAGATCCTTTTTGACCCACCTCCTAGAGAAATGGAAATAAAAACAAAAATAAACAAATGGGACCTAATGAAACTTCAAAGCTTTTGCACAGCAAAGGAAACCATAAACAAGACCAAAAGACAACCCTCAGAATGGGAGAAAATATTGGCAAATGAAGCAATGAAAAAAGGATTAATCTCTAAAATGTACAAGCAGCTCATGCAGCTCAATATGAAAAAAACAAACAACCCAATCCAAAAATGGGCAGAAGACTTAAATAGACATTTCTCCAAAGAAGACATACAGGTTGCCAACAAAGAGATGTAAGGATGCTCAACATCACTAATCATTAGAGAAATGCAAATCAAAACTACAATGAGGTATCACCTCACACCAGTCAGAATGGCCATCATCAAAAAATCTGCAAACAATCAATGTTGGAGAGGGTGTGGAGAAAAGGCAATCCTCTTGCACTGTTGGTGGGAATGTAAATTGATACAGCCACTATGGAGAACAGTATGGAGGTTCCTTAAAAAACTAAAAATAGAACCACCATATGACCCAGCAATCCCACCACTGGGCATATACCCTGAGGAAACCCTGATTCAAAAAGTGTCATGTACCAAATTATTCATTCCAGCTCTATTTACAATAGTGAGGATATGGAAACAACCTAAGTGTCCATCAACAGATGAATGGATAAAGAAGATGTGGCACGTATATACAATGGAATATTCCTCAGCCATAAAAAGGAACGAAATTGAGTTATTTGTAGTTAGGTGCATGGACCTAGAGTGTGTCATACAGAGTAAAATAAGTCAGAAAGAAAAAAACAAATACCGTATGCTAACACATAGATATGGAATCTAAAAAGAAAAAAAAATGTTGCTGATGAACCTAGGGGCACGACAGGAATAAAGACGCAGACGTAGAGAATGGACTTTAGGACACAGGGAGGGGGAAGGGTAAGCTGGGACAAAGTGAGAGAGTGGCATGGACTAATATACACTATCAAATGTAAAATAGCTAGTAGGAAGCAGCCACATAGCATAGGGAGATCAGCTCGGTTCTTTGTGACCACCTAGAGTGGTGGGATAGCGAGGGTGGGTGGGAGGGAGACGCAAGAGGGAAGAGATATGGGAACATATGTATATGTATAGCTGATTCACTTTGTTATAAAGCAGAAACTAACACACCACTATAAAGCGAAAAAACCCCAACACTTTGTAATCTTGGGAATAAAAATACAACTTAAAATTTTTAAAAAGCACATACTACAAATAAAGTGCATTTAGAAAAAAAAAAATGTATCACAGCACTTCTTAGCCTAGAGAACCAAAATAATTTCAAGGTATCCAGCTGTTTGAGGAATATCCAAATAAGCCTATATGATGTCACTCACAGCATATAATCATTTATTCATATAAACATATGAATATACACACACAAATATGAATATACATGTACATATATACATATAAATACATACATACACAGTTAATTAACACTTCCATTTATTCACTTGCACTTGCACATTTTCAATTTTGCATCAAACATCTGCTACTTAATTAAGCACTATGCGTATGGGTTGCTCAACACTGAGTCAGCCAGTTGAAAACATTTCCATGTCTTCTTCAAAAATGCTGTTAAAATACTGACTTAATATCTTTTAGAAAATTCTAATGCAATACAATTTTCTTTTAAAATTGAAGGTGAAGGAACACTTGGTGTCTCATATTAAGGATTCCCACTTACACAGGATTTTATAATTCACAAGGTACTTTTTCCACATTTGATCATTTGGCCCTTGCAACAACCCTTTGCAGTCCATAAAAACTGAGTCTTTTTTGTGATCCATTCTCCCGATGCAAATATTAAGCTCGGATTGTTTAGAGGGTGAGGAGCGAGGCAGACTTGCAGAATACAGGTTCCTTATTTGTGAAAAAAACTTCTCTGCTTTTCAGAAATCAGGTGGTGAGATCTATATCGATATCTTTCCATTACTGACTCTGAAAATGTGCAGAACTGAATGTAATAGTTACAGTAATTTTCTCAACCCTTGTACACTTATCTCCCCTTTTCTTAATGGTTTCTCTTACCATTCTTTTAATCCATGTTTTATGCACAAATTAATTAATTTTAGAAGTAGATGAGATATAAGATATTAACAATCACCAGCCTTTCCTAACCTATTCAGCCCTCTCCACTCCCGCCTCTGGTAAAACTGACCAATTCCACAATAGAGATGAGGGTACTGCACTGGTGGCATGGAGGCAGTGGGTGTTGTGAGGCCTGTACTTCTCCATGCGAAGACATGCCTGTCTTGGTCAGATCAAGGAAGTCCTCATCCTATCCGTTCTTTAAAAGGAGGAAAGGCCTGGAGTGTCTCATCTTTAAGAAACAACTTCTAATAAGTGGAAGAAAAAGTTCTGGATAAAAATTTAAAGTACAGCAAATATATTGCCCTGAATAAAATCTGACAACTGTATAAAACTCCACAAGTCCTTTCTAAACACGTTAGAAACTGGATGCCTAAAGTCTTAGAAATGAAAAGTTACTAAATGAGATTTTGGAAAATAAGAAACTGCCTTAGCTATGTTTTGATTTGTGAAATGTGTAGCACTTGCCCTCTCTACTTAGGGCAGAAAGTTGTGTGACCTTCAGGCAAGCAGAATCTACAGAGTCAAGAATGTCCCACCAATCTGTGTTGTTGTTCCCCAGGTATCCATGTATCTTGGCTTAAAGCATCCAGTGATTTTCCAGATACAGTTGCTGAAGGAACTCTTTGAGGGATCTAGCCACTGCAAGGTAGGTTGGGAGTGGGGAATCATTTTTCTCTTGCACTCAGAGTGTTCCATTGGCTGAACTCAACTGAAAGCCAGCATTTAAGTGAGTCTTAATGATACGTTTCTCAGAGGTTAGTCCTCAGAATATCAAGCAGAGCAGAAAACGGCAAAAGAATGGATCTAAAGCAGCAAATAGAGCAACACTGCAGAAGTATTCAACTGTTAATATTGATTCTTAGAGCTCTTTATTTATTACGGCTCTTGCTACTTTTTCATCTTCATCACACCTACTTTTTCATTTTGTGATAATTTATCTTGGCCTTTGAAAAGGCCTAGGGTTATTCTGTAAATTACTAGTTTTTTCTGTTATTTGTTTTTTTATAAGTCTTAGTTGCTTTGGACTATAAGGTCCTGGAAACATCCTGTTCCTCCCAATCACTTACCTCTCAAGTTATTTTGCACAGTCAGACAGGCTCTGCTAACAGTACTTCTATGTATGTAACAATCAAGGTGTTATGTTGGATCAGAAGATGATATGCATATTGATTGCATTATATGGCAAGAGCAGGAAGAACACAGATTTCCTGTTTCCCATGCCTTCTTTTATTGCTGAACACACAGAAGAATCTCCTGCACTTATTCTCGATGGGGTTTTCCTGCATAAAGCTGATGAAGCTTCCCAACCTGACAAGGCTTTACTATACTACCAGCAGTAATGGTTTTCTCAGTGAGTTGTAGGGTTCTGATTATACCTGTGCCTCTGTTCTCATGGTTATTCTTGCTGTTTCCTTTCCTATGTAACAGGTCTTTGAGAGTCCTTCTTCTTCAGCTATAGATGACATGCAAAATGTCTGAGTGGTTGCAACACTCAGCAGCTCACTTTATTATTTTTTAACTTTATTTTACTGTGGTAAGAACAGTTAACATCAGATTGATCCTCAATTTTAAGTGTATAACACATTATTGTTGACTATACAATATTGCACAGAAGATCTCTAGAGCTTATTCATCTTGTTTAACTGAAATGGGGAGTTAATAATCAACAGGTATAAAGTTTCAGTTCAGCAGCTCATTTTAAACCAAGCCCACGTTCCCCTGATAACAATGTTTGGTGGTAAAGGCAATAAAAACTTCAGCTTTTTTGGTTCCAAGTCATATTGTCTCAAGTGGAGCAAGACACAGAAAAACAGTCTTGGTGACACAGTGAATCTGAGAGTGCTGACAAGATGAGATAATGGCTTCTAGAACTGAAGCACGCAGGCTGGGGTTAAGAACATGGCTCTAGGCTCCAAATGAATCAGAGTACCCACAGAATACCAAAGCAGAGCCTGGTTGTTTTGACAGGGCAAACAAGAAAGACTGTGTTTTGGTTTGCAAAATAGTGCCTAGATGCTGACCTGTGGTACACTGCAACTCAGGTTTAGGGCGACAAAACTAATTCAGGGCCATGAGCCTTAGGGGACTGGGGTAACTGAGGTACTCCTTGCCTAGAAATCAGACAACATTAAACACACAAGTTACAATCATTTTAAATTTTTACCAGATGCTATTAGATGGATTCACATTGCTTTCTTTTTTTTTTTTTTTTTTTTTTTGCGGTACGCGGGCCTCTCACTGTTGTGGCCTCTCCCGTTGCGGAGCACTGGCTCTGGACGCGCAGGCTCAGCGGCTATGGCTCACGGGCCCAGCCACTCCATGGCATGTGGGATCTTCCCGGACTGGGGCACGAATCCATGTCCCCTGCATCGGCAGGCAGACTCTCAACCACTGTACCACCAGGGAAGCCCCACATTGCTTTCTTAATTTATATTTCTTTCACCATGAGTAAAGCTGCACGATAAAATAAAGGATGCCCAGTTAAACTTGAATTTCTGTTAACAACAAATAATTTTTAGTGTAAGTATGGTCCTTGTAATGTTTGGAACATAGTTGTACTGAAGAAGAAGTATACATTGTTTATTTGAAGTTCAAGTTTAACTAAGCATCCTGTATTTTTATTTGCTAAATCTGGCAACACTAATTATGAGTGGCATTAAGCATCTCTTTATATGTTTCTTGTCCATTTGTATATCTTTTCCTGAGAACTGCTGTTAATGTCCTTTGACCATTTTTCTTTTAGGTTATTGGTGTTTAATACAGATTAGTAAAAAAAAAAAAAACTGTCCTTTACATGCCATATAGGGTACAGTATTATTTTCTAATTTTAACTTTGTGTATGGTGTTTTTGCCAAAACGTTTTATACTTTTAATTACAGGATATATTATTCTTTTCTCATGTGGTAGCAGGGGTTCTCTCATGCTTAAGAAGGTCTTCCCAACTCTGATATGTGTATGTGTGTGTGTATATGTGTGTCTATGTATGTGTAAAATGGTCCCTCAAAGATGTCCACGTCCTAATTCCCAGAGCCTGTAAATATGTTAGAGTTCATGGCAAAAGGGGAATTAAGGCTGCTATTCAGTTGACTTTAAAATGGGTAGGTTAGCCTGAATTATCCAGCTGAGCCCAATGAAATCACAGGTGTCCTTAAAAACTGTAAGAGGGAGGCAGATAGGGAGGTCAGAGACAGATGTAACTACAGAAGAATGGTCAGAGAGATGCAACGGTGCTGACTTTGAAGATAGAGGAAGATGACTATGAACCAAAGAATGCAGGTACACTCCAGAAACTGGAAAAGGCAAGGAAATGGGTTTGCCCCTAAAGCTTTCAAAATGGAATGCAGTCCTGCAGACACCTTGATTTTAGCCCCATAAGACCCATTTTCAGACTTCTGACTTCCAGAACTGTAATATAATTAATTTATGCTGTTTTAAGTCTCCAAGTTTGTGGTAATTTGTTATAGCAGCAATAGAAAATCAATACCCCATGTAATCTTCTAAACCGTTTTAAAAAAGTGTTTAGATACCCTCTTCCCATCCTTACTTTATCCATAGCTGGCTGATTGTCCTAACTGAAACAAAGTATGCTCCTATCTTACTATTCCCTCTACAAAGAATGCTCTTACCATAAGATATTTGTCATGGTGTGCTCTTCCCTTCAGATGGTGGCACAAAGGTCACATTGCAAAGAGTGTTTCCCTGGGTGCTCTATTAAAATATTCTATATAATATCCTCCTTCCACCCTCAGTTAACCTCTGTTCCTACCCCAATTTTTATTTTTCAAACACTGATCACCATCTACCATATTACATATATATACATATTTGTTTATAATTTTGTGTGTCTCCAACCTCCAACCACTAGCATATGCATTCCATAAGAGCTGGTGCCTCATATTCACTGCTGTCCCAAAACTTAGAAAGCAATAGACACTCAGTACAAATTTGCTGGGTGAACTAAGTATTACTCTATGTTTAAATTAGTTAAACCGAAGGGGTTTCTCCAATATTTCCAGATTACTTTCTTTACATATTATAGAGAATATTCTCATGTGCAAGGAATCAAAATGAAAAATAAATAGTAAATGTAAATAAGACACTACTCTGTGTCTAGAGGTGGAGACAAGTAACCCATAGGCAGATTTTTTGAGGTTGGGGGACCTTGAACTCCCTACCGTTGTTATAGAAATCAAAGACTTCAGGTACCTGACGCTTTAAGGGAAAGTTGTGCTGTGTGTGGCTTGAAAAAGTAGCCCCTCCCAATATCCTAATATTCTTCAAAAAACAGAAATAATCTAATAAAGAGGTTAACCAATTTGCACAGAGATTAAGTAGACACCTAAGAGGAAAGTTCTATAATTCTTATCCCTCACTTTCTGAGGTTCAATATTACATGAACTCTCTGGTTGACTGGACTGATATTTACTGAGATTCATTGGAAAGAAAGGATTCCAAGACTTCTAAATTAGATCTCACCATGAGTCTAGAAGTTGTCTAGGTGGTGACCAGGGATGACCCAAGAACTATGGGGCAGGATGTGGCATAGCTAAACATATAAGCATGAATCAAAAGAACTAAGACTTTAAATAAACCTAAACATGTTAGAGAAATCCAGATCCTTGTGGAAACAACAAAGGTGAAAACTTGGTAGACTAAAATGCGTTTTCTCAATTCTCTCTCTCCCTGACATTTGAAAGCAAAAATGATGTCTTTGGATTCAACAACTACCCCTGGGTTACTGGGTATTAAAATGGGAGTAAGGGGAATGAGATCAAAGGAGAAACTATGGGATTTCTGCTAACATGGAGTGGTAGATACTTAGAAGTAAAAAGATTTGATTGATTTGTACCCAAAGTTGATGAAAATAGATCATATTGATTATTTATGAATTATTTTTGTTGATTATATCTTAATCATCTGATTATGTGCCTTCCCCACTAGCTTGTGAATATTTTGAGAAGTCTTGTGTTTTATTCATCTCCATGCCAGTTCTTGAATGGTACCTGGCATATAATAACACATAGTTTCCACTCAGTGTAGCTTTGATCGATGAATAGATTAATTAATTCAGCAAAACATTCAGATGAAGGGGATGAATTTTAATGAGTTTGCAAAGCCATTATATTTTTTTCTCATTTAGGATGACCTTTGAATCTCAACAGTAAAAATGAAAATTAACAGGAAAGAAGAAGAGAATTACTTCATTGAACCAATATGTATTGAGCTGTGCTAAGTGATTTGGGAAATACTAAAATAAAGAAAACATGCTCCCTAGCAACATGAAAAAATATAATTATACCAGAATATTCTGTTTTAATGGTTAAAATATTCTATTTTTTTTAAATTCAAATACTTTGGTCAAATAATAGTCTCCTTATATCTGTAGACTTTTTGTTCAAACGATTTGTAAAGCATACAAACTTTGAAATGAATGGCAAATATGTTTCTGTACTTATATTTCTTTTTACTAAATGTTCTTTAGTGGACAGAGTCCATTTTGGTGACTATACCTACCAGTTGACATAAAATGACTTACCTTTTAAAATAAATGCACATGGTGTTAAAGTATACCTTGTGCTAACTCTGTACTTTTGTGATTCATAACGTATTTTTGGAGTTAAAATATTCTTGGAATAATCTCATAGTACATTTTCCCCCATTTAGTACTTTTTTTGTTTAATTTATATCTCAATGTTAATTGACATTAAAAAGAACATTTTAAAATTTAACGAACATGACATTTTTCCAAAAGAAATAAAAGTCTAAATAATTCAAGCATGCGTCACAGTTTCTTTTCAGCATGTATAACATAGATAGCTAGAGCCAACTTTGGTATCTAAATAATAATGACCTAAAAATTCAACCTCTAAATGGGAATGATCTTACCTTTAAAATATGAGCACACAGTGTGAGATACCATTAGAATGCTCAGGTAGAAGATATTTTATCATGCCAACTGAACTAAAAATTTAACCAGTGAGAGTTGAGACAATTCATTTTATCAAAAATACTTGTAAAGTTATAAAAAAAATTGTCTATAGGATGACATAGGGAGGAATGCAATGACACTCTTGGATTTCTCCAGAATGAGAGTTTCAACTGAATGGCCTGCAGAAGTGGGAGATATATAAAACATTGGATGTTGTTTTGTGAAGAGTTTGGTAAAGTTAGAAACAGTATCTAATATTCCCCTTATGGTGCCTAGTTGAGTGAATCTCACCAGACCACAGAATTGATTGAATGGTTGTTAGACAGGTTTTTAAGCAGAGTAGAAATCTCTGGCATAGAAGAAGGGAAATACATCACTTTAGTAAGTAGAAACAGAATGTGTTAGATCAGTGAAATCAGAAACATGTACAGGTGAGATATTGGAGAACAGCAGATAAGAAAAGGAAATGGAGGTAACAGAGTATTTGAACTCTTACAATCATAGGAGTAAGGTGAGTTAAGAACACAGTTGAGTTTGACTGAGTTAAGCAGAAGTTATAACTGAGACTGAACTGCACGGACCCCATTTCTAGTTGCCCTAGTTATATCCTGCTCCCTTTATATTTATAATATAATGAAAACCAAGTTTATTCAAATGAAGTAAATAGTAATCAGAAAGTCAATCAGTAATCAGAGTAAAATATGATCCAGTCAGCTCCACATTCAGGGAAACACTAGAAAGGAATCTGGTAGGGGTCTTGTTCAATAGGTAAATTATAAGATCATATAGAGACAGATTTAAATTGTACATAAAAGGAATTGTACTGAACCTGCATACAAGAGCTTATTTTAGATACCACACTGTTGTAGCACTCAACTGATTTTATCTTAGTCAATATCAATAAACTAAATATTTCATGAGTCCATGTCATCATATCCCTTCCACTCTTGGCCACTGCTGCCTAGGAGGAAACCTTAGCACTGACAGAAGGCAGAGCTCCTTGCCTTAACGTGGTAGCTTTTGTGAAGTAGTTTGGATCGCTAGTAATTATGGCAGCTTGCTTCTTTGATTGGACTCCATGGTGTTTGATGCTACAAAAGAGGATTAATCCCATCCTAAGGGGATAGGATAGGGAGACGGGGAGTCAAAAATGTTTAAAAAATTCTTCGTGTCAAAGATTTCAATATGCGTTGGGGCGATTTTTGCTACAGAGATCGACAGTATTGCTTATAGCATTTTCTTTACAGTTCCTTTTATTTTCCAGATACATACCTCTCAGAACCCTCAGTTAAGGAAGGCTTTTCTAAGGGAGACTGCTTTTTGCAGTTTTACAGCTGCACTGACAGGCACAAAAAGAAGTTTAGTGACAAGGTCAGGCGATGAATCAGAGAGCACCAAGGGTCCTGGGTACCATCAGATCTTGTCAGTGTAACCACTTTGCTTGTAAATCACCCTGTTTTGTACTGGAAAAGACCTGGCAATATTTGCTTAAGGATACATTTTGAAATTATCTTTTTCTTAGGCAATGCAGTCACATGGATGTTTTTTGTAACACTCTACCAGTATCTCCTAACCTTTGAGCTATTTAAAAGCCAGTCATGCATCATTCTCACAGAAAAGCCACTTAGGCATTTTTGTGTATGTGGCAACAGGCTAGTTGGCTATTTGGAAATTTAGCATGTGCCACACACTCAAATATTTGCAAAGAATTATTTCTAGAGTTATTTAGAATAATTCTCCAGTATATACATTGCTAAATACAAGAATATACTTCTCTAAGGAAAGCATGTTAATATTAATTCATTGAGCTCCATTTCAGATAGGCCAGGCAAGGATGAATTAAAAACCAGTAAGACATGGCCCTCAGCCTCAGAGAGTTTACAGACTGACAAGACTGACATACAAGGAAGCAAACATAAGAGTTTAAGGTACTACTGGAACATGGGTGGGTGCGGTCCCTTCCTTAGCGTTCCACATTGTGAGACTAAGCAGTCCAGGAAAGATTCCACATGGACTAGTGCATTAGGGAATGGCCAGGATGATGTGTAGTAGCCATAACTAGAAACTGCATGTGACAATCGATGTAAATATGCTGCAGAAGAAAGTATGATATATAGACTTCATGGTGTTCAGCAAATTCCTTCAATATTCTGAGATTTTAAAAAACCAGAAATATGAAAGAAAATAAATATCTCCAAAGTCCCATCCAACAACGTTATTCTAATCTAAAAGATTTGTAGAGTTACAAACTGAGAATTCTCAGGGATCTGAAATAGCTAAATGCTTAGGCATAGTAGTTGAGATTGGCGAATAGTAGATGGAATTGGTTGAAAGTGAAAACTATATTTATTGGAATGGTTTCCATTTTGAAATTTTTCATTAGAATGCAAAGCCAATAACTTCTTTTATTTGGGATCCATCCAGTTTTACTGATCCCCAAATAAATCTAAGTGAATAAATGTAAGCCAATTTTAAATTGATATCCCTTCAAAACCTTAAAATTCAAATAATTCGGAAGTCTTTTTCTACAAAATAGAATTCTTATACTGTGATTACAAGAATCCTCACTAATAAAATCACTATACTTTCTACTAAAGGTACTGATTATTTTTTCAAGATAGTTCTTGAGTTCCTTCCAGGCCAGCAGTGTCAACAGCAATGGGCCACAATGACTTTCAATTTAACATATTCCTTTGTTTAACTCCAATGATACTTTACACTTGAATAGATATGACATACCTTCTGGTAATATTTATATGAATATAAGATATTAAATAATATGTAACATTTCAAACTTCTTTTACTGAACTGTTTCCATGGGAACCAAAGGCCTGTACTGAAAATTAAAACATGTTCTTTTTCTTATTGGCTAGGTACGAGGCCTTTTCTTAGAGATTCTGCTGCACAAGAGCTAAAATCACTAACTTTATTAATTATAGACATTAATTGCCTAAATGAATTTCTTAAAGGTCAAGGGAGGAAACATAAAATGTATTTTAGGGAATTTGACTTTAAACAACCTTTATAAAAGGCCAAATCAAAAATTCTAAATTACCATCAATATAAAATGTCTGCAGATGTTTTAATTTTAATTATAACACATGGATCAAGAACTAAGGAGACTCATTCTAAATGAAACTACACAATAGATTTCAGGCTAATTTTGCGACTGTTTAGAGTTGCCTACCAAGAGGAATAAACTGTTTTAATAGATTATTCTAGCAAGATTGCCTAAATGGCATTCTGATAGTGGGGAACAGAAAGAATTCCATCCTGTCCTAGAAGAGATTACTGTATTTTTTTTCTTTACTTTTTTTCTTCCTATCTTCCTCACAGATAAAGTTCTACTAAGATTCTAATATCATGTCAAGCATATTAGAGGAATATAAAATGCCCTGCCTTCAGGGAGTCTACAATCTAGTGACAGAGTCCTACAAGGTAATAGGAAATTATAATAACGGATGCTATTTGTGCTTTTCAAGGCATGATTTGTCTCTTGGATTCCTCTTTGAATCTTGCATCTCAACACTCAGCATGGTGCCTGGCACTAGGAGATACTCAATATATTTAAGATACGTTGACAAATGGTTTAGGAATTAATATATGAAGTCTTTAGTCACTAAACTAATACTATATATGGTTAAGTATAAAATTAAGCAGTAAAAATAGTAAATATTATACAGGTTCAAAAAAGATAAGCCACTGAGTGCTAGAGAAGTTAAAAAGAAAAGGTTTTCACAGAAGTGGTTAGATGCTAGCTAGATTACAAAGGACAGGCAGGATTTTATTGAAGGGGACATATTTTAAATATTTTTTCTAATAATAATAATACAACCTATTTCTAGTTAAAACATGGGAAACTAGACACACATGCTTCTTCTCTCTAACCCCTCACAAAATCTCATTAAAATCTTTACTTGTTTCTTTTTGCTGCCACAAACTTAGTGGTCTAAAACAACAC
This sequence comes from Stenella coeruleoalba, assembly GCF_951394435.1. NCBI lineage: Eukaryota > Metazoa > Chordata > Mammalia > Artiodactyla > Delphinidae > Stenella > Stenella coeruleoalba. The sequence goes on from NC_137152.1 coordinate 117,160,978, forward strand.
ATGTTTATTTTCTTATAGCTTTGGAGGTCAAAACTCTAAAATCAGGGTGTCAGCAGTGTTATTTCTGGAAGCTTCAGGGAAGAATCCTTTTCCTTACCTTTTTCATCTTCTGGAGGCTGCACTCCCTGGCTCATGGCCCTTTCTTCATTTCACTTCAACCTAGTTCTTCTATTCTCACATCTAAGACTAAGGAATCTGATTCTCCTGCCTCCCTTTTATAGGGACTCTTGTGATTACACGGGGTCCACCAGGATAACCCAGGATAATTTCCTACCTCAAGGTCCTTAATATAATCAATCTGCAAAGTCTGTTTTACCATGTAAGGAAACATAGTCACATGTTCCAGGGAATAGTACATGGACACCTTCGGGGGTTCATTATTCAGCCTTCCGTAGTCTTCCCCCTAGGCCCCAAAGATGCACATCCGTCTCACTTGCAAACTACATTCATCATATATCAAGGTCCACAAAAGTCTCAACTCATTACAGCATCAACTCAAGTCCGAAATCTCATCAAACTGTCTCCATCATATCATCAAAAGTCACAGATCTCATAATTGAAATCCCCTAATTTGGTATGGGTGAGACTCAGTATATTCTATACTGGAGCAAAATCCCTCTCCATCTGTGAACCTCTGAAACTCAAGAAACAGGTCATCTGATTCCAAAATACAATGACAGGGGCAGGTACAGGATAACAGCTATACATATTTCTGTTCAAAATGGGAGAAAGGAAAAGGAAAAAAGGAGTTACTGGTACCAAGAAAATTTAAAATCCAATCCAGAATACACTAGGGAATAATCCTCTTTGGCTCCCAGCTCCTCCCTCTGAGCCCATGGCTCCACCCTCAGGGCCCTCCACTCTGCCTTTGAAATCATCCTTCCATTTTATGAACCACAGCATATGTTTTCAGTTAAGCAGTTTTACCAGCAATGTTTCTTATTTGTAGATTTTGGGCAGTCTGTTAGCCTTCTTTTATTTCATCTTTTCTCTGTCTCTTTCAGTACAGATGGCAGTATTTCTTCTGATATAACGTTTACAAAAAACGTGTGTCTGCCATGTATATCAAAAGGATACACTCCATTAGAGAGGAAGCCATTCCAAAGCTCTTTCCTAGGTAATCCCGTATCTCTTTTCAGCTCAGCTCCGCTGAAATGGCTGAGGGGGTCCACGAATCACATGAGTAATCTTTTCAAAGATCCCTCTGAGTAAATACTCTGCTCTCTTGTTCCTTTCGAGGCAGCATTAGCAAAACGTTGTCTAGCCACACCCTTTGCTTTCTCTCCAGGTATGATTTCCTGGTACTGAATCTCCTCATTTTAGCTACTTTTATAATCTGGATAGGTTGAAAATTTCACAAATCATCAAGTTCTGGTTCCTTTTTTGTATAATAGTCCTTCCCTCAATCTCTTTTCTCTTGCATTTTATTATAAGCAGCAAGAAAAAACTAGCCTGCAACTTCAACACTTTGCTTGGAAATCTCGGCTAAATATACAAGTTCACTGCTCACAAGTTCCGCTTTCCACGTACCTGTAGGGCACAGTTCAGCAAAGCTTTCTGCAATGATATAACAAGGGTCCCCTTTCTTCCAGTTTCAATAACATGTTCACCACTTCCTTCTGAGACCTTAGCAGCAGCGTTTTTTATAAACATCTACATTTCTACCAACATTCTGCTCATGATAAGTTAGGTATTCTCTAAGGCAGCATGTTTCCTTTACTATATTCCTTCTGAGCCCTCACCAGCAACACTTTTAATGCCCACATTTCTAACAGTCTCTTCAAGGTAATCTAGGCTTTTCTTATCATGCTCGTCAAAATCCTTCCAGCCTCTGCCAATTACTCAGTTCCAAACCCATTTCTACATATTTAGATATTTGTTACAAAACCCCACAGTTGGTAGCGCAATCCATGTTAGTTTCCTATTGCTGCTGTAACAAATTACCACACTTGTGTAGCTTAAAGCAACACAAATTTACTCTCTTACAGTTCCTTTTCTTGGACTTTTTCAGCTTCTAGAGGAGGTCTGCATTCCTTGGCTCATGGCCCCTTTGTTTCATCATTCTAACCTCTTGCTTCCATCCTCACATCTCTAACTAATAACTCTGATCCTCCCGTCTCCCTTTTATAAGGACTATTGTGATTACATTGGGCTCACCTAGACAATCCAGGGTAATCTCCCAACCTCAAAATGCTTAATTTAATCACACCTGCAAAGTCCCTTTTAACATGGAAGATTATATATATATACAGGTTCCAGGGATTCGGACGTGGATATCTTTGAGGGGGAGTTATTATTATTATGCCTACTACAGGAAAGAAGAAAACAGATGAGAGAGTAACTTTGTTTTCAAAGACAGGAGCATGATAGTTCATTTACAAGGCCAGAGGAGGCTAGAATTAAGTGCCAGTAAAGGAAGACTGATGAAAAAAGAACAATTCATCTCGAAGTACCCCTGAGGTACTTCAGTACTTCAGTACGAAGTACCCCTGAGGTACTGAGGGTACTTCAGTACCCCTGAAGTACCCTCAATGCTTAGGGATAAAGTCATTAGTTAATGCAGAAAGTGAAAGTAAGTTGTGTGGATATTACCAGAAATTAGTTCCTCTCCTACCTTGTCAGGCAGGTGACCCCTAACTTCTTAGAGAAATTAAATCTGAGAATCTCTCAACTTGGAGATGCCAAGTGAAGAAGAAAACATGAATGAGACACAGACCTAAAGGAGAATTACGTAGAAGTTAAATTATTAAACTTGTGGCCTCATCCTCTATCTTTGCTCCTAGAATACAGGCAGCCAGGCATAGGCATCCTTAATCAGGTAACTGAAGAATTCTTCTCTGAAGCCACTGAATAGCCAGGAAGAAGACTTTCAGATACTAAATATTTTCAACCTTGCATTCTATACCAATCCGACTATCAATCAAGTGGAAGACAGAATGAACACTTTCAGACATGGGAAGACTCAAAAATTTGTATACTGTATACTCTAACTGAGAAAGGCACTGGAGGATGTATTTCAGAGAACAAAAGAATAAGCTGAGAGAAGACACGAAACTCAAAATATAGGAAATCCAAGCCTGGGGAATGGTGAAGGGAACTCCCAGAATAACCGCTTATGAAGCAGGCATAGGAACAACCAATCCAGGTTATAAAAGGGGAAACTGAAACCTCTGGGAGGAAAATCTCTAAGTTTAAAAAATATGGAAATTTATGGGTTACATGATGTTTTGGAACATTTCAAGAAATTATTAATAGATGTTTTACAGATATGTTGGAGTATTGGGAGAAAAATGGAAGAACAGGTACTTAAAAGACAATCAAATAATGGAGAACAAGGAGGAGATTATTAATTTCAGGACAAATGAAACGTTTTAAGAGAAAGTAAGCGTAGTCAGTGTTACCAAGGCTGTTGCCTCAGAACCATACCCTTGCCCCTTTCTCCAGGTAAACTTGCAGAAAACCAAAACTAACCATATCCTCTAGCTGTGTTAACATCGCAGGAACAAGAGTCTAACGACAAGAAAACTGGTGCAAGCTGATTCAGCTCCAAAAGTAGGACAAAGGTTGCCCTGCAGCTCATTACCATCTCATTATAATAGTAAGTTCTCCACCCATCCACACCATGATGGTTCAACCAGCTTCCAACCCAGATGCCAAAGGACCATAAAAGGGCAGAGTTGGCACCCGAGTACCAGGAAGAACTCCACCTTTTCCTAGAAGACCAATACATATGCCTCCCCCTCACTAACATTGCCTTAAAAAATCTTGACTTGATCGCCCCCTGAAGAGAAGTTGATTTGTGAACTAAGTTCCCACTTCTCCATTCTCTGGCCATTGAATAAAGCTCCTGCTGTTTCAGCCTCAGCATTGGTTTCCTTATTGGCTGTGTGAATCCGAATGGGAAAAAACCTCCCTGAACTGAGCCAGAGGGGTTTCGGTTCAGCAAGGGGCTCAAGACGGGGGCCTCGAGTTGGGCTAGGGCCCAAGTAGGGGTCCACGAAACTAATTCATTAACAATTGTTCAAAGTATGGTCCAGCATTAAACAATATTTACATCAGTATTAATGCAAATGTTGAATACAGTTGTCTTTCCTTATCTGGGGGTTCCACATCTGTGACCACTGATCAAAAATATTTTTTTTTTATTTAAAAATTTTTTTTTATTTTTGGCTGTGTTGGGTCTTTGTTTCTGTGCAAGGGCTTTCTCTAGTTGTGGCAAGCGGGGGCCACTCTTCATCGCGGTGCGCGGGCCTCTCACTGCCGTGGCCTCTCTTGTTGCGGAGCACAGGCTCCAGACGCACAGGCTCAGTAGTTGTGGCTCACGGGCCTAGTTGCTCCGTGGCATGTGGGATCTTCCCAGACCAGGGCTCGAACCCGTGTCCCCCGCATTAGCAGGCAGATTCTCAACTACTGCGCCACCAGGGAAGCCCCAAAAATATTTTTTAAAAATTTCCAGAAAGTTCCGAAAAGCTGGCAGCTATATACATAGAATTTATATTGTACTTACAACTATTTACATAGTATTTACATTGTATTAGATATTATAAGTATCCTAGAGAGGGTTTAGAGTATAAGGGAGGATGTGTATAGGTTAAATGCAAATACCACACCATTATATAAAAGACTTGAGCATCTGCAGATTTTGGTTTCCTCACTGTGTGTGTGTGGGGGGGTCTTGGAATGAATCCCACCTGTGGATACCAAGGGGCAACTGTACTGATTTCATAGCAACGACAAAAAACTATGATATAACCACATGAGGAAATTGGCTTGGCAAAGCAGGGAGGACTGTAATATAAAAAGATAAATCTTCAACTATCATAATGTTTTCAATAGTCAGTAGATAATGTCTGAAACTGATGAATCCAAAAAGAGCAATGTATGTACATTACTTACAAATATGGCAGTTAATACCAGTTGAAACAGCTACAATAATTGATTGATTGCCTCTCAAGAGCAGAACTAAGGGACAGGGAGGGGTGGGACAGATGAAGACAGATTCTTATTATAAACCTTTTTGTTTTTTATCTTTTAAAACTATGTGCATGTATAACTGGTAAAATATAAATTAATTCACACTTTAAATAATATTCATAATTTAAACAATAAAGGACTATACAAATAATGTGAACTCCCCTGCCAATACTCTTTCCAATTTCAATTAGCCAGAATATTTTATTGTATCTGTAAGTTCTAGCATAATGTGTGACTCATATTATTAGTTAAATGATCTATGGGTATTGTGCTAAATACACAGTCTGCTATTATTTAGCAAACTTGTATGGAACTTACTCTTTGCTAGGCTCTGCTCTGAGCACTTCTATATTATTTCATTTCATTTTCATAACAACCCTCAAGGTAGTTACATATAGTATATCATTAATTAGTGCATAAATCCATCTGGGTAAGTAACATTATTCTCATTTTGAACATCAGGAAACAGAGGCAGCAATACCCCAAATTATATAGTTGTTAAACCACTTAGGGAATGAAACCCAAGTTTCCTTGATTACAATGTCTTTGCTGAGCACTAGATAACATGGTATTTATTAAGCAACTAGCATGAATTCTGGCTTATAGATGGTGCTCAATGAATAATGTATATGAATATTAATCTACATAAAGAATTTCATGATATTTTTATAAAAGCCTCCTCCCTGTGTATAGTAAAGGGCTAAATTTGTTACAGTGAATAAACAAAATTTAAAACTTTAACAGTGTATTTGGTTCTATATTTGATATAAAAAATTCTCCCTTGTTTTACAGGTACTTATTTGCATTTGTCATAGATGCAATTTCTACATAAAATCTATATGCCTTAAACATATCTTTACTTGGTATCTTACTGTATGTCCATTTAAAAGAATGAGGTAAACCATCTATATATTCTGATTTAGAAATTTCAAAAGCAGAATTAAATGCAGAAAAATACATATAATAAGGTCCCATTTTTATAGTAAAAATGGTGTGTGTGTGTATGTGTATGTAATATATGCTTAAATATACATAGAAGATTTCTAAAAGATTATACAAGACGATGGTAAGCATTTGTCTCCAGGTAAGGGGGACGGAGATATCAGGAGGGCAGGAAGGGAGACTGACATTTCACCTTATACTCTTCTTTATTGTTTCAATTTTTATTACGATCATGTATTACTTGTATAACTGAATAGAGCCAACTAATTAAAAAACAACTTTTTATTACATTTAATAAATAATTAGAAGATTTCTGTGGCTACTTTAGAGCTTTTGTATTTCCAACCTTATAAAACACAGTGCTAGGCAGCCAGAAAATACTCAATATAGTATTTAATAAGTATTTGCTTAATGAAGAAAATATGAGTTCTGCTTGCAAGATATCAGATAGGGAAAAAAAAATCAAAAGGGACTATTTTGTTTTGCTCCCATTAACAATTTATTTTAAAACAGAATATCTGTTTCTCACTTGCCAAAATTAGTAGTTACCCAACAATGTGGCCTATTAATGACTAGTGAACAATAAAGAGAGTACAGAATCACTAATGTTTAATAACAAGATTAAAAACCTAAATCAAAATGAAACTTATGGGAACAGTAATAACAGTGATTTGATTTTTGAGAATCCCCCAGGCAAAGCTGAAAGAAAATTAAATATTAAAAGAAGACAGCACAGAAAGACCTTTGTAAAGGTCTTTATAAATCATGGTTTATAAAATTTAGCTCTTTATTATCTCAACAGAACAGATTCACACATTTATTTGAAAGATTGTTTAAAGTGGCATGGTTTATAATAAGTAAAAGATAATGAACAACTATTTCAAAGACAGAATAAAAATGCAGTTGATTTTAAACCAACATAAATAGAAATGGATCAAAAATCTTGTTGAAATACTTGTTAGTTTCATTGGCCTCTCTTCCTAACAAATAACTGGACATTCATATTCCCTTGCTTTTGTGGAAGGATATGGAGAAAAAACCTTTAGGGACGATAATTGACATTCTTCAATAAAAAGCAGCTGAGCAATGACTATTAGCTTTCACTCATTTTTATTAGCTATAGACACGTTCTGAATGTCCTTACTGATTGTATGCATTGAATATATTATGAATGTTAAGGATTTAGACACATTGAAGAATCAAGTTGTATTAATTATTGTAGAGGAACCATAGTTCCTCTTGTTTATTTATTTGTATATTCAACGAACATTTATAAAAGATGTAGTATCTGCCAAGCACTATGGTAGATGATGGGAATATAAAAATAAGTAAGACTTCCTGTCTTCAATGAGCTTAGAATCAAATAATAAACTTACTGTCTACACATGTGATGTCATAAAAGAAAAAAGTACTGGAAAATATAGAACCACATAGAAAAACGTTTCGTTCTGCCTTACTGGAGAGGAAGTGGAATTATAGAAGGCTTCTAGAGATGATACCATATAAATGCTCTTCCTATCAATATTTCTAAATTTTCTAAACTTGCCACTCTAGTGTGATATAATTTTTCCTTTTTCAGAATACAAATCTTATTTTAGAACAGTTTTAGATTTAAAGAAAAACTGCAAAAATAGTACACAGTTCCCACACACCCCACACTCAGTTCCCCCTACTATTAACATCTACATTAGTATGCTTCATTTCTTGTAACTACTGAACCAATACCAAATCATTATTAGTACCTTATTCAGATCTCCTTAGTTTTCATCTAATCACTTTTTCTGTTCCAGAATCCCCTCTGGGATACCATATTACATTTAGACATCATGTCTCCTTAGGCTCATCTTGCTCTGACAGTTTCCCAGAACTCCCTTGTGTTTCATGACCTTGATAGTTTTGAAGAGTAGTGGTCAGTTATTCAGTAAAATGACTCTCTATTGAGATTTATCTGATATCTTCCTCAAGATTTGGCTGGGTTATGTGTTTTTGTAAGACCAGAGAAGCAAAGAGCCATTCTCATCGCATCATATCCACAGTATATACTATTAATATAACTTACTACAGTTAGTACTGACTTTGATCACCTGGCCTAGTAGTGTTTGTCAGGATTCTCCATGGTAAAATTACTCTTCTTTTTCCCTTTCTATACAGTCCTCTGAGGAAAAGACGTGATGCACAGCCCACACTGAGAGAGTGGGAAGTTACATCCCACTTCCTTGAGGGCAGAGGATCTATGTAAATTCGTTGGAATTACGCTGCTTGGAGATTTGTCTATTCACTCCATTTATTTATTCAACCATTTATACCAGTATGGAGTCATGGATATTTAATAATAATTATTATTAATTTATTAACATTATAATCCAATATTACTTTATTTACTTCATTGGTCAAATATTCCACCTTTAGCCATTGGTAGCTCTTTCAATTTTTTCCCAGTGTCCCTTGAATATAACCCCAACAGAGTGGGGTATTTTAAGAACTTAATTTCTGGAGCTACAAGATGGCCCAGATTTGTCTTATGCATTTCCTGCTTCAGTCTTAGAATCAGCCATTTCTCCAAGGGCCCTTTTCTTGGACAATGCCATTAGAAACCAAGATCAGGGCACTAAATATGCTCATTGCTCCTGGGATGTCATTGCTTCTAGGCCATCTCAGATAGCAGTGCAATAAAATACATGTCTGCATACTAGTTTAGCCTTTTCCAGAATGCCATATAGTTGGAATCACAATATGTAGCCTTTTTAGACTTGCTCCTTTCACCTAGCAACATGCATTTAAAATTTATCCATTATCCAAGGCAACCTACAGATTCAATGCAATCCCTATCAAAATACCAATGGCATTTCTCACAAAACTAGAACAAAAAATTTTTAAATTTGTACTGAAACACAAAAGACCCCAAATAGGCAAAACAATCTTGAGAAAAAAGAACAGAACTGGAAGAATCATGCTGCCTGACTTCATTCTATACTACAAAGCTACAGTAATCAAAACAGTATGGTACTCGCACTAAAACAGAAATATAGATCAATGGAACAGCACAGAAAACCCAGAAATAAACCCACACACCTATGGCCAAAGGAGGTAAGAATATACAATGGAGAAAAGACAGCCTCTTCAATAAGTGGTGCTGGGAAAACTGGACAGTTAAATGTAAAAGAATGAAATTAGAACATTCTCTAACACCATACACAAAAATAAACTCATAATGGATTAATGACCTAAATGTAAGACCAGATGCGATAAAACTCCTAGAGGAAAACATAGGCAGAACACTCCTTGCCATAAATCACAGCAAGATCTTTTTGGATCCCATCTCCTAAAGTTAAGGAAATAAAAGAAAAAATAAACAAATGGGACCTAATTAAACTTAAAAGCTTTTGCACAGCAAAGGAAACCATAAACAAAATGAAAATACAACCTACAGAATGGGAGAAAATATTTGCAAACAATGCTACTGACAAGGGATTAATTTCCAAAATATACAAACAGCCCATACAGCTCAATATGAAAAAAAGAAAAACACACAACAAACAAACCAATAAAAAAAATGAGCAGAAGACCTAAATAGGCATTTCTCCAAAGAAGACATATAGATGGCCAACAGGCACATGAAAAGATGATCATCATCACTAATTATTAGAAAAATGCAAATCAAAACTACAGTGAAGGGCTTCCCTGGTGGCACAGTGATTGAGAGTCCGCCTGCTGATGCAGGGGACGTGGGTTCATGCCCCTGTCTGGGAGGATCCCACATGCCATGGAGCGGCTGGGCCCATGAGCCATGGCCGCTGAGCCTGCACGTCCGGAACCTGTGCTCTGCAGCGGGAGAGGCCACAACAGTGAGAGGCCCACGTACCGCAAAAAAAAAAAAAAAAAACTACAGTGAAGTATCACCTCACACCTGTCAGAATGACCATCATTAAAATATCTACAAATAACAAATGCTGGAGAGGGTGTAGAGAAAAGGGAACCCTCCTACACTGTTGTGGGAATGTAAACTGGTGCAGTCACTATGGGGAATCATATGGAGGTTCCTTAAGAAACCAAAGACAGAGCTACCATATAATCCGGCAATCTCACTCCTGGGCATATATCCAGAGAAAACTCTAATTCAAAAAGATACAAGCACCCCAATGTTCATAGCAACACTATTTACAATAGCCAAGATATGGAAGCAACCTAAATGTCCACTGACAGATGAATGGATAAAGAAGAGATGGTGTATATATACAGTGGAATACTATTCAGCCATTAAAAAATGGCATCTAGAATGGTGAATCCTTTCCAGAAAGTTTTCAATTTACTTTGCTCAAATCTATCAGAGGAATCACTATGTATGGCAGCTACAGCTTTACAAAATGTAATTTTTAAATAATAAGACCTGAAAGTCGAAATAATTTCTTGATCCATGGGCTGCAGAACAGATGTTGTGCTAGCAGTCATGAAAACACCATTAATCTCATTGTACATCTCCATCGCAGCTCTTGGGTGACCCGGTGCTTTTTCAGCAAGCAGTAATATTTTGAAAGGAATCTTTTTTTCCTGATCGGTAGGTCTCAACAGTGGGCTTAAAATATTTAGTAGACCACGTTGTCAACAGATGTGCTGTCATTCAGGCTTTGTTGTTCCATTTATAAAGCACAGGAAGAGTAGATTTAGCATAATTCTTAAGGGCCCTAGGATTTTCAGAATGGTAAGTGAGCACTGGCTTTAACTGAAAGTCACCAGCTACATTAGCTTTGAACAGGAGAGTCAGCCTGTCTTTTGAAGCTTTGAAGTCAGGCATTGATTTCTCCTATCTAGCTATGAAAGTCCTAGATGGCATCTTCTTCATTAGTGATCTTAGCTAGATCTTCTGCATAACTTGCTGCAGCTTCTACATCAGTACTTGCTGCTTCACCTGGCACTTTTGGTGTTATGGATACTGTTTCTTTCCTCAAACGTCATGAAACAACCTCTGCTAGCTTCAGACTTTTCTTCTGCAGTTTCCTCACCTCTCTCAGCCTTCATAGAATTGAAGAGAGTTAGGGCCTTGCTCTGGATTAGGCTTTGGCTTAAGGGAATATTGTGGCTGGTTTGATCTTCTATCCAGACCAGTAAAACTTTCTCCATATCGGCAATAAGGCTGTTTTGCTTTCTTATCATTCACGTGTTCACTGGAGTAGCACTTTTAATTTCCTTCAAGAACTTTTCCTTTGCATTCAAAATTTGGCTAACTGGCTCAAGAGGCCTAGCTTTTGGCCCACCTCAACTTTCAACACGCCTTTCTCATGAAGCTTAATCATTTTCAGCTTTTGATTTAAAGAGAGAGACATGTGACTCTTCCTTTCACTTGAACACTTAGAGGCCATTGTAGGGTTATTATTTGGCTTAATTTCACTACTCTTGTGTCTCAGGGAATAGGGAGGCCCAAAGAGAGGGAGAGAGATGGGAGAAGGCCCGGTCCACCGAGCAATCAGAACACACACAGCATTTATCGATTAAGTTTGCCATCTTATATCTGCACAGTTCTTGGCATCCCAAAACAATCACTGATCACATATCACCATAACAAATATAATAATAATAATGAAGTCTGAAATGTTGTGAGAATTACCAAAATGTGACACAGAGACACAAAGTGAACAAATGCTCTTGGAAAAATGGTGCTGACAGACTTGCTTGATGCAGTGTTGCCACAAACCCTCAATTTGTAAAAAAACACAGTATCGTCGAAGCACAATAAACCAAACTGCAATAAAATGAAGTATGTCTGAATCTTCTTTGGTGAGGTGTCTGTTCATATCGTTTACCGATTTTTGAACTGGGTTTTTAAAAAATTTTTATTTTTAAGTTCTCTTTGTATATTTTGGATACTAGTCCTTTATCAGGTGTATGTTTTGCAAATAGTCCTCCCAGCCTGCGGCTTCTCTTTTCATTGTCTTAGCAGTGTCTTTCACAGTGCAGATGTTTTTAAATTTTAATTAAGTCCTACTTATAATTTCTTTCTTTGTGGATTATGCTTTTGCTGTCATATCAGAAAGTCATCACCAAACCCAAGGTCATGTAGATTTTTACCTACGTTATTTTCTAGGAGTTTTATAGTTTACATTTTACATTTAGGTCTATCATCTATTTTGAGTTAATTTTTGTGAAAGGTATAAGATGTATGTCTAGATTTTTTATTTATTTTTTGCATGTAGATGTTCAGTTGTTCCAACAGTATTTGTTGAAAAGACTACCTTTTCTCCACCGAATTGATTTTGCTCCTTTGTCAAAGATCAGTTGATTATATCTGTGTGGTTCTACTTCTGGGCTCTCCATTCTGATCCATTTATCTATTCTTTCACCAGTACCACTCTGCCTTGATTACTGTAGCGTTATACAGTCTTAAAGCTGTGTACTGTCAGTCCTCTGACTTTGATATTCTTCAATATTGTGTTGGCTATTCTAGGTCTTTTACCTTTCCTTACAAACTTTAGAATCAGTTTATCAATAACCACAAGTAACTTGCTCTGATTTTTGAGGGGATTGCATTGACTCTACAGATCATATGGGAAGAACTGACATCTTAACAATATTGAGTCTTCCTATTCATGAACATGAAATATTTCTCTATAGATCTTCTTTGATTTCTTTCATGAGAGGTTTGTAGGTACCTTACATAGATCTGATATATATATTGTTAGGTTTATACCAAAGTATTCCATTTTTTTCATGCCATTGTAAATGGTGTGTTTTTAAGTTCCAATTGTACATTGCTGGTATATAGGAAGACAATTCACTTTTGTATATTAACCTGGTACCCTACACACTTGCTTAAAATTTGCTTACTAATTCCAGAAGATTTTTGTTGCTGATTCTTTGGGATTTTTTTTTACAAGACGATCATGTAACCTGCAATCAAAGACAGTTTTCTTTTTTCCTTTCAATATGTATACCTTTTATCTCTCTTTCTTGTCTTATTGTATTACTTAAGACTTCTCGTATCATGTTGAATAGGAGTGGTGAGAGGGGATGCACTCACCTTGTTCCCAATCCTAGGGAAAAAGCATCTAGTTTCTCACCATTAAGTATGGTGTTAGCTATACGTTCTTTGTAGGTCTTTTTTTTTTATCAAGTTGAGGAATTTCCCCTCTATCCCTAGTTTGCTGCGAGTTTTTATCATGAATGGGGGCTGTATTTTGTCAAATGCTTTTTCTGCACTTACTGATATGATCATATGACTTTTCATCTTTAGCCTGTTGATTAGATTAATTGAATTTTGAATGGTGAACCAGCCTTGCATACCTGGAATAAATCCCACTTGGTCATGGGGGGTATAATTCTTTTTACATCTTGTCAGATTCTATTTTCTAATATTTTGATGAGGGTTTTTGCATTTTTGTTCTCAAGAGATATTGGCCTATAGTTTTCCTTTATTATAATACCTTTGACTTTTCTTAGTATGAGGTCAACGTTGACCTCCAGAATGAGTTAGGAAGTATTCCCTCTGCTTCTGTTTTCTGGAAGAGATTTCTGAAGACAACTGGTATAATTTCCTTAAATGCTTGGTAGAAATTACCAGTAAACCCATCTTGTCCTGTGCTCTGTTATGGGAGATCTATTCAGATCATCTATATCTTTTGTGTGAATGTTGGTAGATTGTGTCTTTCAAGGGATAAGTTCATTTCATCTAGGTTATATATTTGTGAGCACAGAATTGGTCATAATATTCCTTTTAATATCCATGGCATTAGCAGTGATGCCTCTCCTTCATTATGATATTAGTAATTTGTATCTTCTCTCTTTATTAAACTGTCTAGAGGTGTCTCAATTTTATCGATCATTTCAAAGAACCAGATTTTGTTTTTGCTGATTTTCTCTACTGATTCCCTGTTTCTAATTTCATTTATTTCTGCTCTAATTCTTACTATTTATTTTCATCTGTTTACTTTGGATTTAACTTGCTCTTCTTTTTTCTAGTTTCTTAAGGTGGATGTTTAGATGATTGATTTTAGATCTTTCTTCTTTTCTAATATATGCATTCAGCACTCTGTATTTCTCTCTAAGTTTGATAAGTTGTGTTTTCATTTTCATTTAGTTCAAAATTTTTTTGTTTTATCTTGGTTTGTTCTTTAACCCATGTGTTATTTCAGAGCGTGTTCTTTAATCTCCAAATATTTGAGGATTTTCCAGTTATTTTTCTGTTATTGAATTCTAGATTAATTCCATTATGGTCTGAGAACATACTTTGTGTGATTTCTATTCTTTTAAATTTGTTAAGGTATGTTTTATAGCCCAAAATTTCATCTATCTTGGTGTATGTTTTATGTGAACTTGACTAGAATGTGTATTCTGCTGTTGCTGTAGGGAGTATTCTATACATGTTACTTAATCAAATTAACTGATGACACAGTTCAGGTCAACTATACCCTTACTGATTTTCTGCCTGCTGAATCTGTGAATTATTCACAGAGGTGTGTTGATGTCTCCAACTCTAATAGTAGATTTGTCTACTTCTACTTTCAGTTCCATCAGTTTTTCCTCATGTAATTTTGATGCTCTGTTTTTAGTTGAATATGCATTTAGGATTGTGATGTCTTCATGAAGAATTGACTCCTTATCATTACATAATATCCCTCCTTATCCCTGATTTTTTTGGTGTATGTTGAAATCTTCTTTGTCTGAAATTAATACAACCATTCCTGCTTTTTCTTTTAGTGTTAGCATGGTATAGCTTTCTCCTTCACTTTACATTTAACATATCTAAAAGTCTTTATATTTAAAATGGGTATCTTATAGGCAACATTTGGTTGGGTTTTGTTTTTTTAATCCACTCTGACAATTTTTATGTTTTTGACAGACATACCTTTAGACCTTTCACATTTAAATATAGTATTGATATAGTTGTAGAAATATATTCCATATTTATGGCCATTGTTTTCTTCATTGCATGCGTTCTTTATTTGTTTTCTCCTCTTTTACTGAGTTCTCCTGGGGATTTTAATTGAGCATTTTATATGATTCCATTTTATCTCTTCTATTAGCCTATCAATTATATTTATTTAAAAAATTTTAGTAGTTTCCCTAAAGTCTGAAATACACGTTTTTAACTAATCCAAGTCCATCTTCAAATAACACTACACTTCTTCACATTCAGGGCAGGTACTTTATAGCAGAGGATTCCTAATTCTTTACTCTCATACCTTATGGCATTGCCATAATTCATTTCACTTAGCCATACACTATAATCACTCAATACATTGTTACTATTATTACTTTAAAGAAAAAGGTATCTTTTGGATCAACTAAGAATAAAAAATAAGAGATTTTATCTCCCCTTCTTATAGTCCTCTCCTGATGCTCTTCCTTTCTTTATGTAAATTCCTGTTTCTGACCTATATAACTTTCTGTTTTCTGAAGAACTCCTTTTAACCTTTCATGCCAGGCAGGTCTGCTCATACAAATTTTCTCAAGTTTTATTGTCTGAGAAATTATTTCTCCTTTTATTTACCCTTTATTTCTCCTTGTTTCGCTTTCAATGAATATTTTTTTCTGGATATAGAATTCTAGATTGGCAGCGTTTTTTTAAACACTATGTATTTCAGTCCACTCTCTTATTGCTTGTTTTTGAGGAAAAATCTTTTGCACTTCTTACACTTGTTTCTCAATATAGAAGGTGTTTCCCCTCTGAATTCTTTCAAGATTTTCTCTTTGTCTTTGTCTTTCTTCAGTTTGAATATGATATTCTTAGGTGTAGTTTTCTTTTGGTTTTTTGGTATGTAACCTGCTTGGTGTTCTCTGAGCTTCCTAGATCTGTGGTTCAGTGTCTGTCCTTTTGGTAGGTTCTCAACCATTATTAATTCATTACTTCCTTCTGCTCCTTTTTTTTTTCTAATTACATATATACTATTATATATGTAGTCAATAGTAGTATTCCAATCACATATTACTGCACCTTTGAAATTTTCCCATAGTTCTTAGTGTTCTGTTCACTTTTTTTCATTCTTTTCATCATTGCATTACAGTTTGGGGAGCTTCTATTGACATGTTTTCAAGCTCACTAATTCCTTCCTTGGCTATGTCCAGTCTGCTGATGAGACATCAAAGGTTTCTTCATTTGTTACTGTGTTTTTGATTTCTAGCATATCTTTTTGAATCTTTCTTAGAGTTTCCATCTCTGTGCTTATATTAAGCACCTGTTTTTGCATTTTATCCACTTTTCCCATTAGAGCCCTTCTTATATTAATTAGTTAATTTAAGTTCCTAGTGTGATAATTCCAAACTCTATGTCATATCTAAGTATGATTCTGATGCTTACTTTGTCTCTTCAGAGCATGTTTTTTCTTTCCTTTTAGTATTCCTTTTACTCTTTTTGTTGAAAGGTGGCTATGATATATCAGGAATACAAACTGAAATAAACAGACCTTTAGTGTGAGGTTTTATGTTAATCTGGTCAGGATTCAGGCTGTGTTTAAAGTTTCCTATAGATATAGATTCCAGAGTCTTCAAATTCTTCTACTGTCCTAGTTTTTGTCCTCACTGTTCACTTTTGAGTTCCCCAAGTACTCCTCAAGAGAGTCCACATTTTGAAGCTCTTTCAGCTCCAAACCACAGTTATACTGGAGCCCTGTCAGCGTGGTGGTAAGATGTTGGGTAGCAGAAGAATTCTATAATCTTATGATTAAATCTAAGTTACTGAGAGAGCTTGTATCCCTCGGCTGTAACTTTTAAAAGTATTTCTTAGCTATCATCCCTGCCTTAGGTGTTACAAGAAGGCGAGGGGGGCCTGGAGTGGAAAAATTCCCTTTCCCCAGGTGGGAAAGGGTTAGGTAAAATTTTCCCCTGGAAAGATGGCCTTTGTTATGGATATATCTCAAAATGGTTTCCGTTCCCTATTTCCTGCCAGAGCTATGAGGGTATCTTTCTCAGCTCTTGGCCATATGTTATGGGCTGAATTGTGTCCCCTCTAAAATTCATACGTTGAAGACCTAACACCCAATACCTCAGAATGTGACTGTATTTGGAGATAGGGCCTTAAGTGAGGTAATTAACTTAAAATAAAGCCATTAGGGTGGGCCCTAATCCAACTTGACTGGTGTCCTCAAAAGAAGAGGAGATTAGGACACACAAAGGTATACCAGGGGTGCATTTACACAGAGGAAAGACCATATGAGGACACAGCCAGAAGGTGGCCATCTGCAAGCCAAGGAAACAGGCCTCGGAGGAAACCAACCCTATGGTACATTGATCTTGGACTTATAGACCCCAGAACTGTGAGAAAATGAATTTCTGTTGTTTAAACTACCCAATCTGTGATATTTTGTTATGGCAGCCCTAGCAAACTAATACATCACCAGAACCTGATGAGAATTGAAACCACGAAAGTGTGGGGGGAAACATAAGACTGTGGCCTATAGGAGTTTCTCACTCTCATACTGGTATACACTCAGTCTCTACATATTTGTCAAAGTTTCCATTTAACTGTTACCAGTTATAGCTGCAGTGGCTTTTCCAGGTAAGGAAACATTGGCTATGACTCTTTGGATTCCCCTTGTCCCCCCAGATTTCAGGATGGCAGTTTGCCTTGAGATCTCAGTGCTGTGATGGTTCCAAGAAAATGTATTGATTTTTACTATGTTCAGCTTTTTCTTGTTGTAAGGATGGAGAGACAACTTCCAAGCTCTTTATAGCTTGGAGCTGAAATCAGAAGTCCTGATATTTTTACATAAATTCTATTTGCAAAGGTCTGGAATATAACTTTATATGAGAAAAGCTTATATTTTGTACCTTAATATGACATGTTAGTAGCTTGAGCTGCTATAAAAAAATACCATAGACTGGGTGGTTTAAACAACAAGCATTTATTTCTCATAGTTCTGGAGGCTGGAAGTCCTAGATGAGGGTGCCAGCATAGCTGGGTTCTGGTGAAGGCCTTCTTCCTGGCTTGCAGATGGCTGCTTTCTTGCTATATCCTCAAGGGTGGGGGTGGGTGGGTGGGAAGGAGAGCTCTGGGGTCTTTTCCTCTTCTTAAAAGTGTACTCATTCCACCTTGAGGGTCCAACCTCATGACCTCATCTAAACCTAATTACCTCCCAAAGACCTCTCTGCAAATAACATCACATTGAGGGTTATGGCTTCAAGATATGAATTTGAGGAGGACACAAACACCCAGTCCCTAACATAATATTCCTCTACTATAAAGATTCAATTACTCTAAAAATTATAAATGTATAATTGATACTACTATTTTTCCTTTAAAATTCAGTCCGAAATTAACCAATATGCTTTGGGAAAGTTTGCCATCCACTCTAGGATTCTTTACTGTCTCCTTTTAATCTTACTACTCTTCTGAGATTAGGTCATGAGATACAGAACTAAATTGGGCTTCTGTATATATCCTTCCTTTTCCATCCACCTGTCCTAATCCCAGCTGTCAAATATCTCTCTGCTAGTAATGTACAGTTGTTCATAAGCCCCAAGGACATAAGAGGTGACAGAATATTATTTTCTTAGTTCAGAGATGGAAAGATTATTGAAATAAAATTCATCATACTATAGTTGGGACACTGATACTTTCAGTGACCAAATACCTCTCCCTTAGCAATTTTGGAAAAAGCTGTAATCTTACCAATTATAGTGACAATTTAATATTTCCACAAAATCAGGTCATAAGACAGTGGAATATTTATTGGAGGGTTACAAAATTAATAGGAGAGGTCCTTGTTCCTTACCTCAAAGTAGTGTTATCCATAGAAGTAAAAGGTCAAATTAATAATACCAGAAGCAATTCAGGTCTTACACATATTAGATCATATATAGACATAATAAATCTCTCAAATGACCTTAGTTTGTGTAATAAATGAAACATCTATCAATACGTATGTTCAATACCAAAACATGATACATATTCATGAAATGTCTTAGGAAAAATGTAGTATATTATTTGATGAAATTCTAAATGAGGAATTCATACAGTAAGTAGTTGGAAAATCAAATAATTTCGAGTAATTTATGAGAATTGATTTGGACTTTGAAAGAGGGGTAAGTTCTGCATGTTCACCATTTTTACCCTATTTCCATGCTTCAGTGCTGGAATTCCATTCACTGACTGGGAAATTCTTAATCATCACTTAAGCACGTTGAGATTTCCCTAAAATTCCAGGTAAAGTTAGTTGCTTCCTCATCTTTGCACCCATGGCACATCATAATTCCTCTCTCTTATTGTCTAGATTTTGTTTGCTTGTATGTTCTCCCTAGTATATCGAGCAAGCCTACTACAGAGATGCAGCCTTCTTTTGGTTGTTGCCCACTTAGTATTTCTTTTTTCTACCTTTTGACACCTGAATTTTCTTTTGGCAAAGTACTCCTCTATCATTTCAGAAAAGTGTTGG